>NW_024412415.1:39162012-39164819 GCF_014898765.1 Herpailurus yagouaroundi | reverse complement strand
GAAAGAAAGAAAGAAAGAAAGAAAGAAAGAAAGAAAGAAAGAAAGAAAAAAGGCAAGAAAAAGAAAAAGAAACAACTCAAATGTCCACTACAGTAAAATGAAATAAATTGTAGCTCAATCATACAATAAACTATTATAGTGTCGGTTAAGCATCTGACTCTTGATTTCGGCTCAGGTCCTGGTCTCACAGTTTGTGGGATCAAGCCCCACATTGTGCTCTGTGCTGACAGCACGAATTTTCTCTCTCCCACTCTCTCTGTCCCTCCCCCGCTCACGCGCGAGCGCGCGCGCTCTCTCTCTCTCTCTCTCTCTCTGTCTCAAAATAAATAAATGTTAAAAAAAAATAGAAAACTATAGCTCCATGAATCAACATGGATGAAGCCAATTATATTTTTCAAAGATGGTCACCACAATATATACCATTGCGCATGCTCTTCTCCCCTTCTTAGATGAAAATGACATGAATATTGGATCTTTTGTTATAATCCTACAGGTTTCTAAGGCTCTGTTTACTTCTACTTTGTCTCTTGTTCAGATTAGGTAATTTCTATTGTTCATAGATTCTTTCTTCTGTCCCCCTCCATTTTACTACTGAGCACATCCACTGAGGTTTTATTTTGGTTACTGTACTTTTTAGTTCTAAAATTTCTATTTGGTTCTTCATATCTTCTATTTATTTACCAAGATGTTCTCTTTTTTCACGTTTCTAGTGTGTTTATAGTTGTTTACTAAAGTATTTTATAATGGCTGTTTAAAAAAATTTTTTTTTCCAACGTTTATTTATTTTTGGGACAGAGAGAGACAGAGCATGAACGGGCGAGGGGCAGAGAGAGAGGGAGACACAGAATCAGAAACAGGCTCCAGGCTCTGAGCCATCAGCCCAGAGCCCGACGCGGGGCTCGCACTCACGGACCGTGAGATTGTGACCTGGTTGAAGTCGGATGCTTAACCGACTGCGCCACCCAGGCGCCCCTATAATGGCTGTTTTAAAATCTTCCTTAGATAGGAAATCAAAAAATACACGGAGGAAAATGAAAATGAAAACACAATGCCCCTAAATCTTTGGGATGCAGCAAAAGCTGTTCTAAGAGGGACATTTAGAGCAATACAATTGCTCTCATACAATACAATTCTTCAAAAAGAAGTGGGGGAAGACTCAAATAAGCAACCTAACTTTACGCCTAAAGCAGCTAGAAAAAGAACAAGCAAAACTCAAAAAGAGTAGAAGGAAGGAAACAATAAAGATTAGAGCAGAAATAAACGAAATAGGAACTAAAACAACCAAACCAAACGAAAGCAAACAAAGTAAAAACAATAAAATGGATCAATGAAACTGGGAGTTGGCTCTTTGAAAAGATCAACAAAATTGATTAACCTTTAGCCAGACACATCAAAAATAGAGAAGACTCAAACAAAATCGGAAATTAAAGAGGAGAAATAACAACCAACATCACAGAAATACAAAAGATTGTAAGATAATATTATGAAAAAATTATATGCCAACAAGTTGGACAACCTAGAAAAAATGGATAAATTCCCAGAAACATATAACCTCCCAATACTGAACCAGGAAGAAATAGAAAATTTGAACAGACCAATCACTAGCAATGAAATTTAATCAGCAATCAAAAAAAAAAAAACCAACAAAAAAAGTCCAAGACCAGATGACTTCATAGACAAATTCTACCAAACATTTAAAGATGAGTTAATACCTATTCTTCTCAAACTATTCCAAGACATAGAAAGGGAAGGAAACTTCCAAACTTATTCTACAAGGCCAGCATTACCCGGATACCAAAATCAGATAAAGATACCACAGAAAAAATAATTACATGGGAATGCAAGCTGGTGCAGCCACTCTGGAAAACAGTATGGAGGTTCCTCAAAAAACTAAAAATAGAACTACACTAGGACCCAGCAATTGCACTACTAGGCATTTATCCACGGGATACAGGTGTGCTGTTTCGAAGGGACACATGCACCCCCATGTTTATAGCAGCACTATCAACAATAGGCAAAGTATGGAAAGAGCCCAAATGTCCATCGATGGATGAATGGATAAAGAAGATGTGGTATAGATATATACAATGGAGTATTACTCGGCAATCAAAAAGAATGAATCTTGCCATTTGCAACTGCATGGATGGAACTGGAGGGTATTATGCTAAGTGAAATTAGTCAGAGAAAGACAAAAATCATATGACTTCACTCATATGAGGACTTTAAGAGACAAACCAGATGAACATAAGGGAAGGGAAGCAAAAATAATCTAAAAACAGGGAGGGGACAAAACAGAAGAGACTCTTAAATATGGAGAACAGAGGGTTACTGGAGGGGTTGTGGGAGGGGGGATGGGCTAAATGGGTAAGGGGCACTAAGGAATCTACTCCTGAAATCATTGTTGCACTATATGCTAACGAATTTGGATGTAAATTTTAAAAAAATAAACAATAAAATTTTAAAAAATAATACTAAAAGCTAATAAAAACAGGGTATCTAGAGACTAAAGACTCCCAATGAAAAGCAAAAAAAAAAAAAAAAAAAAAAAAAAAAAAAAAAAGAACTACAGGCCAATATCTCTGATGAATAAAGATACAAAAATCCTCAACAAAATATTAGCAAACCAAATCCAATAATACATTTAAAAAATTCACAGGACGCCTGGGTGGCTTAGTCAGTTAGGTGTCCGGCTTCGGCTCAGGTCATGATCTCATGGTTTCTGAGTTTGAGCCCCACATCAGGCTCTGTGCTAACAGCTCAGAGCCTGGAGCCTGCTTCAGATGCTGTGTCTCCCTTTCTCTCTGCCC
>NW_024412415.1:39148149-39161912 GCF_014898765.1 Herpailurus yagouaroundi | reverse complement strand
GGAGGCACAGAATCGGAAACAGGCTCCAGGCTCCGAGCCATCAGCCCAGAGCCTGACGCGGGGCTCGAACTCAGGGACCGCGAGATCGTGACCTGGCTGAAGTCGGACGCTTAACCGACTGCGCCACCCAGGCGCCCCTCTCTCTCTCTCAAAAAATAAATAAACATAAAAAAAAAAAAAATCACTTACCACGAGCAAGTGGGATTTATTCCCAGGATGCAAGGGTGGATTAATATTGATGCATCAATAAATGTGATACATCCATTCAACAAGAGAAGGGATAAAAACCATATGATCATTTCAATATTTGCAGAAAAAGCATTTGACAAAGTACAACATCCATTCATGATAAAAACTCTCAACAAAGTAAGGGAACATACCTCAATATAATAAAGGCCATCTATGAAAAACTGCCAGCTAACATCATACTCAGTGGTGAAAAACTGAGAGCTTTCCCTGTCAGGTCAAGAACAAGTAGGGAAATCCATTCTTACCACTTTTATTCAACACTACAGTACTGGAAATCCTAGCCACAACAATCAGACAAGGAAAGGGAATAAAAGGCATCCAAATTGGTAAGGAGGAAGTAAAACTTTCACTATTTGCAGACGACATGATAGTGTATATAAAAAATCCTGAAGATTTCACCAAGAAAGTATGAGAACTGATAAATGAATTCAGTGACGTTTCACGATATAAAATCAATGTACAGAAATCCACTGCATTTATACACAACAATAATGCAACAACAGAAAGGGAAATTAAGAAAACAGTCCCATTTACAATTGCACAAAAAATAGAAACCTAGGAATAAACCTAACCAAAGAGGTTAAAGACCTGTACTCTGAAAACTATAAACATTAATGAAAGAAATTAAAGATGACACCAACAAATGGGAAGATATTCCTCCCATGCGCATGGGTTAGAAGAACACATATTACGAAAATGTCTGTAATACCCAAAGCAATCTACAGATTTACTGCAAAATATCAAATACCTATCAAAATACCAACAGCAGTTTTTCACAAAACTAGAATAAACAATACTAAAATTTGCATGCAGCCTCAAAAGACCCAGAGTAGCCCAAGCAATCTTGAAAACAAAACACAAAGCTGGAGGTATCACAACTCCAGATTTCAAGTTACACGACAAAGCTGTAGTAATCAAAATAGTATGGTGCTGGCACAAAAAAATAGACACATATATCAATGGAACAGGATAGGCCCAGAAACAAACCCACAATTGTATGGTCAATTAATCTATGACAAGGGAGACAAGACTATACTATAGGAAAAAGTCTCTTCAACAAATGGTGTTGGGAAAAATGCGACATGGGCAGCGACATGCAAATGAATGAAACTGGACCACTTTCTTATACCATACACAAGAATAAACTCAAAATGGATTAAGGACCTAAATGTGAGACCTGAAACCATAAAAATCCTAGAGGAAAGCATGGGAAGTAAATTTCTGACATCGGCTGTAGCTACTTTTTTCTAGATACGTCTCCTGCGGCAAGGAAAACAAAAGAAAAATAAACTATTGACACTACATCAAAATAAAAAGCTTCTGCACAGCAAAGGAAACAGTCAACAAAACTACAAGACAGCCTACTGAATGGGAGAAGATATTTGCAAATGACAAATCCAATAAAAGGCTAGTATCTAAAATATATAAAGAACTCATAAAACTCAACACCAGAACACCCACGAAAAATCCAGTTAAAAAATGGGCAGGGGCCCCTAGGTGGTTCAGTTAGTTAAGCATCCCACTTCAGCTCAGGTCATGACCTCACAGTTCTTGAGTTCGAGCTCTCTGTTGTCAGTGCAGAGCCCGCTTCAGATCCTCTGTCTCCCTCTCTCTCTGCCCCTCCCTTGCTCATGTTCTTTCTCTCTCAAAAATAAATGAGCTTTAAAAAATGGGCAGAAAACATGAACAGATGTTTTTTTCAAAGAAGACATACAGATGGCCAACAGATACATGAAAAGATGCTCAACATCCCTCATCACCAGAGAAATGTAAATCAAAACAACAATGAAATAGCACCTCACACCTGTCGGAATGGCTAAAAAAAAAACAAAAACAAAAACAAAACAAAAACAAAAACAAAAAAACAAGAAACAACAAGTGTTGGTGAGAATGTAGAGAAAAAAGAACCCTCATGCAGTGCTGGTGAAAATGCAAACTGGTACAGCCACTGTGAAAAATAGTATGGAGATTCCTCAAAAAATTGAAAATAGAAATACCCATGGGGTGCCTGGGTGGCTCAATTGGTTAAACGCCCGACTTCAGCTCAGGTCATGATCTCACAGTTCGTAGGTTGAAGCCCCGCATCAGATTCTGTGTTGACTCTCAGAGCCTGGAGGCTGCTTTGGATTCTGTGTCTTCCTCTCCCTCTGCCCCTCCCCTGCTCATTCTCTATCTCTCAAAGATAAATAAATGTTAAAAAAAAAAACTTTTTTTTTTTTTAAAAAGAAATATCCTGTGATCCAGTAATTGCACTACTGGGTATTTACTAATTTAAAAGGATGTATACACCCTATGTTTATAGCATCATTATTTACAATAGCCAAATTATGGAAGCAGCCCAAGGGTCTATCACTAGATGAATGGATAAAGAAAATGTGGGGTATTCCGTATATACAACGGAATATTACTCAGGCATAAAAAATAATGAACTCTTGCCATTTGCGACAATACAGATGGATGTAAAGAGTATAATGGTAAGCGAAATAAGTCAATGAGAGAAAGACCGATACAATATGATTTAACACATATGTGGGATTTAAGAAACAGAACAAATGAACAAAGGGGGGAAAAGAGACAAAACAAACAAAAATAACCAGATTCTTAACTATAGAGAACAAATAGATGGTTATCCCAGGTGGGGGGTGGGGGGAGGTATGGGCGAAATAGGTGAAAGGGATTAAGAGTACACTCATCACGATGAGCACTGAGTAATGTATAGAATTGTTGAATCACTATATTTTCCACCTGCAACTAATATTAACACTGTATGTTAACTATACTGGAATTAAAATTTAAATTTAAAAAATTCAAAAAAACAAAAACAAACAAAAATCTTCCTTTGATGATTGGAACATTTCTGTCATCGTGGCATTAGCGTCTCTTCACTGTCTTTTTTCATGCAGTGTGAGACTCTCCTGGTTTCTGGTATGACAATCATCTTCTATTGAAACCTGGACATTTTAGGTATTATGTTATGAGACTCTGGATCTTATTTAAACCTCCCATTTTGACACTGCTCCAGAAGAGAAAGGGAGACGCCACCTCGTTACTGCAAGGTGGAACTAGAAGTCCAGGTCCCTCACTCAGCCTCTGTATTAGTCATCTAGGGCTGCCATAACAGGATACCACAGAATGGGTAGTTTAAAGAACACAAATTTATTTTCTCATGGTTCTGGAGGCTGAAAGTCAAGATTAAGGTGTTGGTTCCTTGATGAGACCTTTCACTTTGGTTTGAAGACAACCTATCCTCTCACTGTGTGCTCACATGGCCTTTTCTCTACTGGCACATCCCTGGTGTCTCTTTCTTTTTCTTATATGGATGCCAGTCTTACTGGATTAGGGACTCCTTATTGCTTCATTTAACTTTAATGACCTCCTTAAAGGCACTGTCTCCAAATACAGTCACATTTGGGGGGGTCAGGGCTTTAACTTGTGACTGAGGGAGAAGGGCAACAATCCAGTTTATAACAGTCTCCATTGACTCTTGAGTTTGGGGTACTGCTTGTCACTGATGGAAGGGCATGAGAGTTCTGGCTCCCACTGCACCCCCATTGCGAACTCTCTGGCTGTGAGGGGCAGATATGTCTCCTTCCTCCTCCCCACATGGCCTCCACTTACACTGGACTCTTCAGGATAGTAGCAACCCCTAGAGTGGAAAAAGGAGATATAACTTGGGAGGAGACAAAAGAGGCTTCAAGGAACTGGGAATTTTTTTTTTTTTTAGTTGGGTGATAGGTATGCACGTGTTAACTTTATTGTTATTATTTAAACTGTACATGTGTTATAAAAGGCATACCCTTTTGTATATATGATATATTCTAGAATTTAAACAGTAAAAAAATTGAACCCCTCCCCCCAAATAGAAAAACCCAACCACAACAAAACAAATATGGTCTCTTAGAATATTTATAAATGGGCAGAGAATCTAAATAGATATTTTTCCATAGAAGACATACAGATGACCAACAGGTACATGAAAAGGTGCTCAACATCACTCATCATCAGAGAAATGCAAATCAAAACCACAATGAATTATCACCTCACACCGTTAAAATGGCTATTATCAAAAAGACAAGAAATAACAAGTGTCAGCAATGACGTGGAGAAAAGGGAACACTCATGCACTGTTGGTGGGAATGTAAATTAGTGCAGCCACAATGGAAAACAGTATGGAGATTCCTCAAAAAATTAAAAATAAAACTACCATTTGACCCAGCAATTCCACTTCTGGGTACTTATCTGAAGGGGAAAAAAAAAAAAAAACAACACTAATTAAAGAAGCTATATGCAACCTCATGTTCATTTCAGCATTATTAACAACCGCCAAGACATGAAAACAACCTAAGTATACACCAGTGGATGAATGCATAAAGATGTGGTGTATATGTACAACAGAATATTATTTAGCCATAAAAAAGAATGGAATCTTGGGGTTCCTGGGTGACTCAGTCAGTTAAGTGTCTGACTTTGGCTCAGGTCATGATCTCACAGCTCATGAGTTCAAGCCCCGTGTCAGGCTCGTTGCTGACAGCTCAGAGCTTGGAGTTGCTTCGGATTCTGTCTCCCTCTTTCTCTGCCCCTCCCCTGCTCTCTCTTTCTCTGTCTTTCTCTCTGTCTCTCCCTCTCTCTCAAAAATGAATAAGCATTCAAAAAATTTTTTAAAAAAAGAATGAAATCTTGCCATTTTCTATAATGTGGATGAAACTTGAAGGCATTATGTTAAGTGAAATAAGTCAGACAAAGAAAGACGAATACTATATGATCCCACCATATGTGGAATCTAAAACAAAAAAAACGAACAGAAAAATCAAGCTTATAGATATAGAGAACAGATTGGTGGTTGCCAGAGGTGGGGGCTGGGGATGGACACAATGGGTGAAGGGTGTCAAAAGGCACAAACTTCCAGTTATAAGTAAGTCCTTGAATGGTGACAGCATGGTGACTATAGCTAATAATAATACTGTATTATATTTATTTGAAAGTTTGTAAAAGGGTAGATTTTAAGAGGTCTTAACACAAGAGAAAAATGTGTTAACTATGTATGGTGATAGATATTAACTAGACTTATTGTGGAGATAATTTCACAATATATACAGATATCAGATCATTGTGTTGTATACCCAAAACTAATATAATATATATCAATCGTATCTCAATTAAAAAAAGAATATTTAGGGGCACCTTGGTGGCTCAGTTAAGTCTCTGACTTTGGCTCGGGTCATGATCTCATGGTTTGTGAGTTCAAGCCCCGCATCAGGCTCTGTGCTGACAGCTCGGAGCCTGGAGCTTGCTTCAGATTCTGTGTCTCCCTCTCTCTCTCTCTCTGCCCCTCCTTATCTCTCTCTTTCTCTTTTTCTCCCTCTTTCAAAAATAAATAAACGTTAAAATTTTTTAAAAAGAATATTTATAACATAGCAGAGGTCTTCAGAAATAACAATCTAACATTGGTGTGAGTAGGCATTATTTATGTACCAGGCAGTGTGCTAAGCACTTTACACATATCATCTTATTTATTCCTTACCACACTCCTAGGAGGTAAATATTAACCCATTTTACAGATGAGTAAATTTAGATTTGAAGAGGTTATGTCACATGTCCAGAATCACAGAGATGGGATTCAAGCCTAGGCCTGTCCCATAGTACATTGAACAAGGTTAAAACCAATTAATATCTTTCAGCATAACCATTGCATGCCACACACCTGCCACAGCTAATAAAGTCTGACAGGGAACATCAGACTCCAACAGGACAGATAATGACTCTTGTGAGTACAAGTGGTGCCTGTACCCAAATTAATGCAGGCTATGACCTGAAGTGGATCAGGATCCACCCAGGTGAGCAGGCCTTGGGGCTGGCCAGCCAAGAACTGTGCTGAGGCCTGTCAAACTGTGTGGCCAGGGCCTTGAAAGACAGCAGAATGGGGAGGAAGGGGAGCCAGAGATGGGGAACCATGAAAGGGATCTCATCTCTTCTTTCAGAGGGAGGGATTCCAACAGTGGGGCAGGAGCAGTTTGAGCTGGAAGTATGGAATGGGGCCTGAAATGGGAAAATACTAGATCTACAGCCACAGAGACCCAGACACAATGTAGCCTGCCCTGTCCACACTTCCTCTGAAGCATAGAAGAGGGAGGCCACAGAAATCGAGTGATGATGTGCTAAGGTGGCCCTGTTGGGGAGCTGCAGGTCCTGCTCTAAACCACCTGCCCAACAACTGAGTGGCAAAAGACCTGCCTGGCCACTGGGCTGAGGGAATAGGCTGAGCCACCAGTCAGGAGCCCACATGGTCATTGACCATGGGAAGGTGGCTAAGGCCAAGAAGATGGCAGTTTCCATCGAGGACTATCCAACCCCCTCTCTAAGGCCACAGGCCCTGTAGTCCACTCCAGAATCAAGCTTGGAGTGTTCGTGCACCCCAGATTCAAGCTGAATCCCTAGCAGCTGAGAGCTTGCCTAGGATGAGGGAGACATATCTGGGTACTCTTTTAGACATCAAACAGAGTGACTAGGGTGGCAAGTGGCCCATACATTTCCCCTCAGAGCTGCTGAAAGGGCAGTTCTCCCAGCCCCAGTACATTCTGGGGATGGGTAAGGGCAGCCAATTTACAGCTGATGATGGCTTGGAACCTGGTCTGGCTATACAAGTGGGCCAAATAGATAACCCTTTAGGAATTTTATATTATTAAATTATTCCCTCTTTTCCTCTCATAATACTTCTTAAAGTCTATATTTCTAATACTAGTGTATCCATATCAGCTTTCTTTGTTTAATGTTTACAGACATACTTCTCTGTAACCTTTTACTTTGACTTTCTGTGTTTTTCTACTTAAAGTGAGCCTTTTGTATGCAGCAGGATTAAATTTTGGTTTTTTTTATCAAATCTGATAATCTTGTCATTTAATGGCATATTTATACTGTTTACATTCATTGTAATTACTGATATAGTTGGATATCTCTTGCTATTTGTTTTCTACTTATTCTTTGTACTTTTATTCCTTTTTTCACTTTCCTCTGAGTTAATCAAGTTTTAATTATTGTTGTTGCTATTATTCCATTTTGCTCAACTATTACCTTTTATTTTTTAATGTTTATTTATTTATTTATTTTTTCAACGTTTATTTATTTTGGGGACAGAGAGAGACAGAGCATGAACGGGGGAGGGGCAGAGAGACAGGGAGACACAGAATCGGAAACAGGCTCCAGGCTCTGAGCCATCAGCCCAGAGCCCGACGCGGGGCTCGAACTCCCGGACCGCGAGATCGTGACCTGGCTGAAGTCGGACGCTTAACCGACTGCGCCACCCAGGCGCTCCTTATGTTTATTTATTTTTGAGAGAGAGACAGAGGGAGGGGCAGAGAAAGAGGGAGACAGAGGATCCAAAGCAGGGTCTGCACTGAGAACACAGAGCCTGATGTGGGTATCGAACTTACAGACTGTGAGATGAGGTCATGACCTGAGCTGAAGCTGGATGCTTAACCAACTGAGCCACCCAGACGCCACTCGACTATTAGCTTTTTATAACTCCATTTAGTTCTCTCCCATCTTTGGTGCTATTATTGTGCATTTATTTTTATGTTAAATTCTTATATTTTGTTATTTTAAATAGTCAATATAACTTATAATCATATACATACTTACCCTTTGCCATAGTCTTCATTCCTTCCTGCAATTCAATCAGAATTCATTTTCTTTCAGCCTATAGAACTCCATAAGAATTTCTTCTAGGGAACCTGGCTGGCTCAGTCAGTGGAGCATGTGACTCTTGATCTCAAGATTGTGGGTTTAGGCCACACATTGGGTGTAGAGGTTACTTAAATATAAAATCCTAAAAAAAAAAAAAAATTCTTGTAGTAGAGATGTGTACTACTAACAAACCAAATTCTTTCAATTTTTGTCATCTGGACACATTTATTTTGCCTTCATTTTTGAAGAATATTTTGCTGGGTATAGACTAAATTGACAGGGTTTTTTTCTGTTAGCACTTTAAAAATGTCATTTCATTGTCTTCTGGCCTCCATAGTCAGCCACCAATTGTATTGTTGATATTCTGTCTGTCTCTGTTTAAAAATATGGTTGCTTTAGGGGTACCTGGGTGGCTCTAAATCGACTTCGGCTCAGGTCATGATCTCACGGTTCATGAGTTTGAGCACTGCATGGTAGTACAGATCCTGCTTGGTATTCTCTCTCTCTCTCTCTACCCCTCCCACACACACTCTCTCTCAAAATAAATAAATAAATAAATAAATAAATAAATAAATAAATAAATAAATAAAATATATAACCATATTTATTTATTTTTGCTTTTAAGATTTTATGCTTTGTCTGAATTTTCAGAAGTTTAACTATGATGGGACTATGCATAGTTTTCTTTACACTTACCCTGCTTAGAGCTCATTGATATTCTTGAATCTGTGACTTGATGTCTTTCATCATATTTGGAAAATTCTCAGTCATTATGTCTTCAAATATTGCTTTTGTCCTATTCTTTTTCTTTTCTCCTTGTGAGATTCAAAACACATATTAGACTTTTTGAGCATGTCCTACACATCTCTTATGGTCAGTTCTGTTTACTCCTTTATTTTTGTTCATTCCGTGCTTTAATTTGGATAATTTCTATTGACTGGTCACTAACCTGTGTTCTGCTGTATACAGTCTCCTGTTATACCCATACAGCAAGTTCTTAATTTCAAATATTTTATTTTGCAGCCTCCAGTGTCAACTTTTTCAGTTTTATAGATTCAAATTTTCTGTTTACATACTTAGTCTTCTCACCCATTTTACCCATCTTTTGTTCTATTCCCTTCAACATATTAATCTTACTTATTTTATTTTTAAAAATTTATTTATTTATTTTTTAGAGAGAGACAGCATGAGCAGGGGAGGGACTGAGAGAGAGGGAGACAGGAGACAGAGAATCCCAAGCAGGCTCTGTGCTGCAGGGTTCAAACTCCCAAATAGGATCATGACCTGAGCTAAAATCAAGAGCTGGACTCTTAACTGACTGAGTCACCCAGGTGCCCCATTCTTGTTTTAAAGCCCTTGTTTGCTAAATCCAATATCTGGATCATCTCTCAATCTATTACCTCTTTTATCTTTTGATTTCATGTCACTTTTTCCAGTTTCTTCATGTATCTAGTAATCTTGATGGTAGTTACTACACTTTAGAATCTGTGAATCTTATTATCTTTCCTTGACAAGTGTTAGGTTGTGTTCTGGTAAGCATTTAAACTACCAGTGGGTCACCTTCATCTGTAGAGGTTTGGTTTTAGGCTTTCTTAAGGTAGTCATTTCAGTTTTGCCCTTTCTCCCAGAGTTTAGCCTTTACTCTTAGGGCATAGCCTTTCTAGAATCCTAGTTGAAGCTCTGGGATACTTACCACCATCTCTCCCCTTTGCCTGGGCCTGAATTTTAGAGTGTCCCTGGGATTGTTCAGCCTCTGAAGTCTGCCCGGCTTCCTGGATCTTTCAAACCCTCACCCTGAAACATGTGTAGGTTAGGGGTTGACCAAGGAACCAAAAGGAATTTTTACAAAGATTTTTGTATCCTACACTCCAAATCCAAGTGCACATATCTAATTTTGAGGTGGGGGAGCAGTGAGACACTCACTTCCTGCTTGGTCCAACTTCTTGCACTTCATTTTGGAAAATAGCCTCAGGGGGCAAGCTGGGTAAATGTAGGACTCACCTTGTGTGCCCTCTGTCTTTCAAAGATCATAGCCCTATACTGACTGCTGTCTACTGCCTACAAAAAACTGTCATATATATATATATATATATGATATATATACATATATATCATATATATATAACATATATAACATATATATATATATATATCATATATATATATAACATATATATATTTGCTTAGGATTTATAGTTGTTTACCAGGGAAGGTTCAACCCAAACCTCTACCATGACTGGATGTTCCTCCCTTTGGAATTTAAGAGTTTGAGGCTAAGTTGAAAAGGGGAGTATCAAAGAGGTCATGAAACTATGTCTGAACTCAGAGGTCATGCCCAGTAAGCTAAAAGATGAAGAAGTTGAAACAAATAATTTACTATGAGGAAGAGAAAACTGAACATATGGTGGGGGGGGTGGTATGACAGAAGAGGAGAAACCCCAAAGGAGGTCAGGAAGTGCCATAAGGCTATCTACCATGCCTTCTTGTCCTGACCCTATAGTGCCCTACACCCTGTGCCAAACTCTAGCTCCAGCGTCCATGCAGCCTGGAAAGCAGAGTGTCAGGGCAGAGTCAAGAGCCTAGAGAATCAAGCCCTAAGGCTCCTGTGAGCCACTGGGGCCCCTGAGGATGGCTGGAAGAGGGAGTAAGGAAGCATGAACAGCCTTCAGGCCTGGGTCTCTCAGTCAGAGAGGCCATGGAATAAGATGAGACAGCTCTCTTGGAACTATCCTCCACCCAGAGGAACACAGTATCCCATGTCTACTAGAAACACCAGGGCCCTTAAAACTGTTCACATTTATTTGCATCTTTTTGCATGTCATTTGTCATTTTCACGGGGTCTCATTTTATGCCAAATCCACTCTTTCCACTTACTCTTCCCTATCTGGATGCAAGGAGAGGGTGGGCCTCCAGCTAAATCCCTTGGGAAATTTCATTTTAACTCACAGTATACCATCAGGGTCCAGATCAAACAGGCTGTGAAGAAGCTCTATGACACTGACATGGCCAAGGTCAACACCATGATCAGGCCTGATGAAGACAAGAAGGCAAACGTTCAACTGGCTCCCGATTATGATGCTTTGGATGTTGCCAACAAAATTGGGATCATCTAAACTGAGTCCAGCTGGCTAAATATAAATATATATATTTTTTTACCAAACAAGAACAAATAAATAAAGAAAACATATCATTGGACTTGAGTGATCTTTTTTTAAAATATGTATTTATTTATTTTTGAGAGACAGAGAACACGAGCAGGGAAGGGCTGACAAAGAGGGAGACAGAGAATCCCAAACAGGCTCTGCACTGTCAGCACAGAGCCCAACGCAGGGCTCAAACTCATGAACTGTGAGATTGGGACCTGAGCCTAGTTCAAGGGTTGGACGCCTAACCAACTGAGCCACCCAAGCACACCTAGACTTGAGTGATCTTATTTTTTCCTAGATCTTAAAGCATTTTGCTGTTTCATCCTCCTCTAAGAATTATTTCATCATTATTCATTTATTCCCAATCGTGTTTTTTTTTTTTTTAAGAGAGAGAAACTCAAATAATAATAAAACAGAAGAGTGAAAGAACTTCCTGGAAGATTGATTCAATAGTGATATGAATCACTATTATTCCACAATTCTTCAGCTTTTCTTACTGCTTTCTCCAAAGCATTAGACCATCTTTTGAGGAGGTGTAAAAGGAGTCTGGAGACATTATCTTTGTGTGTGGTGTGTGTGTGTTTTAGCTTCCATTACACACAGATGAGAATTCAAACTATTTCATTTTCCTACAAAGAAGGAGAAGACTGACAGAAGAAGACATTTCATGGTTATTACAATGCAATGTGACAGACAACAGCAATCTAGACTGTAATGATGATGGTAAAATTATTGTATAAGCAACGTTGCAGACCATGAGTCTTCAGGTGAGGCTATCCTAGATGAATTTTCTCAAATTCAATAATTGTCCTCATTTTCCTGAGGGATCAGAGAGGAGGATACCAGAGAGGGGTGTTTCTTTTCCCAGGATCTCGTTCTTGCTTTGTCTATTACACAGAGATCTGTGACTGATCCATTCTTTCTCATGGCATAAAATAGGTTCTGCCTTGCCAGACAGGATAGAGATGGCTCTTGAGGTGAGGAGGCTGTCCAAATGCTCAAGTGCTGGCGCTCACCCAACTCATCCTGCCACCTTTACTTAAGCCTTGGGGTTCTTGAAGCTGTGGTTTTCCTCTGGGTGGTGACTCAGTGGCCAGGGCCCACCCCAAAAGTGATCCTCCCTTCCCCTGGGCCTCACTGACCACCCTGAAGAGAAGGCAGCTGTGGTTTCCCCTGAAGCAACAACCACAAACTGCCAAGCCCATTCCTACCCTCCATTCCCCACCCCACCCCTCAGTGCCCTTGCCCTAACCTCAGGGTGTCAACTGTAAGAGAACTGGGAAGGGTTCACACATCCATGGGCTGTGGTGTTTTTAATGAGCTATGCTTTTCAGAGCATGCTTGTAGAAGATATACCCATTAAACAGATGCAGAAAATGAGGCCGAAATGTTTTAGGGGCTTCTTTCAACGTAATCAACTCATTCATTCATTCATTCATTCATTCATTCAACATTCCTCAAAAGCCCACTAAAATCCAGGACAGTAGACACAGACATGCAGTGCTCATATTCCCCTTCAGGGAAAGACTTGGTGCCCAGGAGGGTGGAAGGTCGGGGTGGGGCTGTAGCAGATGCTGGGTCTGGTCTGGGATACCTGGAGGGGAGAAGACAAGGGGCCAGAAGGAAGCAGGCACAGGATGATGGCCTTGATACACCACTGAGTCATAAATTGTCGAGGCAGTCAGGAAGCTGTAAGACTTTCCTGCCCCTTCACCAGACAGAGTGAGAGAAGTAGGTCTATAGTAGAGGAAATTTCCTAAGATCCCACAGTGACATGGAAGCAGAGTGGAAGCCTAAAGTGTGGATTCTTGGTTTGAAGATCAGCCTTGGGCTGAGGGGTAGACTGCATGCCCCTCAAGGCCGGCAGAGGCCTCTTGGAGAAGGCCCAGGGAGACAGAAGGAAGTCCTTCCTAATTATTTGACTTGTCCAGCTCTGGGAACTCTCCTGGGGCTGATAAGAGATGAGAGTGGCTAGAAGTCAGCCTGCCCTCCCGACTGACCCTAGAGGGCTGCTTAGAGGAGATGTCCATCACTAAGAGCAGGGCAGCAGCTGCAATAAGCCAGTTTTCTGGCAACTCCCAGAAATCGTGTTGGAGAAATGTTGACTTGGTGAAAGATGGGAATGAAGAGTCCAGTGTGGGAAACAGCCAGTTCAAGGTTGTATTTGAATATTTTGATTAGTGAGATTACTCCCTTGCAGCAGAGAAGCCGTAAAAAGTGCTTTCCATGCCAGACTCCTTTGTTTTGAACAAGGATGACTCATCACAGAGTGCACCATGGGCCCCACAATCCTCCACCCGCTCAAGGAGGAGCAGTGGGAGGGGACAGAAATGGACTGGGCACAGATTGTGGCTTTGAGTCTAGTCCAGGACGGAGGGAAACCACGTCAGAAAGTTTAGCCAGGCCACAGCTGCACCAACTCTGTCCCTGAGACAGCACTGGAGAGGGATGGAACCCGGCCATCCATGTCTTCTAGGCCAGGCCCAACTTATGTTCAGTTGTAAACACCATTAAGGAAGCTAATGGCGAGGGGTGAGGGCTCAGTCTGCAACCAGCATCAGGACTGTCTATGACCAGGATCAGGGTTCACAGCGTGACCAGGATGAGAGCTCAGTCTGTGCTGGCATCAGGGCCCTCACATTAAGGATCACCCTCTGGGTGGGGCTCAGAGACAGGGAAGTTGTGGAC
>NW_024412415.1:38913617-39148049 GCF_014898765.1 Herpailurus yagouaroundi | reverse complement strand
GGGAGAGGTGAGAGGAGGAAGCATGAGTGCTAAGAGGTAGCTGGGCCTGATGCCAGCTGAGTGGAAACTAGACAGGCGGTCAGGACTCCAGCTGTGCCACTACCTGACTGTGTGATTTGGAAGGTTACTTCCCTTTTGGGGGATCTCTTTTTTTGTGTGTGTAACATGAGAGATGTTTCATTCTGCCGTGCCTGATACCAACCATCCAAACAACATGCAACTTCCTATTTTACAAAGAACCCCTCACAAGAACCCTCTCAAGGCCTGCCTCCCTGGACCACTGACAAGGGTGAGAATGCACTTTATGGCATAACTGACAAACTGGATAGAACTATTTGCTCAGTTTTTAAAGGGGAATTGCTTCAGAGGACAGGAAACTCTCAAAAGGGAAGACCCTTATTGTGGTCATGGTTTCTCCTCATACGTCTTTTAATTTTTATTTTCCAAGGTAATACATGCAAAGTGTTTGCAGAGTCACAGTGGGCTAAAGGGCTGTAACAAAAATAGCACTCTCCAACCCCACTCCATCCTGCTCTCCAAAATCAACCACTCCAACTCATTTGCTTACTTCCTCTGGTTTTTATCTCCTAAAGAAAGTATTTATTGCTATTATTGCTATCACCAGAGAGGTCCAATTTAGATACTGTCTCTTTGGTCTTCCTGTCATGACAAGTGAAGTTCACTTACGTCCTTTCTCCTCTCCTTTCAATATCACCAACCCCATATTTCTTAATTACATTCTCATCAGTAAATAGTGCTCACTGCTCTTGACACAAAATGAACAAATCTTTTAGAATTTCTAAAAAAAAAAAAAAAAAAAAAAAAAAGGAAGAGAGTTTTATTGAAGCCCAAGTTAGGACTGTTGCCTGGGATACACAATCTTCACAAAGCAGAGAGTTCTCCAGCAAAGGAACATTTGGTGTAGGGTTATATACATTTTTTACATGAAAGTTACCAATCAGGGACACCTGGGTGGCTCTGTCAGTTAAGCATCTGACTCTTGATTTCGGCTCAGGTCGTGATCTCATGGTTTGTGACAGTGAGCCCCACTTTGGGTTCTGTTTTGATAGTGCAGAGCCTGCTTGGGATTCTCTGTCTCCCTCTCTCTCTGCCCTTCCCCTGCTCGCAGGCTCTCTCTCTCAAAATAAAGAAATAAACTTAAAAAAAAAAGAAAGGAAGAAAAGTTACAAATCATTAAACAAAGGACATTTTGAAAATAGATCTTATCTTACATTTCTGGTATCATACAGGGCTGTATGACTTTAATCTTATGGGGACCAGGGAAGTGGATTCCTTTGTCTTATTTTTGTTCAGAATGCTCCTTTTTGGTAATTTTCTTTTTTTTTTTAACGTTTGCTTATTTATTTTTGAGAGAGAGAGAGTGTGTGCGTTCGCGTGCAAGGGACAGAGAGAGTGGCAGACAAAGAATCCCAAGCAGGTCCCACGCCATCAGCGCAGAACCCAACTTGGGGCTTGAATCCACGAACCATGAGATCATGACCTAAGCCGAAATCAAGAGTTGGAGGCTTAACCACCTGAGCCACCCAGGAGCCCCTTGGTTATTCTCTTTAATGAAGCAGATGTGCAATGTGTGCTGGGGGCAGAAATAGAGCCCATGCTTTGAGGATTTTCCCAAGTCATTTTGACTCTGGTTAATGTTAAAGTATAGCTTCTGTGGGAGCCCAGGAGCAGTACACACAAACATTAAAATTTGAAAATTTCCTTTATCACTGTTGAACCAATATGCTAGTACTACCTGCCTTTCCTTTCTTTGTAAACTTCTTTTCCCCTTCAGAGTTAATCATTGACTCATTTTTTTCACTTATTTTTTTTGACTCGTAGTTAAACCTTCCCACATCCTACAAATGCCCTACAAAATAACTGTTAATACGCATTTCCACTATCAGTTCCAGTTCCTTTAAAAATTTTTTTTTCCCTCACAGACACCCTTTCTGGGGTCTTTGGTTCTCCTGTCTCCATCTGAGCTAAAGGCTTTCTAGATCAGCTACACAGCTGTCATCCTGGAATTTCTCTTTGCCATTCCTGAAACTTCTTCTCTTTCTTTCCTGGATTCCATTTCTTTTTCTTGGTTTATGCCCTTCTATGGTAAAATACATCCTCTAGTAGCTTCCTGAGGAAGTTTGCATGGAAGATAATTTTTCAAACCTTGCATATATGAAAATATCTATATCCTACTCTCACACTATACTGATACTTCGGCTGGATATAGAATTTTCAGTTCAAAATTATTTTCCCTCAGCATCTTTAAGGCATTGCTCAATAGCCTTCTAGCTTTTAATGTTGCCATAGAGGGGTCTGATGCTGGTCTGATTCTTGATCCTTTGTATAAGATCTGATGTCACTTTCTGGACTTTCCTAGGATCTTCTTTCCATTTTTAAAAACAGCTTTATTGGGGTGCCTGGGTGGCTCAGTCAGTTAAGCATCCGACTCTTGATTTCTACTCAGGTCATGATCTCACAGTTCATGAGACTGAGCCCTACATCTGGCTCTGTGCTGACAGCATGGACCCTGCTTGGGTTTCTCTTTCTCCCTCTCTCTGCCCCACCCTCACTCACACACATGCATTCTTTCTCTCAAAATAAACATTAAAAAAAAAAAAAAACAGCTTTATTGAGGTACAATTCACATACCATACAATTCATCCATCTAAATTGTACAATTTAATGGTTTTTAAGGCATTCATAGAGTTGTACAGCTATCACCACAATTGATTTTAGAATATTTTCATTACCCATAATGAAACGGTCTCCATTACAAGTCACTCTCCACTTCCCCCAAACCACTCAGCTCTAGGTAACCTCTAATCTACTTTATACATGGATTTGTCTATTCTTGACATATATATAAATGAAATCAGGGGCGCCTGGGTGGCTCAGTCAGTTGAGCGTCTGACTTCAGCTCAGGTCATGATCTTGCGGTCTGTGAGTTCGAGCCCCGTGTTGGGCTCTGTGCTGATGGCTCACGGCCTGAAGCCTGCTTCGGATTCTGTGTCTCCCTCTCTCTCTGCCCCTCGCCTGCTCATGCTCTGTCTCTCTCTCTGTCAAAAATAAGCATTTAAAAAAATGAAAAAAAAATGAAATCATACAATATATGGTCTTTTGTTACTGGCTACTTTTGCTTAGCACCATGTTTTCAAGGTTCATTTACAATGTATCACACATCAGCACTTCATTCCATTTTATGGCTGAATCCTATTGTATTGTAGGGATATATCACATTTTGTTTACCCATCTGTCAGTTGATGAATGTTTTTTTTTCAACCTTTTGACTACTATAAATATAGCTGCTATGAGCATACCTGTATAAATTTTATATGGACATAGTTTTCATTTTTCTTGGGTATATACCTAGGAATAGAAAGGCTGTCATATATGGTAACTCTATGTTTAACCTTGGAGGAGCAGCTGAACAATTTTTCAAAGCAAGTCTACAATTTTATATTCCCACCATCAATATTTGAGGGTTCACACTTCTCCATATCATTGCCAATACTTGTTATCTGTCCTTGTTGTTATAGTGGATATAAAGTGGTGGCTCGGGGTACCTGGGGGTTAAATCAGTTAAGCATCCGACTTTATCTCAGGACATGATCTCATGGTTCATGAGTTCGAGCCCCACACTGGGCTCTGTGCTGACAGCTCAGAGCCTGGAGCATGCTTCGGATCCTGTGTCTCCCTCTTTCTCTGCCCATCCCCTGCATGTGCTCTGTCTCCCTCTGTCTCTCAAAAATAATTAAATACTAAAAAAAAAAAAAAATTTTTTTAAGTGGTGTCTCATTGTGGCTTTGATTTGCATTTTCCTGATGCTTAATGATGTTGAGCATGTTTTCATGTACTTATTGGCTATTTGTATATCTTGTTTGGAGAAATGTCTATTCATCTCATTTGTCCATTTTTTAATTGGATTAAGTTTGTCATTCTATTATTGAGTTGAAAGAGTTCTGTATATGTTGTAGATACAAGTCCCTTATCAGATGCATACTTTTAAAGTACTTTCTTCCCTTCTATAGGTTGTCTTTTCACTTTCTTGACAGTGTATGTTAGGAGTTGAATTGTGTTCCCCAAAAAGATATGTTGAATACTAACCCCCCAGTATCTCAGGATGTGAACTTATTTTGGAATACAGTCATGGTAGATGTAATTAATTAAGCCAAGATCAAACTGGAATAGAGTGGGCCTTAATCCAATATGACTGGTGTCCTTATAAGAAGATGACGTCAAAACACACATGGAAACCCTGTATCCATTACCAGTCACTGTGATGCCAGAGAATACCAGGTAATGACAGAGCAGAGATTGTAATTACGCAGTTGCAAGCCAAAGTATGCAAAGGATTGGCAACTAGGAGCTAGGAAATGGCAAAGAAGGATTCTCTCCTACAGGTTTCAGAGGGAATGGCTCTGTCAACACCTTGATTTTGGACTTCCAGACTCTAGAACTACAAAACAATAAATTTCTCTCGTTTTAATCCATCTAGTTTGAGATACTTTAAAAAAATTTTGTTTAATGTTTATTTATTTTTGAGAGCAAGACAGAGTGTGAGTGGGGGAGGGGCAGAGAGAGAGGGAGACACAGAATCGGAAGCAGACTCCAGGCTCCGAGCTGTCAGCACAGAGCCCGATGCAGGGCTTAAACCCACGAGCCATGAGATCATGACCTGAGCCAAAGTCAGGCACTTAACTGATTGAGCCACCCAGGCACCCCAAGAGACTTTTTTAATGGCAGCCCTGTGAAATTAATATAGTGTCCTTGTAGTGGAAGTGCCTGATATTAAGCTTTTTTTTTTAATTGTAATATAAGTACGTGACATTAAGTTTTTCATTGTTGAGGCATCCATTTCAAAGGCATACATCTTGAATAAACATATTGCCAGCTGTATGACACAGGTACCAGCTAAACAATTAGATACGAAGCCAGGCCACCCCCACCCATGAAGTTCCACTTTCAGAAAGTCTTCAGTAACCTAGATAATGAACCACTTGACAGACCCCTGTTTTTCTCTTTAAACATCCTAATTCCCACTCTTATGCTTTAAATTTTCCAATAAAAAGTGAACCCATGAAACCCTAGGCACCCACTCACAATCCCAAAGGCAGACCTCCAGGTCTGCACTCTCTGTCTCTCTCTGTCTCTCTCTGTCTCTCTCTCTCTCTCTCTCTCTCTCCATGAAGCCTTTGGTGTGTGACCCTCAGGGTGGCCATGTAAGAACCTATAAGTAATAAACCTTGTTTTTTCCCTGATGGATATCGCTGAGGTACATCTCAAAATCATAAGAGCGTCAAGGGCCAGTCCAGCCTCAACATTGGCTGCAGATGGAGAAATGTCTATGGGGGGTCAGTACAGTAGTATGTGTCCAGGAGAGTGCCTTGGGCCTTTCTAGCCAATACTAACAGAAACCAGTCCTTTGAGGCAAAAACAATATTAATTTTGATGAAGTCTAATGTATCTATTTTTTGTTCTGCTGCTCATGTTTTTAGTGTCATATCTAGCAATACTTTACTGAATTCATGGTCATGAAGCTTTCCCTTCTATTTTCTTCTAAGAGATTTTTTAGTTTTAGCTCTTACATTTAGGTCTTTGATCCATTTTGAGTCAATTTTTAAAAATGTTTATTTATTTTGAGAGAGAGAAAGAGCACAAATGGAGGAGGGGCAGAGAGAGGGCGAGAGAGAGAATCCCAAGCAGGCTCCATGCTGTCAGCACAGAGCCTGATACGGGGCTTGATCCCACGAACCATGAGATCATGACCTGAGCCGAAATCAGGACTTGGACACTTAACTGACTAAGCCATCCAGGTGACTTTTGAGTCAATTTTTTTATAAAAGATTTTATTTTTAAGTAATCTCTGCAATGAATATTGGGCTTGAACTTACAAACTTGAGATCAAGAGTCACATGCTCTACCGACCAAGGCAGCCAGGCAGCCCTGAGTAAATTTTTGTATATGGTGTGAGGTAAGGATTCAATTTCATTCTTCACATGTGGATACCGAGATCCTCAGAACCATTTGTTGAAAAGACTGTTTTGGGGTGCGTTGGTGGCTCAGTCAGTTAAGCCTCCAACTCCTGGTCTCAGCTCAGGTCTTGATCTCAGAGTTGTGAGTTCAAACCCCCATGTTTCAAAAAGAAGAAAGAAAAGACTATTCTTTCCCAATTGGATGGTCTTGGCACCCTTGTGGAAAATCAGTTAACTCTATATATATAGGTTTACTCCTGGACTGTCAATTCTTTTTTTATTTTTTAATGTTTTCTTTCTTCCTTTCTTCCTTCCTTCCTTCCTTCCTTCCTTCCTTCCTTCCTTCCTTCCTTTCTTTCTTCCTTTCTTTCTTTCTTTCTTTCTTCTTTCAAGAGAGAGAGACAGAGAACCACAGAATCCAAAGCAGGCTCTAGGCTCTGAGCTGTCAGCACAGAGCCTGACACAGGGCCCAAACTATGAACTGGGAGATCATGACCTGAGCCAAAGTCGAATGCTTAACCAACTGAGCGACCCAGGCACCCCATGGGCTGTCAATTCTATTGCATTTATCCATATATCTATTCTTGTGCCAGTACCACACTGTCTTGATCACCACTGACTAGTGGGAAGTTTTGAGTCTCCCAGGGAATGTGAGTCTCCCAACTTTGCTATTTTTTTTGGTTTTTTTTTCAAGATTGTTTGGCTGCTCTGGATTCCTTGAATTTCCATATGAATTTTATAAACAGTTTGTCAATTTCTGCAAAGAAGCCAACTGTATTAAATCTGTAGATCAGTTTGGGGAATATTGTTATCTTAATATTAAATCTTTCAATTCACAAATATGGGATGTGTTTCTTCCCTTCCCTTCCTTTCCCTTCTCCTCCCTTTTCTTCCCTTTTCTTTTTTCTTTTCCTTTCCTTTCCTTTCTTCCTTTTCTTTTCTTTTCTCTTTTCTTTTCCCTGCCTTTCCCTTCCTTTCTCTTTTCTTTTCTGTAGGCTTCATGCCGGGCATGGACTCAATGCAGGGCTTGAACTCATGACCCTGGGATCAAGACCTAAGGTGAGATCAAGAGTTGGATGTTTACCTGAGTCACCCAGGTGTCCCCCTTCCATGGAATGACTTTCTATTTATTTAGATCATCTTTCTCTTAATATTTTATTTTTAGGTAATCTCTACAACCAATGTGGGACTAAACTCACAACGTTGAGACCAAGTTGCACACTCCAATGACTGAGCTAGCTAGGAGCCCCAAGGTCATATTTAATTTCTTTCAGCAATGTTTGAGTTTCCAGAGTATAAGTTTTGCATTTCTTTTTGAAAATTTACTCCTGGCACCTTTTGGGATGAGCACTGGGTGTTGTATGGAAAATAATTTGACAATAAATTTCATATATAAATAAAAAAAAAAAAAAAATTAAAAAAAAGAAAAAAAAATAAAAATAAAAATTTACTCCTAAATATTTTATTATTTTTAATGCTATAGTAAATGGAATTGTTTTCTTAATTTCACTTTTACATTGTTCATTGCTAACATGTATAAATACAGTTGATTTTTGTGTATTGATATTATACCCTGAAAACTTACTGAACTTGTTTATCAGTTCTAGCAGTTTTTTATGGGTTCCTTAGGATTTTTAATATTTGAGATCATGCCTTCTGCAAATAAAAATGCCTTTCTAATTTCAATGTCTTCTATTTCATTTTCTTGGTTAATTGCCTTGGGAAAACCTTCAGTACCATGTTGAAAAGAAGTGGTGACAGTAAACATCCTTGTCTTATTCCTGATCATAGGGAGAAGTTTTCAGTCTTTAACCATTAAGTATGATGTTAGCAGTGGGTTTTTAATAGGTGCCTTATATCAAGTTGAGGCAGTTCGCTCTCCCAGTTTACTAGTTTTTTAATTAATTTTTTTAATGTTTTATTTTTGAGAGAGAGAGAGAGGGAGGGCAGAGAGAGAGGGAGACACAGAATCCGAAGCAGGCTCCAGGTTCTGAGCTGTCAGCACAGAGCCCGATGGGGGGCTTGAACTCACAAACGACAAGATCATGACCTGAGCCAAAGTCGGATGCCCAACCGACTGAGCCACCCAGGCACCCCCCCCCTTTTGTTTTATCATGAAAGGGTGTTGGATTTTGTCAAATGCTTTTTTTCTGCATCTATTGAAATGATTGTGTGAGTTTCTCCTTTATTCTATTAATATGGTGTATCTTATTGATTGGTTTTTATATGTTGAGCAAACCTTGCATTCCAGGAAAAATTCCACTTGGTCATGGTGTTTTGTTTTGTTTTGTTTTGTTTTGGTATCTGGAAAAGAACCTAGAGTCTTTTCATGTTTCTAGATTTAGTTTGCTAGTATTTTGATGAGGATTTTTTGCATCTATATTTGTAAAAGATATTAGTTTGTAATTTTATTTTCTCATGGTGTCCTTGGTTTGGATATCAGGGTAATACTGGCCTCACAGAATGAGTTAGTAAGTTTTACTGCTTCTATTTTTTTTGTAAGACTTTGTGAAGAACTGTTGCCAATTCTTCTTCAAATATTTGGTAGAATTCACCAGTGAAATCTGGGCCTGAGCACTTCTTTGGGAAGTTTTTAAATTACTGATTCAATCTTCTTATTATAGATCTGTTTATATTTTCTATTTCTTCTTGAATCAACTTCAGTCATTTTTTCTTTCTAGAAACTTGTCCATTTCATTTAAGCTATCTAATTTATTGGCATACAGTTGTTCATAGTATTCACTTATAATCCTTTTTAAGCTTCTAAGGTCAGTAGTGAAATTTTCATTCTTGATTCTAGAATTTTGAGACTTCCTTCTCTTTTCTTGGTTAGTCTAGCTAAAAGTTTGCTCAATTTTGTTGGTCTTTTCAAAGATCTGACTTCTTATTGTTTTTCTCTGTTTTTCTACTCTTTTTTAATTATTTATTTTTATTTTTATTTTTCAAATGTTTTGTCTTTTTTTGAAAGAGCAAGCGTGCAAGCAGGCTCCACACTGACAGCAGCAAGCCCAATGCAGGGCTCAAACTTATGAACTGCGAGATCATGACCTGAGCTGAAGTCAGACACTCAACGAACTGAGCCACCCAAGTGCCCCTCTACTCTTTTTTTTCACATGTTTACTTATTTATTTTGAGGGGGGGAGAAGGGGGAAGATAAAAAGAGCATGCAGGAGTGGGGGAGGAGCAGAGAGAAAGAGAGGGAAAGGGAGAACCCCAAGCTGACTCCATGCAGTCAGCAAAGAGCCCTACGTGGGGCTCAGTCTCATGAACCATGAGATCATGACCTGAGCCAAAATCTAGGGTTGGACACTTAACCAACTCAGCCACCCAGGAGCCCCCATATACATCTTCACTTATCAGAATGTAGTTCAAATTTATTCTAACTTAATTCCAGTGAGATATAAGAACATTACTCCTATACAGCTTTGTTCTCTTTTCCTTGTGCTATTATTATTATTATTATATATTGTTATTATACATGTTGATATGTTTATAAATTATGTTTATAAATGTCTATATGTTACAAATTCAACAGTATATTGTTGAGATTATTACATTTATATAGTTGTATGTTTTGGAAAGAAGCTGAGAGAAGAACAGGTGTGTATTTATAGAGTTTGTTACTTACCAGTTTTGATCTCTTCCTTTGTTCCTGTGGATCCAAGTTAAAATTTGTTGTCATTTCCTTACTCCAATAGAGCTGTTTCCACCCACCTCCTTTCTGTTGTTATTGTCAAATTTATTTCATGTCTATATGTTATAGACCGAACAATACAATTGTAGACACTGTTCTATACAACTGCCTTTTAAATAAGTTAAGAGAAGAAAGAAGAAGAAATATACTTACACTGTTTTATAATTACATAATTACATTTACCAGCATTCTGATTTTTCATATGGTTTTGAATTCCTTTCTGGGTTCACTTGCTTTCAGTCTGAAGAACTTCCTTTAGTATATCTTATAAGATAGGTCTGCTGGTAACAAATTCTCTCATATTTGGGAATGTCTTTATTTCACTTTCATTTTTGAAAGCTAGTTTTGCTGAATATAGGATTCTGGGTTGACAGTTTTTTTTTTTTTTCTATCGGCATTTTGAGTATGTCATCCCTCTACCTTCTGGCCTCCAGTGTTTCGATGAGAACGTAGCTCTTATTTTTATTAGGGTTTCCTTGGACATGACAAGTCATTTTTCTCTTTGCTGTTTTCAAGATTTTCTTTGTCTCTAACTTTCAAAAGTTACTATAATGTGTGTGTGTCTGTGTGTGTGCATGTGCGTGCGTGTGTGTGTGAATGTGTGTGTGTGTGTGTGTATCTCTTCGTGTTTATCCTACTTGGAGTTCATTAAGCATCTTAGATGTGTCGATTAATGTTTTTCATCAAATTTGGGAAGTTTTCAGCCGTTATTTCTTCAAATATTTTTTATGTTCTTTTCTCTTTCTCCTCTCTTTCTGGTACTCCTATTATGCTTATGTTGGTGCACTAAACAGTATCCCACTTTTCTCTAAAGCTGTGTTCATTATTCTTAAATCTTTTTTCTTTCTTTTCTTCAGATTGCATATTCTATACCATCTATCTTCAAGTTTGCTGATTCTTTCTTCTGCCAGCTTAAATCTGCTTTGAGCTTCTCTAGTGGATTTTTTCATTTCAGTTCTTATATTTTTCAACTTCAGAGTTTCTATTAGATTCTTTCATATAATGTCTATCTCTTTATGGATGCTATCTATTTGATGAGATAGTATCATCATATTTTCTTTTACTTCTGTATGCATGGTTTCCTTTGGTTCGTTGAACATATTTAGAATTACACCTGTAAAGTCTTTGCATGCTATATCTGACATTGGGACCAAGAGGCAGCTTTGTCATTTGCTCTTTTTTTTTCTTGTGTATTGGTCACATTCCTGTTTCTTTGCATGCATCATACTTTTTTGTTGAAAATTATATTGTATTTATTTACTATATTATAAATGTGTATTTGTAATATAAAAATATATTAACACTTTAGATAATATATTGCAGCAATTGGATACTAGCCTCAACCCCGACACAGTTTGCTCTTGCTGTTTGCTTATTTATTTAGTGATCTGGCTGGACTATTTTGAAAAGTATTTCTTTTGCAGTGTGCAGTCTCTGATGCCACTCCTAAAAGACACAACGTTGGACATGTGCACTGTCACCTCGGGATGACAGTGGTTTTGAGAGGGCTTTGTCTCTTTCCTTGACTTTCTGTTAAGTATCACACCTATCTATTAGTCTCCACTAATTGCTGATTACTGTATTGTTTTCAACAATGCCCTTGGTCATAAATTGCTTCACAATCTAATCCAATTAAATTAAGCCCTTTGCAGGGGCAGTCTTTGAGGCTAGACTTCGAGCTCTGTTCTGAACCCAGAAGGGCTCTTCTCAGCTGTCTCTTTCCCTTCTTCTCTCTGATAAACTTCTAACTGGTTAAATGGTGTAGCTTGTTTTTCTCATGGAGGTACCAGCTTTCTCTTCATTGCTTACCACCAATATCTCCATTGTTTGTGAGAGCATCCGCAGGCTTGAATTTCCCCATCCTCTATTTGAAATAAAATCAGTTCCCTCGGGGAAAGCTTCAGGGTTCTGTTCTTAAGGCCTCTCTCTCTCTCTCTCTCTCTGTACCAAACCTCTGAAGTGTGTGTCTTGGAGTGACTCCCCTACTTTACAAGGGTGCTGGGTTGGAGCAGTAGCCTAATTAGCAGAGCTAGTTTAGAAAACTAGCCTCTCTCAGTGTGGAAACTCCACTCCATGGGTGAACCAGGGTGAAGAAGATCTGGGCCCTCATAGTCTCAGCCCGCCATGTTTGGGATAGTTTTCTCACCCTATGAGTTGGGGATGGGTTGAGAAAGAAAGTCCTCTTAGCTACTCTTTCCTGAAATAGAACTTCTGCAACACAGGGGTGAAGAAAATGGGAAATGCTGGTAGTATGTCACCCCCAGAGATACAGTAGCCCTCAAGTGGGAGCCAAGGTAACAAGAACCCTGTGTTCTTGGCTGTACTCTCCTAGAGTGATGCTTCTGTTACAATGAGCTGCAAGGAGAGAGGGAGGAAGCAAGTCATAGCTCAGATGCCACAATCTCCTATTCTTCTTACCAAGTTTTAGATTTTCTTAAATAAATGTTTCTTTATTTGCTGTATGTCTTCAGAATACTTTTGAGAGAAATTTTTAATTAAATTTCATTGGTTATCATTGTTTTATTAGAGAGAAGATCTGTGGAGCTCTTCTTGTCACCATTCCAGAAATCATCTCCCTAAGATCTCTTAAATCCTGGTGTTCTAAGATTTCACAATAACAAGCCTTGGTGAGAGGTTTAGCTTTGTTTTGTTTTCATTTACTGTGCTGGATAGTCAGTGGACTCAATGTGGAAATGTTTGTTGTGGGTTTTAGTTGTAGGTAGACCCAGATATATATAGATATAAATATAGGATATAAGATCATATATATGATCATATATCATATATATCTATATGAGCAGCAAATATGTATCTTATATATATCTCATACCTATCTAGATCTATCTATATCTATGTCTATATCTATATCTATGTCTATGTCTATATCTATATCCATATCTATATCTATATCATCTATATCTATATATCTTCTCCCCTGACAGTTGTCCCTATTCTCTCTTTCAGGAATTGGAATCAGTCAGATAGATGGTGAATCTCAAATAGATCTAATTTTCTTATCTCTTTTATTCTATTATCTATGTTTCTTTCTGTTTAACTCTCTGAAAGGTTTCCTTGACTACCTTTTCTGTCACTGAAATGTACTTGTTCTCTCATTGTTCCCCTTCTGGTGGCATCTTGTTCTTGTTTCAGGGTGCAATACTTTTCCCATTCTCTCTGGGATTATCAGTGATAGTTTCTTTGAGGTTTTCTTCTGTTCTTTGCAGCATCTTCATTCTGAGATCTTCGTTTCTGAGTTCTTTCTTTGTGTTGTCTTGGACTCTCTTACATGCTGGAAGCTTCCCTCAAATGCCTGGGGATTGGCTCTTTGTTTTGGAGACAGACATCCCAACCTGAAGTCATGTTCATGGCACCTGGACATCACTTTCCATGGAAGAGAAAAAGAGCCAGCTTGGCAGCTAGTCACACCTGACTCAAACCTCACCTCCACACCTCCCTGCTTCTTGAATCTGATTGGGTAAATCCCCTGAGAATCAGTTTCTCTTTTAGTAGAATAAGGATAATAATACACCCTTGCAGATCCCAGACGTTCCCATTAGTAACCCAATGTAAGGTACTTTAGTTAACCCTTATTGTCTCCATTGAGCATTGATGTGCACTTCTCCTTCTCTCCCTCCTTTCCTATCTGACATATTGTCATGACCATGTCTCTGCCAATTATGGAGGAACAGGCCATTCCTAATCATAAGAGCTTGCCATCATGCTGTCTTAAGAAGAGTGGTTAACTAGACAAATTTTGGTATCAGGTGGACCTGGGATGCAAGCCCTGCACTGAGCCCTGAAACAACAGATATGGTGTAAAAGCAAAGATTCACCCAATGTCCCCAAGCCTTATGTGAGACCCATATTTACTACAGTCAAAAGGATGAGAGGAGGGGAGCCTGGGTGGCTCAACAGGTTAAGCATCTGACTCTTGATTTCACCTCAGGTCGTGATCTCGCAGTTTGTGAGTGTGAGCCCCACTGGGCTCTGTGCTGACAGTGCAGAGACTGCTTGGGATTTTCTCTCCCTATCCCTCTGCCTCTCCCATGCTCTCTCTCTCAAAATAAATAAAAAACTTTAAAAAAATATTTTAAAATAAAAAAATAAAAATAAGCAAAAAAGATGAGAGGAAACAGGAACAATATACTCTGAGGGGTGTAGAGCCCACCCAAGGGGAAGATCCTCAGTGACAACTGGCAACTGCTCCCCAAAGAACTGGAGAGTCATGTCTTAGAGCAAAGAGCACATCTTCAAGTCTCAACAGCCTGGAGAAGACACGGTTCTCCGGAACAGCTGTTGGACTTCCCGTGCCACATACACATGCTTCCCTGCCTTCCCACTTCCCCCCAACTTCTTCCTGCCATTCCCATTTTGCTGCTCAAGCCGAGGCCGAGGTTCTGTTTTCTTGAGGGTACCATGTCCCGAGCAAGGTTGTGAGCTAAGAGAAGGGAAGGGACAGGCCCTCCCAGGGAAGGACACCCAGCAGGGAAGGTTTTGCTTCCTAGTGAGAATCCATGCCCTCTAACCACCCTCAGAACATTCTGCACCAGCCATTCAAAGTCTCCTCTGAGTTGGGTCTGGCCCTATTCCTTCAGGTCTCTGAACCAACCATGGCTAGTGCTCAAACCAGAGGTCTCTGGGCCCAGGTTGGGAGCTTGGCTAGCGCCCATGTCATAAACAGTGCCTTCTGGGAAGGGCATTCCATGCAAGGAGTTCCACACATCTGAGCCCTCTGTTGAGAATATGTGCCTCCAGACCTGTGTACCTCACCCTGGAGGTGGTGGGTCGCTTGAGTGGAACCAGCACAGTCGGTGCTCAGGGATTCTCCTGCACTCCAGTGACCCCATCCTTCATCTCTGTCACCTCTCCCACATTTCTGAGGGACACATACTGGGCACATATTCTGAGTTATACTTGGCGAACTCTACACCCTTCCATCTAATGGACCTCAAGGGGCACCTCCTATGGGCATTGCTCTGCTAGGTAGGATAAGGCAAAAACAGTAAACAGGATGTATCCCTGTCCTCCAGCTAGTTGGAATAAAGGGCAACACTTGCTAAGTGTCCGATAATAATGCAGTAGGAGCCTAGAGGACGGATCTATTTTAAAAGGATAGACCTGAGGGGCGCCTGGGTGGCTCACTCGGTTGAGTGTGTCTGACTTCAGCTCAGGTCATGATCTCACAATTTGTGATTTTGAGCCCTGCATCGGGCTCTCTGCTGTCAGCATGGAGCCCAGTTCAGATCCTCTGTACCCCTCTCTCTCTGCCCCTCTCCCATGCTCTCTCTCTCTCTCTCTCTCTCAAAAGTAAACATTTAAAACAATTAAAAAATTAAAAAAAAAAAAAAGGATGGACCTGGAAATGTTCTCTAGCTTGATCTAGGTGGTAGTCACACAGGTGTATGCACATGTAAAAATCATCAAGCTGCACAGTTAAGATATATACATTTCAGTTACAAAAAAATTGTAACTGGCCCCAACCCCAGAACTCAGCAGAGAGTAGACAAGTGGGGAACAGAAGGCAGGAGGCAGTGCCATGGGGAAGAACAGGTCTGGCAGCAGTAGGAAGGAGCTAAGAGCACAGGATGGAGCCCTTGTCAAGAAAGAAGACAAAGGCCTGGGGACTAACAGAATGGCAAAGACAGAGAGGATCAAGAGTGAGCGTTCTGGGGTACAAAAGCCACAGCAGCCCTCTCTTTAGAGAAACAGGAGTTTTGGAAAGTCTCAGTATGCACACAGTTGATGGGGAAGTAAGGGACAGATTTGCTGGCTTCTTTTAGATTCTGACTGAATGGGGACCATATGATGGACAGCTGGAATGTCCAGGGTACCAGAAAACACTCAGATTTTGGAAGAGGTGCCCTGGTTAATGATTTCAAATGAGGACCACCAGCAGCCAGCCCACAACCCAGAGACCATCCCCATTCCCAATGCCTGGTTTCCTGAAAGCAATCTAAACAGAACAAACCCAGAGCCCACTCTAGGCTAGCCAAGGTCAGCCCACCACCATCTTGGCCCAAGACCCTGTATTCTGGGGACATGTGTGGGTGAGTCTCCAACTCAGAGGTGGAAGAGAGAGGGCAAACAGGATGTGCTGAATCAGTGCCGAGGGCTGAATCTAGACTGCCCATTAAGCTAAGCAGTGTCCCTCTCCACATCTCTGATCCCCCAGAGCAGAAGGCTCAGCACCTCACAGCAGCTCGCTCCGTTTTTCATAAGCCCGAAGTCCCAGGGTGTTTCTCTCTCTATGGGATTGAACTTTGTCTCCAGTAGATTCCTTGGAGTCTAACACATACTCCTGTCCCCTGGGGCTGCTCTTCTCTGCTCATCCAGCATTCTTGTGCACCGGTTCAGTTTGTTGGCTCTTCTGCAGATATTGGGTGGTGAGGACTCTGAAAGAATCACAACCCTTCAGGTGCAGCCTGGGCCAGGAGGAGAAACAATCACCTCCTTTGATCTGTATGCTATGGCACTATTAATGCAGCCCAAACTTCTGGGGAAGATACATGCATTGTTGTGTGTTCTCATTTACCTCGTGGCAAAGAGAGGAAACTGTCATTTCACAGGCACCTGCCTTGGTTTCGCACAGATACTTGCTGTGCCCCTCCAAACCCGGCCCCACTGGGCTTCTGCCCATCCTATCCACCTTCACCCATTATCCTATGCCCTATTTAAGATTCTTCTTTCAGTTCCCCCAGCTAGCCCTCCCCTTCCTACCTTTGCACATGTAGTAGCCTCGGTCTGGAATTTTCTGGCTCATCTTCTCCAACTAACTCCTGGTCACTCATATTTCTTCTGCTCCTTTCCCCCAGAAATCTTCCCCAAAGCCCCCCTCTCGCCCTCACTAAATTAGGCCCCACAGTTACCACTCCCATAGCATTCTGTACTTTTCTTCCAGGGTGCTTATCAGAGTGTTTCCTCTTCCTTATCTGATAAAGTCTGTCTCTCCCCTAATCTAGCTAGCTAGCCCCTGAGGGCAGGGTGCCTATCTGCTTCTGCCCCTCACTGTACCCCCAACACTGAACACAGTGCCTGGCCTGAGGTATATGTACAATAAAGAGGGATCAAGGGAATGAATGAACGGACGGTTTGCCACACCACTCCATCCTGCCAAGACAGAGCAAGACGCCGCAATGTGGAATGTGGGCTTGAGACACAGGCCCACGTGGGCCCGTACTCCAGCACTGCCCTTACCAAGATTATGCCTTTGGTGAGTCACTTCACCTCTCCAGGCCTCAGTTCACTCACCGGTAAAATGGGAATGCTAACAGTGTCTACCGCACAGGATGACAGGTGAAATACAATCATGTACACAAAGAACCTGACACACAGTACTCAGAACATAACGACTCTCTTTTCCAGGCGGTGAGAAAGGCGTGCTCACAGCCTAGGACCTCCAACAGGTATGTCCTCATCACCTGTGCAGGGCTCCTCCGCTGCAGGCCCAAAACGGTGGGGGTGGGGAAGAGGTTGTCCCTCGTAGGAGAATTGCTCTGGGAATTCTCTAATCTAGTTTGGGACTATCTTCACTCTCAGATGGCCTCAGAGCCCCTCTATCCTCATCCCTCTTCCAGAATCACAAGGAAAGGGTACACTTCACTGTCCCCATTTTCTGACCAAGCAAGCTGAGGCTCTGAGCGCCGGCTGCACGGGGCACCCTCGTCTACTCCAGGCCTGGTGATGCCCCTCACAGGGGACTCTAGGGGGCCAGGTGACTCTGGCTGTGCCTCAGGCTTGCTGGGGAGAGGGGTCCAAGTCCTTGCCCTCTCTGTGCCTTCTTGGCTCACACTATTAGAAAGGAGTTTTCCTGGGGCACCTGAGTGGCTCAGTCGGTTAAGCAATGGATTCTTGATTTCAGTTCAGGTCATGATCTCCCGGTTTGTGAGATCGAGCCCCACATGGTTGGGGGGGGGCATGCTTCTGATTCTCTCTCTGTGCCCCTCCACCACTCACACTTGCTCTCTCTCAGAATAAATAAATAAACTTCAAAAAAAGAAAGAAAGAAAGAGAGAAAGAAAGAAAGAAAGAAAGAAAGAAAGAAAGAAAGAAAGAAAGAGAGAAAGAAAGAAAGAAAGAGTTTTCCTGTGGGATGACTGGGTGGCTCAGTCGCTTGACCACCGGACTCTTGATTTTGACCTCGGTATGATCTCATGTCAGCTGCGCTGACAGCTCAGAGCCTGCTTGGGATTCTCTCTCTCTCCTTCTCTCTTTCTCTGCCCCTCCTCCCCAAAATAAATAAATAAATATTTTTAAAAGGAGGGGGTTTTCCTTTCTTCCTGCCATTTTCCTACAATAAGCACCAGGGATAAGTAAATGGAAAAAACCTGACCTCATCTAAGAGGCCCTTCTAGGCACAGACTTGTGCCAGGTGGGTCTTACCTGCTTCCCTGTGAGATAAGACTGAGTGGTCAAAGTTATTTCTGGGCAGAAGGGAAGGGGGCATCAGCCCCTGGGCCATTAGAAAAATGACCCTGTCCTCAAGGAGCTTGCATGTGAGGCACCAATGAAAACCTCTGAAGCATCTCCAGGACACATTTAAAGCCACAAATTGCACAATCCAGTACCTGGGTTTTCCCAGACTCTTTTAAGGGCCGTTGCTGGCCTAGCCCACGCCAGTAAGCTCCTCCTGCCTGCTCTGGCCCATCTGAACCCTTCCTTCTTCAACTAAACCCCTTAGTTTTAGGCTCTGCAGGATGGGATTCCTCCTGCCTCCAGCTACCACATCCAAACTCAAAGCCAGACCTAGAACCTGTCTGTATCAGATGGGCCAGCTAGCCCCGGGCCTTTGCACACACTGCACCCTACTCCTGCTCTCCCCGTCCTCTTTGCTAACGCCTACCTCTCTTTTAGAATTCAGCCCAGGCAGTCTCCTTATAGAGCTCCTCGTTTCTCAGACCACGTCTGCAGGCTGGGTGGGTTGTCCTGCAGAGCACCCTAGGATCGCTTACCTCCGTCCCTTACCCCCTCCCTGGGCTGGTCTATCTGCTCTTCTGTCTACTTCACTAAGAAGGAAGTGCCCTAAGAACAAGCCTGGACCTTGCCCCAGGACAGTGTCTGGACACAGAGTTCGAAAAATGAATGAACACAAGGAGGCTGTGCATGTGTTGGGGTTGGGATATGTAAGAACTCACTATACTTTCCACTCAATTTTGCTGTGAACCTAAAGTTGCTCTAAAAATTAAAGTCCATTCATTCTTTTTTAAGTGAATGAAGGAATGAAGAAAGATGATCAGCCTTTGATGACACAACATTGGCTTACAGAGGCCTCAGGCTACTGTACTTGTGGAGACGCCACCCACAGACCAGTCACCCCTGAAGGAAAAGACTTCCCCTCCCTGCCAGCCTGCAACCCACCAGGGCGTGGGTGCACCCAGGTGGTGTGGTCTGCTGGGCTGGATGCCCAGCGGCCAACCCTGCCCATCTACCTGGGATGTAGTATGTCGAAGGGTCTGCAAAAGCCACCTGACCTTTGGGGCAGGCCCTCCGTGTCTGCCGCTGACCCCACTCCTGGAAGGCCAGACTGGCTGGTGAATGTAGGAGGAAGTAACTCGGAGGCTCACAACCCCTCCAGGCATGCATGGTCTTACTCACTCTCTGCCCATAACCTAGAGTATGCCGGCATCCCAGACTACCACAGTCTCTCCGGGAGCCCCAGAAGGACTGAGCCGGAGCCACGGCAGGATCTTTAGACCAGAGGGGACATTCCTGGCTCCAGGAAGTATGCCATGAGATTTCTTAGCGTTCCTGTTCACCGATTGTAGGAAGGGGGCAACTCAGTGAAGATTTTTTTCCCCTAGAAATTCCATGCCTTGGCCACTGCCCCCCTGGAGGTCCGGGAAGATCAGGAAAGGCTGCAGAAGCCTTTGGGACCTCCACCCTACCCCAGCCTCCTACCACACACTCACTCACCTTCCCCAGCCACTGCCCGTAGGCCAGTCCTGGAAGAGGCCACACGTAGACTGCCTGCCACACAGTCTGTCACACTCCAAGACCCAAGCTTTCCAGCTGTTTCTCCAGTTGGCCTCTTCCTCTGGTCATCTTCCAAAGGCTCTGGGCCTGGCAGACAGCCAGGGCTTGGAGCTGGCCAGTGCTTCCCCACTTCAAAGCTGTAGGAAGTTAAGCCTCAGTTTGCTCATCTGCCAAATGGGGACAATTTCCACCTTAGGGATTGCCATGAGGATTACATTAGAAATGGTGCCTATCACTTCCCTCTGGTGCCCTCCCATGAGAGTACTCTCCAGGAGGCCATGGCTTGGTTTGTAGTTAGGACAACTTTTGCACCCATCTCTCTGAGCCTCGGCTTCTTTTTTTTTTTTTTAATGTTTATTTATTTTTGAGAGACACAGAGACAGGATGTGAGTGGGTTAGGAGCAGAGAGAGAGGGAGACACAGAATCCGAAGCAGGCTCCAGGCTCTGAGCTGTCAGCACAGAGCCCAACATGGGGCTTGAATTCATGAGCTGTGAGATCATGACCTGAGCTGAAGTCGGACGCCCAACCGACTGAGCCACCCAGGCACCCCTCGGCTTCTTTATTTTAAAAATTTTTTTTCAACGTTTATTTATTTTTGGGACAGAGAGAGACAGAGCATGAACGGGGGAGGGGCAGAGAGAGAGGGAGACACAGAATCGGAAACAGGCTCCAGGCTCCGAGCCATCAGCCCAGAGCCTGACGCGGGGCTCGAACTCACGGACCGCGAGATCGTGACCTGGCTGAAGTCGGACGCTTAACCGACTGCGCCACCCAGGCGCCCCCCTCGGCTTCTTTATTTTAATGGGATAACAATGCCTACGTTGAAGGATGGTTAGGAGGATTAAATGAGATAAGGTATACAAAGCACATGCCAGGTGCCAGAGAAGCAAGATTTCCCTTCCATGGTCTCTCCCTCGTTCCCATCATGCCAATTTTCCCACAAGAGTGGAGCTCCAGAGCTCAACTTCTCCCATCAAGAGAGTGATTGTTAGGGACACCTGGGGGACTCAGTCGGTTGAGCCTCCAACTTCGGCTCAGGTCATGATCTCACGGTTCTGGGTTTGAGCCCCACATCGGGCTCTCTGCTTGTCAATGCAGAGCTCACTTCAGATCATCTGTTCCCCTCTCTCTCTCTGCCCCCTCCCACTTGTGTGCTCTCTCTCTGTCAAAAACAAATAAAACATTAAAAAGAGAGAGTGACTAGGGCGCCTGGGTGGCTCAGTCGGTTGAGTGTCCCACTTCGACTCAGGTCATGATCTTGCAGTTCGTGAGTTCGAGCCCCTCGTCAGGCTCTGTGCTGACAGCTCAGAGCCTGGAGCCTGCTTCAGATTGTGTCTCCCTTTCTCTCTCTCTGCTTCTTCCCCGCTAATGCTCTGTCTCTGTCTCTCAAAAATGAATAAACGTTTAAAAAAAAAAAAAAGGAGAGAGAGAGAGAGAGAGAGAGTGTTCAAAGTTGATGAGGGAGCTTAAGGCAAGCTGACGCGCCCCTACAAACATACCCCGCCCCCCTCAGATGGGGTAAGTGTGACATTCCTAAGTCTGTCCTGGCTGCCCAAGAACAAAGGAAAGGACAGAAAACAAATGGTTAAACTGATAGAGTCTCCACCAGTTTACAAATAAATATCTTAGTCATATTAGAAGAAAAGGGCAATCTTATCAATAGCCTAATCTCCAGGAACTCCCTACCTTCTTAATCCTCTGCTAGAGGAACAAACAACCTAAGCTTGACAATAGCTAGGCCTCCAGTAACCTGCGAGTCTTCTTTAGCATATGGAAATCCCTTTAAGAAACTTCCTCTGGACTTTACCTCCCCCACCTCCATAGTATATAACCAGTCACTCTTCACAACCCCAGGTCAGCTCTTTCTGCCCACAAGTCCTGTCCCGTGCTTTAATAAGATCACCTTTTTTGCACCAGAGACGTCTCAAGAATTCTTTCTTGGCTGTTGGCTCCGGACCCCACCATCACTCTGAAACCCCATCAAAGTGACATATGAGCTCCCAAGCTGTGCTCTTTCTTGGGAGCCAGAAATGATCTTCACCCCCACCCCCACCCACGCTCCACTGCAGACTCTGAGGGGCATCCCAGCTTCCCCTTCCTGCATGCATCCATGTGTTTCTACCCACGTCGGCTGCTTCCAAGCCCGCCGCTACAGCTGGAAACCCTCAGCCCTCACCCACCTGGCCCACATGGAGTGAAGGCACCTTTGAACTCTCTCTGCTCTTCCAGGAATCCAGAGGCCCAAAAGGGAATTTGTTGGGCCTCCAATCCCCATGGACCTGCTATCTGGGCCAACAGGCAAAGGGTAACCATGTACTTTCAGCAGATAAAGCCACCATGAGACCAGCCTGTTGCAGCAAGGAAATGACATACTCTCAGATCATAGCTGGATTAGCAGCATATCCTCCAAAGGCCCCGAAGCCCAAATCTCCCATGCCTCTTGCCCTCACACCCACCCACTCCTGACATTCCTTTGCTATTAGACAACTGACAGTTCCTCCAGCCTGATCCTTGCCATGCTCCAGGTAGCACCAAACCTGCCTTGAACGTTGTAGAATATTCGGTTCCACCAGGAAGCTCTTGGTATAAACAACCTGTCAGTCACTGGGATCTGATTCCAGGCCTCTTTGTTCAGAGGCATTTGCGTGACATTTCAGATTTTTGTGCTGCCCTAGAAACCACAATGCATGTATGAAGGAAGCCATAGGAGGACAAAGCTAATGAGGCAGCTACTAAATTGAGGCTACGAAAAACAGGTATCTGGGGGTAGTAGTGGTGTGTGGTAGAAGGAGTGTTTCAAAGGACCCCAGCGAGGTAAATGCTAATGAGGTGGAGCTCTGGTTCTGAGGCGACAGCCAGAGTGGAGGTGGCTGTAGGGCAGAAAGAGAAACTGGGTGGGGGACCCTCACTTCCCCATCTATAAGACGGAATTAAATATATTAGTTGACTCCATCCTGAAGCTGTTGTTGTGTTAGGAGGGTGAAATGAGATCAACACATAACACATATGCACAACCTGAATATAATCCAGGGCTCCAGGTGGCTCAGTCCTGCGCAGAGTCACATTTGGAGAAGCACACACTGGCAGAGGAATTTAAGAGGAACCCCAATCCTGGGGCGCCTGGGTGCTCAGTCAGTTAAGCGTCTGACTTCAGTTCGGGTCATGATCTCACGGTTCATGGGTTCGAGCCCCACATTGGGCTCACTGCTGTCAGCACAGACTACTTTGGATCTCTGTCCCCCTCTCTGCCCCTTCCCCCACTCACATTTTTCCCTCTCGCTCTCAAAAATAAACATTAAAAAAAGAAAAGGAACCCCAATCCTCAATCCTTACATGGGTCTCTTGAAGAACCTTTAAGTGTGCCCAATGCAGGAGCGTAAGGCAAGCTCACAGGCTGCAAACACCCCCTTCCCACCCCCAGGTGGGATATGTGTGATATTCCTCGGGCACTCCTGGCTGCCCAAGAACAAAGGAAAGGGGAAAAACAAATGGCTAACTGATAGAGATCATAGTTCTGCAAGACTTGAGTCTCCATCTATTTACAAATATCTTAGTAAATTACAAGAAAAAGGCAATCTTATCAATAGCCTAATCTTCAGAAACTTATAGACTCCGGTTCCTGGAGTCCCAACATCACCCCTCCAGAGTGATGTGGGAAATAAAGGCAGAAGGAAATGCCAGATAGAACTAAATTTCCTTATAACCTGCAACCCATTGACAAATACTTGAGGCAGGCAGAGTAAAAGGTTTCCCCAGGACCTCCCTACAGTCCTAATGCTAATGCTTTGCTAGAGGGAAAACTACCTTAGCTTGACAATAGCTAGACCTCCAGTATCCTGGGAGTGGGAGTCTTCTCCAGCATATGGAAACCTCACTGGAAACTTGCCCTGGACTTTACTTCCCCCAACCCCATAATATAAAACCAGTCTCTGCTCATGGTCCCAGGGCAGCTCTTTCTGCCCATGGGTCCTGTCCCGGTGCTCTAATAAAATCACCTTTTTGCACCAAAGACATCTTCAAGAATTGTTTCTTGGTCCTTGGCTCTGGACCCCATGAACCCCAGTGTCACCCCAAAAAACCTCATCACTCAGCAACATCCCTCAAAAAAATCCCTTTTTTCCCCACCTCCAGGTTCTTGTGCCCCCTAGCAGCTCAAAAACTATCAAGCTAACATATAAACTGTACCCCAACTCCCGGCCAGACTGCATGGCCTTTCACGAGAGTCTCTCTCAGCTATTTTGGAGTTACTCAAGTTTCTGCTCCTGGCTTTAATTTCTGTCCCCATTTACCCAGTACCAGAATGTACCACACAAAGGAGACACAACCCCAAAAGTAAGACTCCCTCCCTTCCCTTTCTTCCCATCTCCCCAGTTCTCTAGCTCAGTCTGCTTTTTCCAGTTCTACACACAAAATGCCCAGGAACCATGAGGGCAGACTAAATTATCCCAAAAGAAAAAACAGTGGCAGGCAAAGCAAAATTCCTTTTAGTGGGTGGCACTGGGGACTGTTAATAAATCTTACAGTAACACACACACATAATTGCTATTAAGTAACCCCCGCAGCCTCGCCACAAGGACAGTGGTTCTTATACTTTCTAATCATGCTGACTTTTCTTCACATCATCACTCACTTTTGCACTCCATTTCCTTTCCAGAACCACAGGTCTGACCAAGGCCTTCAGCGCAGCCTTGCTTCCCTGGCTTTGCATCTGGCTTCTTCCCTGACTCCAGGGTCTCAGTCCTCCATTCTGTCCCATGAATCACACAGCTGATCTTTGCCACACTCCCCATTCGTCCTGCTCCCCTGCTGAAGTTCCCGATGTCCCACCACACACAAAGCCTACGTGCCTATCCAGGTACCCCACATGAAGCATATGGCAGCATGTATTCACCCTTCACATCCACTTTTTTTCTTTTTTTTTAATATTTATTTTAGAACAAGCGAGCAAGAGAGCGCGCGTGCACGCACAAGCTGGGGAGGGGCAGAGAGAAAGGAAGACAGGATCGGAAGCGGGCTCTGCATTGACAGCAGAGAGCCTAATGTAGGGTTGAACTCACCAAACACGAGATCGTGACCCGAGCTGAAGTTGGACGCTTAACCGACTGAGCCACCCAGGTACCCCAGTTTCACACCCACTTTTAACTTCACTGGTCCTCCAGTACACATGGGCCTGAGTTCCCCGCCCTCCAAAAGGGCCTGCCCTAACTACTTCTTGATTCTGAACATCACACTTTGTACCACACAGTCAGGTGTTTGATTCTGTCATTTGATTGTTTTAAGGCCTTAGATCTTCTTCCCATAAGCTCCTTGAGATCAGGGGCCTCAAAGGCTTGTAAGTAGCACCCAGTATTCAAAAGTTGTCGTCTATTAGCTCACGACAAGAAAAACAGATCCGTTTCTACTCCAAACGCCTTGATGGAAATCTCCAGACGCCCCTGCCAAGTCTTTTGCATTAGCTCCCTGCCAAGTCATTTTTAGGAACTTCTGGCTAAAGGACAGAAGGAACCCTTTTAAAAATGTGTATTTACCACTGTCTTGGTAGATAATACATTCATCTGCCTCACAACTTAGAATGAAGTCAGCCTCCCACATTTCTCAACCACCCAGCTCTGCGGCCAACAGGCAAACAATTGGGCTGGTTTCCTGTTCATTTTTCAATAGGTGTTTGATGCATCGACAAGCCAATAGAAATATATCCTCCTTCTCGCCCTTCACTTTTTTTTTAAATACACAAGCTAGCGTGCAATGACACTGTTCTGCGTCTTGCATTTTCTGCTTAGCAGTGTATCTCAGACAGCATCCCCCATCCACGCCTAGAGAGCTCCCTCACACTTACCTTGTAGCTGCGTAATGTCCAGTGTAGGAACAGTTCTAATTTATGTAACCAAAGCTCCAGTTGTTGAGATAGCGAGGGTGTTCCCAGCCTTTTACTGCCACATACAACGCTGCAATGAATAGCCTTATTCAGACATAATGTGTCTGTGGGACAAATCCCTGGGAGTAGAATTGCTGGGTCGAAGGGTAAAGTACATATGTAATTTTGATAGATATTTCCAGATTGTTCTCCAACAAGGTTGTACCAAATCTGCACTCCTACTAGCAATGCAGCAGGGTGCCAGTGCCCTTGCCCTCACTGATCTACTAGAACCTCCCTTGCAATGCAGTCTCCATTTGGTTTGCACCCCTCTCCCATGCATGTGGTTGAGCTTCTTCTTTTTTTTAATGTTTATTTATTTTTGAGAGAGACAGAGAGACAGAGAGAGAGCAGGGGAGGGGCAGAGAGACAGGGAGACACAGGATCCAAAGCAGGCTCCGGGCTCTGAGCTGTCAGCACAGAGTTTGACATGACGCTTGAACTCACAAACCGTGAGATCATGACCTGAGTGTAATCAAGAGTCTGACCTTTAACCAACTGAGCCACCCAGGCAGCCCTATGAGTAGCATTTAATATTTAAGAGCCATGTGTCGCATACACGCACACGCACACACGCATACACACATGGACTCTATTTTTTATCCTCTGCTCACTTCTTTTATATTCTTGGTCTCTTGTATGTATGTATGTATGTATGTATGTATGTATGTATGTATGTATGTATATATGTATTTAGAGTGGAGAGAGAATCCCAAGCAGATTCCGCACTGTCAGCATAGAGCCCTACACAGGGCTCAATCCCACAAACCATGAGAACATGACCTGAGCCGAAATCAGGAGTCAGATGCTTAACCGACTGAGCTACCCAGGCACCCCATTCTTGGTCTTTTTCTAATCAATGTATGACTTTTTATATACTAAGGGAATTAGTCCTTTGTTATATGACCTGAAGATAATTTCCCATTTGTTTGCCTTTTGACCTTGCCTATGGGCTATTGCTAGGCAGAATTGTTTATTTTTCTGTAGGCAAATTTATCAGCCTTTGCTTTTATGGCTCCTAGGTTGTATGTCTTTCTCAGAAAGGAACAGACTCCCCCTCCCCCCCACACACACACCTTTTTTTATTTTGTCAGTATAAGAAGCTTGGAATGACTTACCAGGCTTTGTGAGGAATAGGACAACTCCTGCCCTCCAGATCCCAATTTCAGTGGATAATAATAGGGCCTGAATAAGGACCATTTAATCTAGCCTGAGTTGGCCAAGGACGACTTTCCAAAAGAGGTGGCACCCAGGTGTATCAGAGGCATGAATAGGAGTTAGCTGGGTGAAGAATGGCCTTCCAGTAAAAGTGGCAGCAAGTGCAAAGGTAAGAAGCTACAGGGCTCAGTCAAGGCTGTCCAGTCTGGCTAGAAGACAGGGAGCCTTGCATGGTGGCATGTAATAGGGGTGAAGCTGGAAAGGTAGGCAGGGGCCAGATCATGGAGGGCCAAACTGTGTACTTCCCAGGAGTCAGTGGGGGGTGGAGGGGGAGGCATCAGAAGAGCTAGAGACAGACCAGTGTAGAGGCTGGGCCCTGGCCTGGAAACTTCTGCCTCTCACCCGGCAGTAGCCACAGGAGCCTAGAGAGGCTCCAGGGTGCCAAACAAGAGTGTGACTTTTAGACCCAAGTATTCTGTTCTGTCAAGCTTCCAGAATTCTATAAAAATAATCAGAGAAACTAGCGCCGTCTCTGAGAAACACTTTGAACTTAAATGCTGACAACTTTAAGAGCTTTGACTCTTGGTGGGGAAAGCTGTGGCCACTACTCCCACCTCAGCACTCCTCTGCAGCTGGGGCCAGCTAAATGCAGTCTGGATGCTAACTGCCCTCTCCTCTTAACTCCAACCTTAGGGGCTCAGGGGACACCTGGGCTCTTCAGCTCTAGCCAAGGCCCATTCATCCAGACCCTCATTCAAAATGGGCAACAGGGATCAGGACTGCAGTGATGGAAGAAGTGGACCCCAGGACAGAACCTCTTGCTGGCTGGCCCACGTCCATGGGGACATCTCTTCCCTTCCAGCCAACAAGGCTCAGTCCTGCTCTGAGGAGTCACAGCCGTTTGCAGACATATTAGGTAGAGGCCTATCAACCTCTCTGCTCCTGTGGCCTTTTAAAACAGGCGTTGTGGGGGCACCTGAGTGGCTCAGTCTGTTGAGCATCCGACTGCTTTTTGGGGCTCAGGTCATGATCTCAGGGTTTGGGGGATCGAGCACCATTTTCATGCTCTGCACTGATGGCATGGAGCCAGCTTGGGATTCTCTCTCTCCCTCTCTCTCTGCCCCTCCCCTGCTCGTGCATGTGTGTGTGTGTGTGTGTGTGTGTGTGTGTGTGTGTTCACATGTGCACTCTCGAAACAAACTTAAAATAAAAAATAAAACAGGCATTATGTAGCAGGTCTTCCTAAAATGCCCAGCACAAAGCCTTGCACACAATAAGCACTCAGTAAATGGTAGCAGTTTCTGTTAATATTGGAGAGCCTCACCACTCATTAGCACATTGCTGAGGAAAAGACAGGGCAATGTGGACATGAGGAGGGGAGTTGGAAACCATTTAAATGGAACTTTGGGATTGTCTCTGGATTTCAATTATCTAGGCCCTCCCCATACCTCAACCTTCAAACCTGTCAAGAGGTTGGTTTGTGGTGCTACCACTTTAGTTATATTTTCTTTATTGCCGTAAGGCAATTTCATCCCAAAGGGCCACTTTGATTAAGTCAAGCACTGTAGAGATAAAGGCTCTTGGAGGCTACTGGAGGTCTTGGTCCCAGCCAGCAGGCTTCCTGGTGCCCCTCAGAGGTACCTCCCACCATCAGTGGTCCAAGAGCATGCATGGAGTGCCGACTCACCCGTGGGCTGGAAAGCAGGAATCAGACCCAACCTCAGCTCCAAACAGGCAAACAAGCCCCTCCCCACTGCAGCCACCAAACAGCAATTAGGTCAAAGACAGGGTGGTGGGGTTTTCTAGGGCAGAACATGCTTCTCTCTGGAGTCTACTTCCCATAATCACAGGTTCCACTGGGTGGGGTTGGAGGGGAGGCAGAGACACCCAGGTTCCCAGTCCTAGGTGCAGCAAAGCTGATGAGGACATCAGGAAGCAAGGGGCCTGGATTCCAAGGTGGGTTCCAACCCTGCTGTCTGTGTGCCTGTTATTTGCATAAAAGGCCATCTCGGCCTAGGGCTGGGGATTTTATTTTTCCCAAAATGAGAGGGTCTATTTCAGTCAATGTTAGAAAAACTCATTGGCCTGAATGCATACCTAGCTTTAACTTCCCTTTGACATTTACTATGTAAGGGGGGGGGGGGGGGCCGGGTATCTTGCACACATTATCTCATTTAATCCTCTCAAAAACTTCATGAGGGTAGGATAATACAGATGAGGAAAGCGAGGGTCAGAAGGGCTGAGCCTTGAGCCAAGGTCCACTGCTAGCACATGGCAGAGCTGGGATTTGAACTAGGGTCTGTCTGGCTTCAGAGCCCTCTGCCCTTAACCACCATATGATATTGGCCAGTCAGTCGTCAGCCCAGACCCTCCCCCAGCCACCCCAAGCAATGCCCCTGATCTCCGAGGCCACAGGTAAAGGAAGGACACAGTCTCCTAAAAGTCACTCTTCTTTATTCCCCAGTACCCCCGATCTCACAGCATGGTCTGTGGAGAAACTCGGCATCTTGCCAACTTACAGGCTTCCCTGACTCTCTGCATGGCAGCTGGGCACCCCACCAAGGAGCTGAAGCGGCTCCCCTGCACGATGCAGAATCAAGGTTTCTCAGTCCTCCCTCAGTCCCCTTCCCAGAGCACAGGGCCACACAGCAGCAGCTTGCTATGCCTATCCCAGGAGAAGGTGGGGAGGGGCCCAGAATGCAGCCATCTCTTAGTTGGAAAGAAGTTGGGATCTGGGCCTTTGGTCTAATTTAACCTGAGGCAAGTGAGGCCCCTGGGGAGGCTCTGGAGCAGGCCCAGGCTACACCCCTACTCAGTAAACCCAGAAGTCTTCACCGTATTTTGCCGATGTCCATCTTCTTCATAGACTTGGCCTGAAAACACGCAGGGTACAGAAGGATACAAACAACAGAAATCCCACGTTCAGCTCTGCTGAGAGCCGCCATGACAGAAGAGGACTTCTTTCACCTTGTCCACAATGGTGCCCACCTCAGCCATGGCCCCTAGACCTAGAGAGCAAAGTTCTGCTATGGCCTGCAGACTGAGGCAGGGCCCATCCCCCACCCACCCTGCTCAATGCCCCCCCGAGTGTTCCACCCAAAGCCCAAAGCCTTGAAGGCCAGAGCCACCTCTACATGAGCCAGACCCATCAAATCCCTTCCAAGGCACCCCCAGGACAGGACCCAGTAACAGTTACGGGAGCATCATGACTGTATATGGGCTGCGTGCCAGGGACAACGCAGGCCCTTTACAAACACTACCTCGTTTAATCTTACCAACTCCGAGAGGAACTAGGACTTCCATTTCCCAGATGAGAAAGCTGAGCTCACAGAATGGTTTTACCCAAGGTCACAACACACTGGGGTGTGACCCCAGAGCTGAGCCCTTCTGCGACCCTGGGCTGTGAGCCTGGCCAGATGCCCACCTTCATCTCCACACACCAACTTCTTGGCCACACAAGGAATCTCCACATAGCCGAAGGCCTTGAGCAGGCCCACCTGCTGCGTGGTGACGGGATGCTCCCACATGACGGTGTTCATCGCCGGGCAGAAGAGCAGGGGCTTTCGGCAGTCCCAGGCCCGGATGACACAGGTCTGTGAAGAAGGGCCGGAGTGGGGCAGGTGGGTGCCTGCTGCTCTGGACTCCCAAATCCTACCCACCATCCTCTGGGTCGCAGCCAGCTTGGGATGACCGGGTGACACTTGTCTGTATCCCCCTACCTCGAATCTCCTCACCCTCTCCCCCTCTCCACAGGTGCTGGCACAGGGCCTGACACACAGGAGGCCCTCCAACACTCGCAATGGCCCAGCCACCCCCACGCAGACCTCCACTCCTATGCAGAAAGGTGCCTCTGAGCCAAACCACAAGGCTTCTCCACTGTGGGACACACACCACAGACAGAAAGCAGCCAGGTGAGCAGAAGTCAAGCTTCACAGTTACCTCCCAAAGCGAAGGCTCAGACCACTCATCAGGTGTGGCTCACCTACCCCAACACAGGCTCTACTTCGAGGCTGACTAGAGTTGGGCAATGAGAATACCTGCCACGTGACAAAAACTCTCTCATATGTATTATCCCCTGCACCCTCACCACAACCCTGCAAAGAAGGTGCTGTCCTGTTTCCCAGATGGGGAAGCTGCACTCCCCACAGTCCCACGGAGACAATGATCCGGGGCATGAAGGTTTGCACGCCACCCAGTGTGATCCTCCGCCGAGGCCATCCCGCCACGTGCATGCCAGAGCAGCTGTGAGAGGGACCCACCGGCTCAGTGAGTTGCAGAATCACACAGACCTTGGTTCAAATCTTGGCTGTGCTATGTACGATTACTGCTAGCCGTGAGAACCTGGATGAATAATTTAACCTCAGGAGTCTTAGCTTCCTCTCTGCAAAAGCTCACTGGATGGTTGTGAGCAGAGAAGGTGAACATGCTTGAGGCTCTTCACACAGGGCCTGGCCTCAAGTACGGGCTCCAGAAACAGTAGCTCCTGTGATTACTACAGGCACAGGCTCCCTGGACCAGGTGCTGCCTGGGAGAGAAATAAGCTTTGCGGCCCGCAAGAGCGTGCTCCCCTGGGCCCTCACTGCTCCAGCACCTCCTTTCCAGCTGTGGGCCCCTTGGGGAGACAGTGGTCAACACAGCCCTTCCCTGAAGCGCAACCCATCTGGTAAAAGATGGGGGAGTCCAGAAGACAATGCCGTGAACAGGCCAGAGCTGATGCCTACCCCTCTCAGTGCCCCTGCCCCCTCCTGGGGATAGGAAGGAAGTGGGACAGCACACAGCCTCAGGATCTGGCTGCCTGTGTAGTCCCAGACACCAGTGTCTGTTTCCCACCAAGTCCTCCCAATTTGGCAACTGGGCTGAGTGGACAGTTTCAGTCACACTTCCTCTTGGCCCCGTGCCACCTGCCGCTTCTGCAAAAGTCACGAACATACCTAGAAGAGCCCCCTGAGTGTCAAGTACAGTGGGGGCTGGGCTGGGGTTTCTGAGTGTCTTCAAAGCAAAGCACACCAACAGAGAAGAAACCAGTATGTCCGGGTCTCATGCCTCTCTAGCTTTCCCACCTCATCTCGAAGCTCAGTGCTTCCTGGACAAACCACAGCTCCTCTGAACCTTCTGGCAAAAGGAGGGATGAAAGGAGGTGTCAGTTCCTACAGTCACATCTGTTTGGCCAGTGCTGTGTTCAGTACCTCAGGCTCTGCCCCTGAGAACCCACCTGGGTGGAGAGAAGGCCTAGATTCTGATCAGGAGGCCAGCTCCCAGTTCACTGGTGACCCAGGGAAGTCACCTCCTGTTTCTAGATCTGCTTAGATATTAAAAAAAAAACAATTTTTTTTTAAGTAATCCCTATACCCAACGTGGGGCTCAAACTCGACCCTAAGATCAAAAGTTGCATGCTCTGCAGACTGAGCCAGCTAGGTGCCCCTCTGCTGGGCTATTTAGCACACAGAAGGGGCCGGGGCCCACGCGGGTGAGAAGGCGGATGGAGAGGCACAGCACCCAGGCCAAGGGCCTAGAGGCCTGGTGCACAGGTCACAGGTAGCATGCTGCTCTAAAGGCCCCACAAGTTCTGGGTCCTGGAAAAGGGACAAGGTCTGAAGGAAGGGGGCAGCAGGGTGATCTTTTCAGGGATAAAAGGACAAAATATCTTCTGAGTGAGGACAGAGCCACAGAGCAAGGATGATGACAATTTAAACTTAATTTTTTTTCTAATTGCAAGAATTTTTTGTTTGTTCAAAAAAAATTTTTTGCAAAAAAAAAAAAAAAAAAAAAAAAAAAAAAATTCCTGGGGGAACATATTACATTGCTCAGCCAACTCGGGAGGAGGGAACCCCCAAGACTTCAGGGAGTAGGGGCAGCTCTGATGAAAAAAAAAAAAAAGGAAGCAGCACTTTGGAGAGGCAGAAAGGAGCCCTCGGAGAGCCAGCCCAGCCCAGGGCATGACTCCCAGAGGCCAGTGTGTTTCATCCCACCAGCTAGTGCTGGCCAGCCAGTGGGAAGCCCAGAGGTCACACACAGCCCAGACCCACTGAGATGAAAGTGGCCAAGAGCCTCACCTGCTCCTACTGCCCGGTCAGCCATGCACCAGCCCCACTGGGAAGCCTTCCTGACAACACTGCCCCTAGGCTCGCCCCTCTCTCTACTCCCCTACCCCTGCTCCTTGCCACACAACCTGTGTGTTGCTCTTCTTCTGGTCATCCTGTGCTCTTATTCAAATGATGCTTCAGTCACTAGCAGATTCTTCGAGAAGTGCCTTATGCACCCATCAACAAGCATACAAGGAGACTAAGTTCCTGTCTGACCACCAAAAACTTTGGCCCAGCTTATCACATTAAACTCTGAAAAACTCTTTGCTCTTTGCCAAAGTAGAATAATTACCTCATACATACAGTATTCACTGAACACTTACTATATGCCTAGAACTGTGCAAAGTGGTGACTCCACTGTCAAAGGACCGATTGGGGTCATTTAAGGCTGTACCACACACCAGAGCACATTCCCTTCTCACCTGTACGGGTAACCAAAAACCCTCTCCTTCCAGACTGAGAGCTCCAAGTGTCCTGTGGGTCCCTCAGCACGGGCCGGCTCATGATAGGGAAAAGCTCAGTGCACAAGGGAAGTGGGTAACAATGGAGAGGGAGGAGGGGAGAGAGATCACACACCTAGCTCCTCCCAGGATGATCACATAAACAAGGCCTTTAAGGACAACAGTTCCCTGGAGGTCCCTTAGGCCTAAGACAATCCCCACTTTGTGTAGCTGGACTTCTGTTCCTCTCCTCCACCATCCACCGGCTGGCACCTCTCACCCTTGCTCCTCTCTTCCTCTCTAAGTTTTCCAGAACATACAGGAAAACCGCATTTCTGCGGCCAATGCTACAGGAGAGATAAGTGTGCACAAGAGATCCATGAGGAAGTAAACACTCTTATCAGATTGCACATGTGGATGTCCAGATCCTGGGGAGAAGGCAGAGCTAAGGGGGACAGGCAATGGGGCCAGGCAGGGAGACCAACGGACGAGCATGTGGAGGGTAGCCCGTGAACGAAGGACAAAGTGTCAAGGGGCAGGTGAGAGGTGGATGCCCTCAGAGAATACATACAAGCTGAGTCCATCCATGTGCCCACTTGCCAGAACACAGGTGAGACCAGGTGGAGGGCAGGGGGTCCAGGGGGCAAACCAGCCCACCATAAAGAATTCCAAGGCAAGAATCCCATACAAAGGCAGTCCTGCAGCTCAGCAAACTGGGAGTGAGGCCCAGGGAGGAAGAAAGCAGAATCACTCACAAGCAAGTTGTCACATATACCACTGGCCACCTTCCCCAGGGTGTTGGCATCAAGAGGAGCCACCAGCATGAGATCTGCCCACCTCCGCAGGTCAATGTGGAGAACGGGGTCGGATCGGCACTTCCACATCTGGCAGAGGGAAGGAAATGGGGTCACAGAGCTAGCTACTCTCTCAGCATGGAGGGAGGACGCCGTGGGGGGGCAACGCAGGCCAGGTGCACTAAGTCAGAAACCGAGGAAGACCACCTGAGCACCCCGGCCCGAGTCCACTGCTGTTCCTCTCATAGCTAAGCTGGTGAGCACCGGCTGTGGAGCCAACCGCCTGAGAGAAACCAGGCCTGAGGAAACAAACGCCCCTTGTCTCTCCAAGCTATTCCCTTTATGGTTTGGTTTTCAAGAGAACTGACATCTGGCAGGGAACTCCTGGCCTGTCTGCTTGAGGCGGATGCTTGGGTTGTCCAAGCCAGTGGAAGGGCTCTGGGGCGGTGAGAATGGAGGGGGTGGGGTGGAGAAGACAGGCCAGCCAGAAATGTTCTAGGCTGAGAATGTTTAAAAATGCCTGGCAGGGCACCCCTGTGAGGCCCACACTCGACGTCTGGTGAATCGGCCGGTGCCCGCCCCTCTGCGGGAGAGGAGAAGCAGAGCCCAGTGGCCGTGGGAAGTGAGGCGCTCTCGACAGGCCTGACACCGGGAGCCACGTGGACAAGGGTGGTGGGAAACAGAGCTCCTCTGTGGTTTCATCAGCCCAGATAAGTACAAGGACACTCCACCTCAGGCACAGGGCCAAAGCTGAGCTCTGCCTGGGGTGGGAGGAGACTTCAGGCCTCCCGCAGGCCAGAAGCTAGACAGATGTTTTCCTCATCGCCTCTGCCCAGAGGGCCCTGACCACTGACTTGAGCCCAGCCTGTCTGCTCTGGCCACCAGGACTATGAACTGCAAGGAGGACACTCCTGTCCCGTTGGTGGAAACACGATGGAACTCAGCCCTGGGGCCCCCAACACTGACCTCCCATTCATCAGCGTCGCTGTAGAGAGTGACAGGAATGTCCTGGGGGCTGTAGAAATGTTTGGCTCTCTCGGTGGTGACCACTGCTACTTCCAGCTGTCACCAAGAAAAAAAATAGAGGCGGGGAGAGAGAGGGAAAGAAAACTGTTACCAGAGCCACAGGCCTGGATGCCACACGGGGCCAGGCCAGGCAAGTGCTTTCTTCAGGGCCTGGCTGTGGAGACTTCTCCCTCCTCGGCAGGGAGCCCCATGTTTGCATAGCTACTTCCGCTGTCACCCAAAGGTCAGGCCCCACCAGATGTGGCTGTTTCACTTCCCTATTTGAGGGGCTGCCGAGGAATGAGTCACCAACTGCCCAGTGCATATAAAGCTGCAGGCTCCTGCCACTCAGGCAGAAAGACAGAGGCAGCCGGGAAGGAATGCAGGGCAAGAAGGCCGCAGAAGGCAGGAGGGGCCACTTCAAAGAGGCTCACAGGTCCTGAGCTCTAATCCACACCGCAACCCTGCCCTCTGCAGGCCAAGGTACCAGGGAGCTGGGGCCTGGCTTGCAGTGGCTGCTTCCAAGCCCCAGAGAGAAAATAGGCGGTCGGTCCCTTCTCTACTTCTAGGAACCAGGCCTCGTGGGCGCTGGTTGCAGACAGACTCCAGGAAAACCAAACCTGGAAGTGTGCCCTTCACTCATGGGGCAAAGATGAAGTTCACCTCCACACTACTCATTCACAAGTAATTAATAAAGCAAACAAGGGGTGGGGGGTGGCTAAGGTGCTCAGAACAAACGGTTGTGAGAAACAGCACACGTAGTGTGGACAGCGCTAGACCAGTTGCCATCATTTGTAAAATGAGATGTTAAACTAAGACGGCACAGTAAAGGGGCTCAGAAGCGGCTGGGAGGCGAAGGAGGTATCTCTGGGGGACATTTATCCAGGAGAGAGAAGAGTCAAGGGTGACAAGGGCAGGATCATCAGCTGACTAGAACAGGAATCACGTATGGCATGCAGGCCAGATCCAGCCTACAGACATGCTATTTGGCCTGCATGAGGTTATAAACATTTTTGAGCCAATATATACAAATCGGGAGATTTCACATAGAAAATCCAATTTCCTGGCTTCTCTTGAAAACTAAAAGCTCTGGCACGGCCCAGCCCACATTCCTACTTGATAATGGTGGTACTGCAGGTATCGTGTAACGGCCACCTCTCGGAATGGGACGTGCCCGTGCCAACTCCGGTCCCCCAACCCTCCCTACCGTGTCACTGAGGCCCCCCTCATGCTTCCTGCCTACCAAGCGACAGCATTCTACATAGCATGTAAGAGCAAAGCCGGCAGCAGGCAGCAGAAGTCTCAGAGAGACAGAGTGCACAACTTCAGAAGGTCTGCCGCTCCTAGCTCTGCTGGAGAGCTCTCAGGCGTGTCCGTTCTCTCTCACTCCCCTTAGAACCTAGCATCCCCAGAACCTGCACAAAACCTCGGTGACCTTTTTAAAGGTCATTTAAACCAAACTCCCACTGAGCACTGGAGCCCTTTCTAGGACAGCTCTGAACAAGATGGCAGTGGGGCACCTGGGTGGCTGAGTCAGTTAAGCATCTGACTCTTGACCTCAGCTCGGGTCTTGATCTCGGGGTTGTGAGTTCAAGCCCCACGCTGGGCTCCACGCTGGGCATGAAGCCTACTTAAAAAAAAAAAAAAAATGCCAGATGAACAGGGCTGCCATCTGTCCACAGAGCTCAGCCCATGGGCCCAGCACAGATAGGGAGAGCAGAGGGAGGCAGAATGGTGCTGAGACTCTCAAGACACAAGACAGTGACAAGGTAAGTTATGGGAATGGTAAGTCAGAGGTAACCAGAAGAAGAATAGGCAACTTTCAAACCAGCAGAAGAAAGCTCAATCTATATGATAAAGGAGAGGAAAGAGAAAACAAGAAGCAGAGGACACGTGACAAGTAGAAAGCATTAAATAAGATGGCAGAAGTTTAGCCCTAATAGAATAGTAATATATAATAAGCTAAGTTCTCTGATCAAAATGCAGACTCTCATATTGGAGTTTTAAAATTAATCAATCACATCAAAAAAGACACATTTAAAACAAAAGGATATATTGGGGTGCCTGGCTGGCTCAGTTGGTAAAGCATGCCGATTTGATTTCAGCTCAGGTCATGATCTCCCAGTTCTGGAGTTCGGGCCCCATGTCGGGTTCTGCACTGACAGCACAGAGCCTGTTTGGGATTCTGTCTCTCCCTCTGCCCCTCCCTACTCGTGCTCTCTCTCAAAATAAATAAATAAAACATTTTTAAAAATTAAAAAAAGAATCGGGGCTCCTGGGTGCTTCAGTCAGTTAAGCATCCGACTCTTGATTTTGGCTCAGGTCATGATCTCATGGTTCACGAGATTGAGACCCACATCAGGCTCTGCACTGACAGTGTGGAGACTACTTAGGATTCTCTCTTTCTCTCTCAAAATAAGTAAATAAACATTTTTTAATTAAAAAATAAAAAATAAAATCTTAAAAAAGGATACATAAATGTTAAATAAAAGAATAAACTTTCAGTTAAATAATGTGGATTCAACTTTGCTCCCTCCCAAAAGCCCAACTAAATAAAAGTAAAGGGATTTTTTTAATGATATAAACCAAGAATGAAAAGAGGACCAAAAAATTAAAAAATGAAAATGAAAACAAACAAACAGAAAAAAAAACCCAGAAACCAGCAGTTAAGACATGTCAACACTCTGGAAGATCAGATGAGATCAGATGCTAATGTTTTTTTATGAACATTCAGGGAACAACAACAAAAAAAATCCTTGGAAATTAAAATTATAAACAGGAAAATGAAAAACTCAATATAAGTTTAGAAGAAATCTTCCAGAAAGCTGAACAGAAAAGATAAAAAAAAAAGATGGGTAATGTTAGAAAAATAGATGAGAAAGTCAGAGGATCAATTCAAGAGGTCCAAAATCTGAGTTCCAGAAAGAAACTGGAACTTTCTTTCTGGAAAATGGAGGTGAGAAAATTATGAAAGAAATTAAAGGAAACTTCCCAGAACTGAAGAACTCAGAGGTGGGAGACAGCTCTTCTGCCTGCCTGGTGTTTGGTGAGGCTCAGGCGACCTGGAGTAAAAGTCCCTGGTACCCACTGAGTGTCTGCCTACGGAGCCTGAGCCCACATCAGCTCTTCTGGAAGCAACATCCTCCTGCTGACATATACGGAGTTTACAATCAGCAAACTCAAAAGAGTTCTTCTCACCCCTGTTGCTGCTAAACCACAAACCCCAGCCTATAAGTGCACAGCTACTTTTCTGGTCCGTCACGCTTCCCTGGTAAATCCCACTTTCCAGAGGAGGCCCACAGAGAGTTCCTAAGATCTCAGTCCTCTTAGCACCACCATCAGGAGCCCCGCTGAGACATGAATCCAAATCCTGAACATAAGGTCAAGAGAGAAGCTCTTCCACAAGGTCCACAAGGTGGGGGTGAGAGATGATGGGAAAGAATCAAAAACGGATTCTTTCTGGGGCAACTGGGTGGCTTATTCGGTTAAGTAACCAATGCTTGATTTCGGCTCAGGTCATGATCTCATGGTTTGTGGGCTCAAGCCCCACATCAGACTCTGCACTGTGACAGTACAGAGCCTGCTTGGGATTCTCTCTCTGCCCCTCCCCTCCCCTCTCTCTCAAAATAAATAAATAAACTTAAAAAAATGTTTAAAAAAAAAAAGGAATATTCCAGTTCATCCTCTATCCTGAAATACAGAAAGCAGCTTCCTGAAGATCTAGTTCCCCTACTTTCCCTAACTCCCAAACTGCCTGCCAGTTCTCAAGTGAGGACTGTGCCAAAGGCCAGCCTTCAGAAACGTTCCCAATTTGGTAATGGCCCTGTTCTGGGGCTCCCTCCTCCCTCTCAGCTACGCCTACATCCCCACTCACAGTTTGAGCCCTGCCTTCCCTGGCCCCTAGGGAGTTCTGACCAGGGGGCCAGGTAAGCCTCCCACTCTGGGCCCCAGCATGAATTATTCCTCTGAGCTCCTCCCCCAGTCTCTAAATCAATTCCTTCTCTGGCTACCCTCCCAGGTTACATAGTCATTGTTAGGGAGCGTCCCGGGGTCAACGTCTTTACCTCAAATGAAGAGAATGTGATGAGCCAACCTTCTCCTTGCCCGTCCCCTGACCCCACTGAAGCAGCTACCTCTCCTTGGCAGTGACCCTGACCCCCAGGCTGTCCAGCAGGCCCAGGCCAGTTTTTCTGGTTTTAGAAGGATGTCACTTGATCTGATTCATCAACCCCATGGGCTTTGTTCTTTCATTTTCATTTACTCTGCCAAATGTCCTAGGAGCGAAAGGCTAGGTCCTGGGTTTGCACACACTTTAAAAGAAAAAAAAAAAAAAAAAAAGGACATGTTGGGTTACCTTCTGAAATACTAAATAACTCAGACTACTCACTCATTCACCCTGACCTTTCTCCTAGCAAATGCCAAGGAGCCCTGGAGGGGCAGGAACCCTCTTTTCTCTTACACCCTCCCTGGGTCCTGGTAGAAGTAGGGCTGGGATGAAAACAATCTCCCCCACATTAGAGAGTTCCTGAAAGGCAGCTCTGTGCTTGGTCCCCTAGTGAGACCCCTGCCAAGAGTTTTTATATCTAATATTTAAAACCTGAACTTCTTTGTGTGATGCGATTGAGGTTTGGCCAGACTTTATTATATAAGCTGTCTGCATTTTGCCTGGCATTTACAGAGTTCCTTCCTGAAACCAGTTGGCAAGTCTAGTTTCCTTTTCTCTGCTGAAGGTATGTTAGCAATCCCATCTGGGGTTCCTGGAGAGTCAGAGAGGGGAAATGGAAACAGATTTTGGGATGAAACCTCCACTTTGACTTTTAGGCCCCGAGTCTGGCCCAGGCTGCCTCTGGGGCAGACTACCAAAGGATCTTGGGAAGCAGCACTGTCACGGCCATAGGTTGAGACAAATCCCATGGCCTGACTTTTCCCCTCCAATCCCATCTCTGGCCTCTACCTATAACCAGGAGCCAGCAGCACCCCCTCCCCAAGTTCAGACAACCAAAGATGTTTCTGAACCTAGTCCAATGTCCCCTGGGAGGCCAAACTGCCCCAGTTGAGAATGACCACGCTGCAGGATTATTCAACAGAACTCTGCAGCGATAGAAACATGTCATACCTGTGCTGTCCCCTATGGCAGTCTCTGGCCACATGTGGCTACTGAACATTTGAGGTGTGGCTAGAGTGACTGAGGAACTAAAGTTTTGGTTTTATTTAATTTTAATAATTTAAATTTAAATTTGAATGTGGCTAGTGGTTACTGTATTAGATAGCACAGCTCTGGCATATAGAAGTAAAGGAGAGACCCAGTGGGAACCCCCAGCTGAGTGGCCCCAAAAGAGCAGGTGTTTCTAGTAGGGCGTGTGATGATGGCTCCACAGGAGGCTCTAAGGATTCTAAAGTGGAAGCACCTGCCATGATTTAACCTGCAAGATTTGGTGGCTCAGGCCTCTGGGCTGACACACACAGCAGAGACTCTGACACTGAGCTGACCGATGTTGACACTGGCAGTGCCCAGGGCCTGGAGAGCAGCCAAAAAGCTGACCCAAATCTGAGCATGGGGGCGGGGGTGGGAGGGTATACTCTAGGAAAAGGACCCTTGGTGCCCAGAGCAGTTAGCACATAGGGTGGGGAGCTGTGGCAGTGGCGGCCTCATTAACAAATACCCCAGAGTGTTCCGGTTGGCTGAGTGGGTGTCCCAACTTATAATGTTCCAGCTCATAATGATGCCTTGACTTGTCAAACATTTACTGAGTCTACTATATACATGGGGGCCAGGTGGGGGGAGGTGGTCTTGGGCGAATCCCCTTCCTCTCTGGCCTCGGTTTCCCCTTCTGAGCCATGAGCCATTTAAACCACATGGCCTTCAGGGGCCCATCCAGCTCACTATGCTGTCCCAGCCCTCTTGTGGCCCTTGCCCTTTCCCACCAGGCTCTGGGGGTGGGGGGGGGGAAGCCATTCTCTCCTGGGCCTCCCTGTGGGCCTCCTGGGGGAGCTGGTGTTCTGGTCTCACCAGCCCTTCCTGCCATTCAAGTGAGACCAGGCTGCCAATCCCTCTGTGCCCTTCCCCAACTACAGAAAATTCTCAAGAACAGAACTTGAGAGGCAGACTGCAGAGCTGACTCCCTGGAGGAGCGGGCCAAGGACGGAAGGGGCTGGCCAAACCAGCAGAAGCCCAGATAAGCGCCTCAGACCGCTGCTATTGAACACACCCCTTTCCACAACACTACCACAGAGCAGGCAGGTGGGCCCTGCCCAGAAAGAAAGGAAAACCTCAAACCAGGTCCTGTTTCTCCTGCTTCCTTTCCTCAGCGAGCATTTAAAGAAAAAAAAAAAAAAAAAGCATACAGTTACAAAGAATGTTCCATAATATTCCCACTAAGAGTCCCACTGACTTTAAAAATAAATATACACAGAGGTTAGAAAATTAAGATTGAACACAATGATACCAAATGTGAGTCTCCTTTCCTGCCCCCTTTTCTGCACAAAGGTAACTACCTCCAGAGGAAAATCTGTAGGCAGTAACTCAGATATGTGAACATATAAAAGGAACCAGACAATACGCCAGCGGTCAGCAAACTTTTTTCTATAAAGGGCCAGATACTATTTTCGGTTTTGTCACAACTACTCAACTCTGTAGTAGCAAGACTGCAGTCACGGGCAACACTTAAACAAATGTGTGGCTGTGTTCCAATAAAACGTTAAGGACACAGAAATTTGAATTTCACGTAATTTTGTGCTCTCAAAATATTCTTTTTTTTTTTTTTCTTTTTTCAACGTTTTTTATTTATTTTTGGGACAGAGAGAGACAGAGCATGAACGGGGGAGGGGCAGAGAGAGAGGGAGACACAGAATCAGAAGCAGGCTCCAGGCTCTGAGCCATCAGCCCAGAGCCCGACGCGGGGCTCGAACTCACGGACCGCGAGATCGTGACCTGGCTGAAGTCGGACGCTTAACCAACTGCGCCACCCAGGCGCCCCTTAAAAAATTTTTTAACCACTGGAAAATATAAAAACCATTCCCGGCTCACAAACCATACAAAAGCAGGTAATGAGTCCAGATTTGGCCTGTGGCCCATGGTTTGCTAACTCCTGTACCAAACTCATTTCATTTCTATCTTGAGGACAGTCCCACATCAACACAGAGATCCAGCCATGGTTCTGAAGGGCGCCTGTCATCCACTGTGAGGCTGCACCAAAGCTCTCTCTCTCTCCTTGGATGTTTTGTTTCCACTTTTATTTTTATTTTAAAATTATAAACAATGCTACAATGAACATCCTCCTACATATGGTGAATTTTGGCACACTATAGGATTCAATCCTACAGGTGAATCAAGAGCTATGAACTCTTTTGACCTCTCCAGACACTGTCAAATGGTCCTCCAGAGAAGCAGAATTCAGTTCATCCTGCATGTGAGTGGGAATTTCTTCCCCTCACCCTTGACAGCCCTGAATGTCCTGACAGGCATTCTAGAAACGTAACCTTCTCTAAGCCCAAGGCCTGCCACCTCCCCAAATGGCAGACTCTCTCCACCTTTAGAAATCCCCTGCCAGAGGTGCCTGGTGGCCAGTCAATTGAGTGTCTGACTCTCTCAGGTCATGATCTCATGGTTCGTGAGTTCGAGCCCCGTGTTGGGCCCTGCACTGATGCTGTGGAGCCTGCTTGGGATTCTCTCTCTCCCTCTCTCTCTCTCTGCCCCTTCCCTGCTTGCATGTGGTCTTTCAAAATAAATAAACTTAAAAAAATACTAAAAAAAAAAAAATTTAGAAATCCCCTTCCGGCTCCAGCCCTGCTGACTTCTGCCCTGGCAAAAGCTAAAGAGGTGTCTGTCTTCTCCCAAGTGAGAAGGGTGCTCAGACAGAACTGCAGCCCAATTAACATGACAATTATGGAACTGCAAAAGCGCCCTGAAGCTCCTGAATCCCAGGACCTTCTCCCAGACTGCCTTCAGGTCCTATTCCTTTCTGCCCTCACATCTAGAACCTTCCACCACTAGTGCCAGAAGAGGCCTTGGAGACAAATCATTTTAGTACTCCCCCCCAACCCCTTCATTGCAGGGCTGAGAAAAATAGGAACATATGAAGACCTAAGTTGCCCAGAATCCTTTTGCTCAGCTGCCTCTCTTGAGGTACAGCTGACCCCCACTATCCAACTTCCCCGATCATATAAAGGCTCCAAGGCTTCTTTGCAAGGACCATTCTTCCTGAATGCTGGTATATGGGTCATGAGGCCAAATCCACCCCTCTCCAGCACCCCCTCACAATCTCCCTGGTCTGGCTCTAGCCATGCCTGGGCACACTGGTGAATCAGGAGTAGAGGCATACCTTGGGATATGGTGGGTCTGGTTCCAGACCACTGCAATAAAGCAAATATCACAGTAAAACTTTCTTCGGTTTCCCAGGACATATAAAAGTCAGGTTTACACTGTAGTCTCTTACATGTGTAAGAGCATTATGTCTGAAAAAGCAACGTGCATATCTGCAGGATTGTGCTGTAGGAGTGCTGACAACACCGACTCCATATTGGACTCTCCATCTTGTTCATCCTGTGCAATGACCTCCCCGCAGATGCGTGTATGTATGCCCTGACCAGAATGCAGGAAGGTTTGTTTGGACAGAGGGAGCCACTTGAGGTAACATACATATGACAGGCACACAGAGGGCATCACTTTAAAGCTTTTTTTTTTTTTAGTTTATTTAGAGAGAGAGAGGCAGGGAGGCGCAGAGACAGAGGGAGAAAAAGAGAATCCCAAGCAGGCTCTGCACTGTCAGCACATAGCCCGATGCGGAGCTTGAACCCACGAGCCACAAGACCATGACCTAAGCCAAAACCAAAAGTTGGACGCTTAACCCACTGAGCCACCCAGGCGCCCCAGAGGGCATCACTTTAGAAAACCACCACAGAAGATCTGCGCACAGAGGGCACCACATTAGAAAACTACTCTGACCTCACCACAATGACCTGCACTCTATAGAAGCTGTGGATTAAGGTCCAGACTTTGCAGAGAATAGCTGCATAGCGCCTCGGTCATCATCTGCCCAACCTGCCTGCCCTCCTTACCCTGAATAAATCTCTATAAACGGTATGGAGTAGCTCAAAGTGCCTTCTCAGTCTGGAGGATACTTTATTCTCTCTCACCCACTTCTAACAATACCTTAATTAAAAGTACCCTATTGCTGGGGCACCTGGGTGGCTTGGTCAGTTAAGTGTCCAACTTCAGCTCAGGTCTTGATCTCACAGCTCGTGAGTTTGAGCCCCGCATCAGGCCCTGTGCTGACAGCTGAGCCTGGAACCTGCTTTGGATTCTCTGTCTCCCTCTCTCTGCCCCTCCCCCAGTCTCTCTCTCTGTCTCAAAAGTAAATTTTTAAAAAGCATCATATTGCTGGGGCGCCTGGGTGGCGCAGTCGGTTAAGCGTCCGACTTCAGCCAGGTCACGATCTCACGGTCCGTGAGTTTGAGCCCCGCGTCAGGCTCTGGGCTGATGGCTCAGAGCCTGGAGCCTGTTTCCGATTCTGTGTCTCCCTCTCTCTCTGCCCCTCCCCCGTTCATGCTCTGTCTCTCTCTGTCCCAAAAATAAATAAAAACGTTGAAAAAAAAAATTAAAAAAAAAAAAAGCATCTTATTGCTAAAAAAGGCTAACTCCTCTGAACCTTCAGCAAGTTGTAATCACTGATCACAGATCACCATAACAAATAATGGAAAAGTTTGAAATATTATAAGAATTACCAAAATGTGACATAAAGTGAGCAAATGCTGTTGGAAAAATGGCACCAGTAGACTTGCTCGATGCAGGGTTGGCACAAATTTTCAATTTGTAAGAAAACTCAGTTATGTACAAAGCACAATTAAATTAAGTGTACCTATAATTATGAGCCATGTCTGCAGACTCACTCAGCTCCCTGCACCCCACACTTCAGCTGCTTGTTTGCTGGTCAAACTCTAGCGATGCCCAAGGAGCTCAGAAAAGACCCAAGCATATGAATTCACGATGTAGGCAAAGGGCTGAGAAGGACCTTTCCAAGTGACAAAGACTGCTCCTGGGGGTGACCCAGAAAGATGGCAAAGGGGAGATCAGTACCATCAGGGAGTAAGGGGAGTGCGGGGGGGGGGGTAGGACGAGGGGGAAAGCCACTGCATCAAGGCCAACACGAGGCAAGCAAGGATCCCCCTTTGGTTACCAAAACCTCACAAGGACTCCACCAAGCAAACCCAGGCTCTCTGGAGAGCTGTTCTATCTGCAGGAAGAGGTGAGAAGGTGGCAGGCCCCTCCACAGGAGCAGATGGACTGTGGCTCCCACGGCTCTTCCCACATGGGCTGTCTCTCACCAACCCAACAACCCCACCACGTGCCTGGCCCAAAGGACATGACAGCAAGGGGAAAGAAAAGGGTGAAGGAGAGGAAACACACACTCGTAAGTGCGTCCATGTGCCAGAAGCTGCACCCAGTTATTGGCACAAGATGAGAAACTTTTATTTCTATCCCTTCTTGAAGCCTTTACAAAAGCCTGAGGGGATGGGTGGCAGCAATCAGCTTTATTTTTTATTTAAAGTTTATTTTTTGAGAGAGAGAGCGAGCACCAGCAGGGGAGGGGCAGAGAGAGAGGGAGAGAAAGAATCCCAGGCAGGTTCTGCACAGTGTGGAGCTCAAACCCATGAACTTCGAGATCAAGAACTGAGCTGAAATCAAGAGTCAGATGTTTAAGAGTCAGATGCGTAACCCTTAACCAACTGAGCCACCCAGGTTCCCCACTAATCAGCTTTATTTTAATTTAATATTTATTTTTGAGAGACAGAGAGAGAGTGCGAGCGGGGAAGGGGCAGAGAGGCAGACACAGAATCCGAAGCAGGCTCCAGACTCTAAGCGGTCAGCACAGAGCCCGATGTGGGGCTCGAACTCATGAACCACAAGATCATGACCTCAGCTGAAGTTGGGCACTTAACTGACTGAGCCACCCAGGTACCCCCAATCAGCTTTATTTTAAATGAGAAAGGCAGGGGCCACCTGGGTGGCTCAATTAAGCGTCCAACTTCAGCTCAGGTCATGACCTCGAGGTCCATGAGTTCGAGCTGCACGTTGGGCTCTGTGCTGACAGCTCAGAGCCTGGAGCCTGCTTTGGATTCTGCGTCTCCCTCTCTCTCTGCGCCTCCCTCACTCACACTCTGTCTCTCAAAAAGGAATAAATGTTAAAAAACAAAACAAAACATAAATGAGAAAGGCAGGCTCCAAGAGGCCAAGTCATGGAGTCCTCTCTCCTAGGTCAGTGCCCTTCTTGCTGCCTGACTTTCAGCTTCAACTCCAGCCAGAGAGGGAGAGCAAAGTTCCTGCTCCACGCAAGGCTTGTCCCCACAGTGGGCCAGGCCAGAAGGCCTGGGGTGGACTGGAGAGCCTCCCCACTTCAGGCAACCCTTTCCTCACACCCCTGTAAATGCTGGCTGTGTGGGATGACAGGAAGCTGTGGAGTTGCCACTTCCCTCCGCTCCGAGGCTGCCCATCTGTTTCCTGGGATAGGACGCCCTGCCCCCACTCACCCCCAGTCCGGAAATTCACTTGCTCTGGGGCTATGGGAAAAGGGAACTGTATGGCTCCCTCCCTCCGGAGGGGGCAGAGGCTGTCACCGCTGCAACAACCCTTTCCAGGCCCCAGGCCTCCCCCCCATTCCGGGTGTAGCTAGTCAGCTGTACCAAAGGTGCTGGGCATGTGTCTGGGTGGGGGAGGCCACAGGTGGTGCTCTGGGCAGTACCAGCACCTGGCCTCAGAGCATCCATGAGACTCACCTCCCTTCCCCCTTCTGACCTGGCTGGCATCCCTGGCTGCCTTTCACTGCTTGTTCCGCATGAGGGGTGGAGTGAGGGGGTGACTTTCTGGGTAGAAGTTTGTGGAAAGTAAGAAGAAAAAAAATGAAAGATTTCTCACCCCTGCCTTCCGTGCTGACATGGTCATCTGCAGGTGAGCACTGCCCCCTGCTGGACACACTGGGTACATGCACCTGTGTCACACGTTAAGCTATGGGGCAGATACAAGGAAAAAGCACAGCCTGGGCCCCAGCAGTGTACACACAAAAGCAATGGGCAACAACATGAACAATATCAAAGGCAACCAATGATCCCATATCTTGGTCAAGATATGGTCAAACTCTAGTCAGGCTCCTATGTGTCCCTTTTTTGACTAGGGCCATCTTGGGGCCTGGTCCTTAAGAGCAAGATTCCCATTAAGTGGGTTTAGCCAGAATCCCCCACCCTCAATGTCTAACCAGCCTGGACAGCTCATCAGGCTCTTCATCCCTCAACAACCCCCCCCCCCCCCCCCCCCCAGTGATTCATCACCCTGGCTTGCCTGCACCAAGAATCCTGTCAGGGCAGTGTAGCCAGAACCCCTCCTTATTCCTGATGTTTCCTCTTAGTAATTTCCCATCCACTGCCCTCCACCTGGCTCCTTGCCTATAAATCCCCACTCTTCCTTGTATTTGTAATCAAAACCTAGTTCTATGCTGAGGCCTCTTTTCCCGTATTGTGATAGGTTTTCTGAACAAAATCTGTTTTTACCACTCTAACTACTGCCCATCTCTGGGTTTTTAAAAAAAAAATTTTTTTTTTAATGCTTATTTATTCTTGAGAGAGAGAGAAACAGAGCATGAGTGGAGGAGGGGCAGAGAGAGAGGGAGACACAGAATCTGAAGCAGGCTCCAGGCTCCGAGCTGTCAGCATAGAGCCCGACGCAGGGCTCATGAGCCAAGCCAAAGTCGAACCCTTAACTGACTGAGTGACCCAGGCACTCCATGGTTTGTTTTTTTAAGTAGGCATCACGGCTAGCATGGAGCCCAATGTGGGGCTTGAACTCACAACCCTGAGATCAAGACCTGAGCTGAGACCAAGAGTTGGATAGATGTTTAATGGATGGAGTCACCCTGGTTTTTCTTTAATGCATCAAATGAGTTTGTTTGTTTGTTTGTTTGTTTGTTTGTTTGTTTGTTTTGAGAGGGAGAGATAGCATGCAACCCAGGAAGGGGCAGAGAGAGGCAGAGACAGAATCTCAAGCAGGCTCCACACTGTCAGCATAGAGCCCAACACAGGGCTCGAACTCACGAACCATGAAATCATGACCTGAGCCAAGACCAAGAGTCAGATGCTTAACTGAGCCACCCAGGTACCCCCAGTATTTTATGTATTTTTAAGTAATTCTATGCCCAACCTGGGGCTTGAACTCACAACCTGGAGATCAAGAGTTGTGTGCTCTATCAACTGGCCATCCAGGCACCCCTCATCAAATGAGTCTGAAAAGGAACAGACCAAAGCCACAGGGGTTGAGGCAGGCCAGGAAGGCTTTCTTGTGAAGTATTTGTGCAGAATTTAGAGAGGCAGAGGAGCAGGAGGGCAGCACAGCCTGGCAGGGCCAGGCCAAAGCAAAGGCCATCAGGGTGGAGTATAGGCAGTGGGCGTTCAACAGAAAAATGTAGGACCTTAGATACTAGACAAGGAAATGAGGTTTTTACCTGCTGGCTTTCACACGGTCTAAAGCCTTGAACTTTCCCCACAGAAGAATCTGCCCCAGAAGCCCAATATATAGAAAAACATAAAACTAATCAAAATTGAGGTACCCCTCCCCAGTACACTGTGGTGGCCCCTAGGCATCTCTGAACACATGAAGGAACAGTTTAAAACCAGAGCCACAGGCAATGGGGTACCCCTAAGGCTCCAGTGCATTTGGACTGACAGGACAGCCATGGTGTCTAACAAAGAGGGAGAACAGAGCTGCAGTGTTCGAGACGGAGTGGAAGCAGGGGTGGGGAGTCCAATGCAGCAAGGGGACCCGATGAATGTGCTACATTTCTGCAGCCAGCCTCCTCCCCCGCCAGAACCTCAGGGAACCAGGGTCAACATATGGGAACACAAACCCTCCACTAGCAAAGCATTCCTCCCCTCACGCTCTGTCCACACCTGCTAATCTAGCTCCGGATTATACTGGACTGTCTCAGGGACCCCCTACACACCAATGCACACAGAGGGCTTCCACAAACACCATTAACAAAAACCCCAAGCACTGCATAAAATGGGCTGGCTCCAGGAGCAGCAGCTCTCCCAGGCCAGAGGCTGCCATGCCCGTCTAATAAGGATACTCACGCCAGGAATGTCCAAAAGCCTAGACACCAGAAGAGGCAACTTCAGGGCTGCAACACTCCCAGTGACACCCACGAGGACACGAAACTGTCTCTTCGCCAAGGGTGCAGCATCTGCTGGACATGACGCACTTGATTCCATGTGGGGTCTAATAGCTTCGAATCCTGGGAAACTGCCAGGACTGGCCTCCAGAGGGCTCTATCAGGATTTAAAATCTAAAAGCAGAACAAGGGGTACCCACTTCATTCATATATTCGACCAAAATGTACAGAGTACCTAGGGCCAGATGCTGGGGTTGCAGAGGGGTCAGCAGTCCTGGCTGCTGGGAAAACACAAGTTAATGAGGTCAGATACCCTCACCAGACACAAGTCAGTCACCATGTAACACAGCCCAGGGCTGTGAAGAACATCTATACCGGGGAGTGCCTGTCCAGGAGTAACTGTCTGAGAAAGTCAGAGACCAAAAAAATGACAGTCAGGTTGAGTCCTGAAGGACGAGTACATTTTCCAGAGACAGAAGAAAATAACTTTGCAAGAAGGAACCATCTCACAAAGGTGAAGAGGCCTAAGGAAGGCGGCAGGTTTGGGGAACAAGGAGAAGCTTAGTAATGAGGCTGAAGTGCGATGGGAGGTTGGGGGTAGCAGGAGGTAAGGTTACAATTAGGTCAAGGGCAGTGAGGGCCAGGGTGAGTTTTCATTTTAGAAAAACAGTGCTGGCGCCGACTGTGGAGGGGGCCCAGGACGCGGAGATTGGAGGAGGCTGGGCTGACTGAAGGGAGTAGCGGGATGGGACAGGTGCAGGGATGCCCGAGAGGTGGTAAAACCCTAGGCAACAAGAGGACTTGGGTGCTCCTGGCAGTTGAGAGATTGGCCTCTCTGTCACTGTCCCGGTATCTCAAACCCTACAAATCCAAGTCCAGGAAGAAACAAGCATAAAAGGGATGTTGGCCACCCCCACGAGACCAGCTGCTTAGTCTCTTCCTCTGGCCCTCAAATGTTGCCAGAAACCAGTGCCCACGATAATATGACTGATGGACACACCAAAACCTATATTCTACAAGCTGGGCCAGCAAAACGTACCTGCTCCATCAGGACAATCACTGAGGGACACTGAAATCTAGCACTGGGCAAAGGAATTGTGGAAAACATGCCACTGCCTTCAGGGAAGTGAGTTGAGAAGACAGGTGTCATACCTGCAATCATCTGAGATGGGCCCTATTCTGGGAGGCACCTTTCTGGTGATCAGTGATTCAATTTGTTCATCTGTTTCCTTGCCTCTTCCTCTATACTTCTCCACCACCACTGCTGCCACCAGCAAGCTCCCTGCACTGTGACCACGTCTAATTGTCAACCACCAGGCACCTGCTGGATGAATAATAAACTGCACCTTCTAAAGCAAGGTGGGGCACAGAAGTCTGGCTGATGAAGCAGGAGCCCTAAGCCCTGTCCATGGTTGGGCTCCCGAGCTGGTGCGTGAGCTCAGTTCTGGGTACTTCCCTCTGTGGACCTGTCTGTTCATCTGAAAAATATGGAGGTAGGACCAGGTGATCTCCTTCCAGCTGAAACTTGAGTCAATGTATAAAAGACAGCAGTGAGGACTCTCTGTAGCAGAGTCCTGGCAGATGCACTCAAAATGGGCAGAATCAGCAGCAAGAGGGGACACCAAGGCCAACTCCAAGGAGAAGCATCTGTGAGTCACACAGTGGCTACCTCAGTGACTGCACACCCAAAGGGTCTTCCTCTTCACTCCACCGACCCCTTGGCTCCCTAGGGTCTCTTTGCCCAGTATTTGCCTTCGAGACTCAAGCACACACCCACATGAGCTGAGGATCATATTTGGGTCTATTATCCCACTCCTACTGGAAAGGTCTCCCAGAGGCCCAGACCCAGGGGTTAATCAGCAGGTTAAGCACAGGCCAGTTCCCTAGAGCAAGACTCCTCCAAAGTTCCATTTGCCAGTAATTTCAATCTCTGCTCTACATCAGGGCCTCAGCCAGGGCCATGCTTGCCCAGAGCAGAACTGAGTCTACTCCAGGGCTTGGGGAGCCCTGTTAGCAACTGGCAAGGTCTAGAGGGCTTATCTGCAAGCTCCTTCCCAGGTCTAATCAGCATGCTGATTAGCACCCTCAGTAGGTGATGGAAACACATTTCTTGACTCTCCAGGGAAACCTACCTTCCAGATCTCAAACCCTGACACTGTCCTGCCCCAGCCAACTGGTGCCAAACCAGAGACTGAACTTTGTTTTGGCAGACCCTTAACGTCCTCTACATCAAGCTGATGATCATTCCCAAGGAACATGTTACTGAAAGTAATCAGCTAAACTTAGGGCACAAATGCATGTTGGCGACTTCAACTACTTCCTCACAGTTAGGTGGTATAGCCCGAGATTTACTACTTAGCCTGCTGAGCAAGTTTTGCTAAGGGCCAAAGCCTACCTACCTTTCTAGAAAAGTGTGTGCGTGTTGCAGGTTGGGGGGGGGGGGGGGGGGCAGGTGTACTTGAGGAATAGAAAGTGGATAATTTAACCGTTTGAAGGCGAGGTCAAATTGGTTCAACCCAACAGTTATGTGAAGGGTGATAGCTGGCAGTTCTTTATGTTTACGCTCAAAAAAGACCAAATCCCAAACCAGTAGGCCCATTACTCTAGTTAGTTCCTGTTGGAACCACCTATTTACACAGCCAAGGTAGCTGTTGACAGTGCTTGATTCTTCTGAGCTTTGCTGGACTCATAGGAACTGGTGAGCAGCAGGAAGAGTTGGCAGGCAGAGAGGTTGTAGGGCTGAAGCCTATGATTACTGAGCCTCAAGCTCCCAGGACATCAGTCATGCAGGTAAGCCACAGCCAGAAAAATGGCAGGTTCTCTATCTACCCTTTAGAAAGACAGGGCCACAATAAAGAGCCTCGGCTTGTGGCAAGCTTGTGATGTGTAAGCCTCCTCTGTTGAGTGTAATTAGGGCAAAGTAAAGGTTTCAGGAATACCTGCCAGTCACAATAGGGGCATGTGTGGAGCCACACAGAACCAGGGCTAAAAAAAGGGCCAGAGAGTAAGAACCCTGCTCAACACAGGAACAGTGAGGGGCTGGAGCCTAGGACAAAGCAGAACCAAACATGGAGGGTTGGGGGAAAGGGAGCCAGGATGCCCTCACTGCTGGCTTCTGCTCTGGCCTTCTCCCCCACCAGTCAACACACTCTACTCTCTGCCCCCATAATAATGAACAACTTCTAGCTCCCCCAAATGTCACCCTGCTCCCAAACCCAAAGACATTAAAAGGCCACAGGGCACTTTAAATCCCTGGCTCCAACGTAAGGCAAGGAACTCAAGAGAGAGCTCAAGGGGCTGGCATTCTGCTAAGACTGCTCTTCTCGCTCACTAGAGGCAGGGATGCTTGACTCCGCAGCTTCTGAAATCCCATTTAGGCACTCCTGAAGCCCACGTGTTGGGGATATATACATATATTATATGCTACATTGTACATATTTTATATATATTTGTATTACATTAAACCATATGTAACATATTCACACACACACACGCTAGGAGCAAGGTGGTTACAGCCACTACAAGAGATGTGTGGGAAAAACCCTGCTCCCCAGACATTCACCACTTCCCCTACTTAGGAATGTCTCCTACTTATCCTCTGGTACAGGCTTCTAAACACTTCTAAAGACAGTAGGAAGTTTTCTTCTGGCAAAATTTAGCCTCACTCTAATTTTTAAATACCATTCAGCAATTTTAGGAGGATCTAGGGGATATAATTCCAACATGCCAAGGCTCTGCATTTTCTATTTTACTTTTTTTTTTTTTTAACGTTTATTTATTTTTGGGACAGAGAGAGACAGAGCATGAAAGGGGGAGGGGCAGAGAGAGAGGGAGACACAGAATCGGAAACAGGCTCCAGGCTCCGAGCCACCAGCCCAGAGCCCGACGCGGGGCTCGAACTCACGGACCGCGAGATCGTGACCTGGCTGAAGTCGGACGCTTAACCGACTGCGCCACCCAGGCGCCCCTATTTTACTAACTTTTAAAATAAAGGGAACTGAGAGGCGCCTGGGTGGTTCAGTCGGTTGAGCACCCAAGTTCAGCTCAGGACATGATTTCACATCTCGTGAGGTCATGATTTCACAGCTCGTGAGTTCAAGCCCCCCAACGGGCTCTGTGCTGACAGCTCGGAGCCTGGGGCCTGCTTCGGATTCTGTGTCTCCCTCTCTCTCTGCCCCTAACCCACTCACATTGTCTCCCTCTCTCTCAAAACTAATAAATAAACACTAAAAATAAAAAAATAAAATAAAATAAAATAAAATAAAATAAAATAAAATAAAATAAAATAAGGGGAACCGATAGGGCACTAAATACATTTAGTTAAACGGCACTAAACAATCGCAGTGCAGCAAAAAGCAGGGGGGGTAAACGCACAGATACAAATCCCCCCACTCCGGACTCGAGCCAGAAAGAAGTCCCTAATGCTCCGGCCCCACGGGCAGATAGGTAAATTCAGTCCCAAAGGTTCAACAGTCCCTACGCAGACATAGCGGCTAATCCACAGTGGCGAGCAGAGCTTCACCGGCATAGATAGGAAACTGAGGTCACACACACACACCTGCAGACCCACATCCTTCACACTCACACGCACGCGCGCAGGGACAGTAAGGTCACACACAAACAGTCGCAGATACACAATCAAGCAAAGCTCCTCGAACCTCCCTACCACCCGGCCAAGAGGACACAACCTCCAAGTACCCTGAGATTCCTCTCCGGCACCAGGCGCGTCTCGGGCAGCCCCAAATATCGCGAGATCTCAGCCGCCACTCCCGCCGTTTCCGCTTAGCAGGTAGTCTCACGAGAGCACCCGACTGTCTACGTGCTCGCGCCGCCTTCTGGGAGTTGTAGTCTACTTCTCTGCCTTCTGGTAGTTGTAGTCCATTCGAAGGAATCCTTCCGCGGACGTCCGCTAGCTGTTTTTGATACTGCTGGTGCTAGCTGTTTTTGATACTGCTGGTGCTCTGCCCTGGGCCAAGCCTAACTGTCTGACCTCACCCCACACCCTCATACCACACATACGCACTGTTCATCCTTGTGGCACTTAATACTGAACATTTGCCGAGACTTTCCTGTGCTAGGTGTACAGGATACAAGGCTAAATCAGAACTGTCCCTGCTCCAGACAAGCAGGGACACAGGGAATTACAGAATAAGATCCTCCATGGGGAAGCATAGGGGCTAAACAACCAGAGGCAGGGAAGCCCTCTGAGGAGGTACTCTAGGTGAATCTTGAAGGATGACCAGAAGCTTCAAGTGCCAGCACAGCAAACCAAATGGAGGGCACAGCCTTGGCAAAGGGGAAGCAACATGAGAAAGCATATTGGGTACACTTCACTGCCTTCTTCATTCTCTGGCACCCAGACCCCCATAAGCCCTGTTTGTTGAGGCTGCTCAATCAGCTGCCAGTCTCCCATCAGTGAGACTTGAGGTGACCCCCTGTGTTCTACCCTTGCCCTTGTCTTGCAGCAACCATCTGGACCAAACCACCCCTCACCCGTTAATCCAGGCTTCTACTTCCTCCTCAGGCAACTCAGAACTCCTCCTTCTAACAGGCAGGAGGCCTCTGTGGTAATTTCAAGGCCTACTCAAGGCTGCCTCAGAGAAAGAACCACAAACAGATGTGTGACTTTTGGGCCCTGGGAAAGACAGGCCACAGACCCACTTGACCCACCCTACCTCCATGTCCCACAGCCCACAGTGAGGCTCCACACAGGCCCACATGAAGACACATGACGCAGCAGGACACACAGGGCCAAATGTTCCCCTTTATTATGGTTCACTCAGTTACCACAGACAGACATTAGCTCAGGCAGGTCAACTGCCAGTTGGACAATGGTCTGTGTCCCCCAGAAACAAGGAGGAGCAACGGGCACCAGCAAAATGCAAAAGCAGGTCACTGGCTGGCCAGACCTGAGGATTCCCAGAACTGACCTGGGCCTTCCTCCAGCACTCCCCCAAGACAGACCATCCAGCAGAGATAAATTCGTGCCCAGCCCCCACTTCTCATACCGGTTCCCACCCTAGGAAAGTGCATAGTTGCCTGGAGACGCAGCATCCCAGGGCCTGGACAAGCTGGGCCACAACCAGGTAGCAGGCCTTCCCAAGAGCAGAGCCAGGGCATAGCCATATAGGTCTGGGCCAGGAAAGAAGAGGGGCAGGTAGGACAACAAATCGACCACAGGTGGCATCCAACAGGAATGGGAACCACCACAGCCCTCCTGGAGCTACCAGAGACCAAGAGAAAGGGAGCCAGAGGTCTAGAGTAGGGGAGAGGAAAAGTGAAGAAAACCTAGACCTAGGGTCTCTTTTTAGGTACTAGAGGCTTGTGACTAGAAGGCTCTGCCTTCCAGAGAGAAAATGGTAGAGCAGAGAGCCAATCATACTCTGGCCCAAGCCTAAAGGACCATTAGGAAGAGAACTTTCCAGAGCCCTTGGCTCCCCTTACAGAAAATGAAGTACCCGGAGCTCAAAGCTCAGATGGTACCTGGAAGCCTAAGTGCTGGGTTCCAGCCCAGAGTGACCAAGCTGGGTTTGGGTTTTCAGGCTAAACAGCCCAGGCAGAAGGGAGGATGGAAAACAGGTGGCTGCTCCTTTGCGGAGAGTCCACTCCCCTCCAGGCCTCAGAAAGAGCCAGGGCCTCCACCAGCAACATTTTCACGATGCTTAGAACAGAACAGCCCCACAAGACTTAAATCACCACCCTGCAAGGGAAAAGGAGTTCTGACAGGGTGAGGAAGGGCCAAAAACCAAGTCTAGTAGGCAGAAAGGAGCAAGTAATCTTGATTTGAAAAAAAAAAAAAAACAAACCGGAGTGCTTTCCCTCCCACCCGGTCTACCCTGAAATCCCATTCCAGCCATTCATTGTGCTTGCGGATAGGACTGAGCATGTGCTTCTTCCTGGGCCCTGACTTCAAGAGCCCAGAAGTGCTCTGTGACCAAAAGCAAGCTGGGGTGGGAAGAGACACCCTCTCCTCTCACTGGGCCCTGCCTGCCTTCTCCTCCAATCTTCCATCCAGGCTCAGCCCTCTGAGCCTGCCCCTCTACCAGACCCAAACAACAGCTATAGCTCCCAGAAATCCAATGGTCTTTCAGAGACACCTGGCACCTGCCCAATGGGCTTGGGCCAGCCAGATCTCCCTCAAAGACCAATTATTATTTGCATACCCTCTGCTCCAGCTGCACCTTTATACCCCCAAATCACCTGGACACCACCCAGCTCTTCAGAGAAGACAGTGGAATCTGCCTTCATGGGTAGCAGATGCCACTTAGCATGGGACGAGGAGAGTGACATAGGCAGAGGGGCTCAAGGGGACTCTGGGAAGAGAAGGAGGAGAAGCAGGACAGAGAAGAGAGGAGCCTTCCCCTGTAGGCCACACTCTGAGAATCAAGGAGATGACCCTGCACTTCCACTCCCTGGGAGTCAGGTTCCCAGGTGAGCTCTGCATCTCCAGCTGCGTGCCCTCCCACGTCACCACTAAAGCTCAGCTCCTGTCTACTTCCTTGATCTGGGAATGGGCTCAGTCTCAGGAGCAGACACAACTGGCACACTCAGCCTTGGGGAAGACAAAGAAAAGCCACATGGGAAAGACAGAGACCCTGGGCAAGAAAAGAAGCCACAGGGAATCTGACACCAGGAAAAGAGGAGAGGAGAAGTGGGAGGTGGAGGAGACCAGATCAGAAGGAGCAAAGGAAGATCCCTGGCCTATCCCCACCCTCCTACCTACCACCCCCATGAGCGCTAAATACTGTTGCTTCCCAGTAAGACCAAAAGTGGAGACAGTTTCAGCTCATGACCCTGGGGAGGGGCCAGGCTTTCTGCTATGCCTCCCTGGCCCATAAGGGATCCCTGGGCCAAGGTCAGATCCCTGGTGGAGGGTGGGGGCTGGTTGAGTTCTAAACATACATCTAGCACCACAACAACAGAGACCTCCACTGTGTACTATTTCACAAGGGGACATGGACATAGCTACCACTGCACGGGACAGCTCCACGTGCAGCCCACAGCTCTCAGAGTTCTGAGAGCAAAATCCAGAGGGGTGGGGAAAGGGGGGAGACATATACATATATATATATATGTATATATATATATAACTCTGATTCTTTGTACAAAGTGGGGGAGGAGAAAAGGGAGGGGGGGAACCCTGCTTGGTCACCACAACTGATGATGTGGCTTGAGTCCCCATCCCACTGACCCCCAGCCCTGCCCTCCTGGTAGGCATGGCTGGCTCACATCTCATTGGAGTATGTGTAGTTGGGGGTGGCGGAATACTGAGTCTGCGGCTGATTCATGGCACCCTGGGCCGCCCCCATGGCTGCATTCTGGGCCGCCTGCTGCACGTGTGGGTTCTTCCATGCCCCCGTGGTCCACTCCTCCTGAGCTTTGCTGAAACTCCCCCCACTGCCCCGGTAGAATTTATGAACCTGTAGGAGGAGGAGCACAAGGAAGGGTTAATCAAAGGGAAGGGGCAGACCTTCCAGGAAAGACCTGGAAACCAGAGACAAGTCCCTGTAAAAACCAATCCTCCCTCCCACACCTGCCCTGTGTACTAGGAGCAAAGTCCACCAAGCCGTTCTAGAGTGAGTCCCTTGGAAGACCTCTGGGTCCTCCTGTAACTTGGAGGAGGGTCGTTACAGATCGCAGCCCCTTCCCAAAGCCACCCTCTCAACCTTGAGGTGACCACATACCATGCTGAGAGCGATGAAGGAAAACACAGCCACAACCGTGAACATGATGGTGGGAATGAGCATCACCACTGCTGAGCCAACGTTTGTTCCGAAGAAGGAGATGGTGGCGATCCAGCCGCTGTAGAAAGAGGCCAGCTGTGGGGCTGCCGGCGTGGTGACGGGTAGCCAGGAGCCACCCCACCACAGCCAGGAGCCATCTCAATGTCACAAGGAGGGGCCATATCATTGGATGCAAAGAGACCATCCAAAGGGCCTGTGTCAGTGGTTCAGAAGAATCCTTCCCCATGGCTCAGGACACAAGCTCCTCAGGCATAAGGCTTCTTTCCCTTGGGTTCTCCCATGATGCCTGACACACCTTAGCACCCCCAAAAGCCACTGCGAGGTTCTCCTTCCCCCCTGATGCCATGGGTATGTCACTATGACAACTATACTACCCTGATTCCTCTCACAGGCTAGGCAGCTAACACAGAGAGGTAAACAATGGACACACCCGAAGTGCCACCCATACCAGCCCTGGGTCAATCCCAGACACCCCGGTCTCTTACCAGACTCCCCAGCCTGGGATGCCCACAGCCTGGATGATGCTGATGACCAGCTGGGCCATGAAGGTAAAGAAGAATGCCATGAAGCTGAAGGAGCTGTCAGTCCTGCACCAAAGGAGATGACTCCCATCACCTGGGAAGAGGGCCAGGGCTTCCCTGCCTTCAGGACCCCCAAGCCCTTCCAAGTTTAAATGAGTATGCAACGGACAGAAGAGACCCAAAGGCCTTAATTGAGAGGCAAAAATGGGACAGTGTTTACGAGGATCTTTGCAAGTTTCCGTGTGTAAGTTTCCGTGTGTTAATCTTGTGCGTGCAACATTACATAGGGAGAGATCTCCTCATAAATGGACCCTCACAGTACATGGATGGTTGGCCCTATTGGCATAGAAATAGATGGGTCGATCATGGTAGGAATAAGTAACCCCATCGTCAAGGGGATGGACAGCTTTACTGGCACCAAGATATCTAGCTCCACTGGCACATGGATGGACATTCCTATAAGCTCAGAGAGAGAAAGTCTCGTTGGTACAAGAATGGAACCCTACTGGCACCAAATAGTAGCCTAATTGGTATACAGTTGGATGATCTGATTGGCAAAGACATCTGAGGCCCCATTAGCACTGAGAATGATACTCCACTGGCACCAAGACAGATAGCCTTGTTGGTACATAGATGAATAGTCCCATTAGCACCAAGACAGAAAGTCTGTTTTACACAAGGTAGACACCCATTGGCACCAAGAGAGTTAGCCCCACTTGTACATGAACGGGTGTTCCCTTTAGCACATTTAGCATCCAATGAGTTGGATGACATCATTAGCACATAGTGTCAGTAGTACCTGGATGACTGGTTCCATTAGCACATGGCAGATAGTCCACCTGGTGCCAAATCAGCTAGCCCCACAGGCACAAAGACGGGCAGCTTCACCAAGACAGGTGGTCCCATTGGCAAAACTTAACATACAGCTGCCTGGGGAAGGCAAAACTAAAATAGGCCTGATATCTATGTGGTGCCCACCCAAGGAAGTGAGAAAGTAAGTAAGGGGTGGGAAAGGAAGGAACTACGACTCTTGACTCCCAGCACTGAGCTCTCAGGAAGCCCAAGTCCTATCTGGCAGTCTGAGCTGAGGGTGCAGAAGTGAAAGTGAGTCTAGGGGGTGGTCAAAAAAAAAAGTGAGAAAATATGTAGGGAAGAGACAGGGTAGATGGGCAAAGAGACAGGGCTAGGAGCTGGGGTCAGCACCAACAACTTACTTGAAGGCCTTGTAAATGGGCCGAAACCAGCAGACGTAGGAGCAGGGTGTGAAGAGGATGAGCCAGAGAAAGGCCAGGCCAAAGTTGGTGGCTCCCCCGCCTCCGATCAGCCACGCGAGACAGCCCACCAGGTTCACGGCCAGCGTGACGCTGTTCACTGCAGACCCAGGAGTACATGCACGCACAGAGACAAACACCAGACACGCACACAGACACCCAGGCCCATGCAGAGATATGTGAGCACCCAGACATGGATACACACACACATAACTCAACAGACCCACAATCGAACACATGGAAACAGCATATACACAGAGAGGTAGATACACACAAACATGCATGAAAACCACATTTACAGAGATTCACACCCACAACGCACATCAGTGAATACACACAGATACACGAGACACACATGCATACACACACAGAGGGAGTACAGACTGTAAGAAAGAAAACTGGAAGCTTAGACCAATTCCATTCCCCTCCCCACACCCACTCCTAGAGATCTGAGAAATCCGGAGAACAAAGAGTCTCCAGAGCAGGAACCCAGAGCCTCAGCCCAACAAGCCCCGTTAAAGGGCCCCCAAAGTCTCCAGGTGGTAGAAATGCTCTTCTTATAAGAATGGCTTCAGCTGCTGGCCCTCCCATATTCACAGCAATCACCAAGCCCAAGGCACAGGAAACCCTTACATCTTCTTTTGCAAGGGGTCCAAAAAGTGGAAAGTAAAAGGCCTCGTGGAAACATCTCTTCAAGCCATTGTACCATCTACCCTGCTCTTAAAATGGGGCATGCATTGGGGCGCCTGGGTGGCTCAGTCGGTTAAGCCTCCGATTTCAGCTCAGGTCATGATCTCACAGTTTGTGGGTTCGAGCCCCGCATTGGGCTCTCTGCTGACAGCTCAGAGCCTGGAGCCTGCATTGGATTCTGTCTCCCTCTCTCTCTGCCCCTCCCCTGCTCATGCTCGCTCGCTCTCTCTCTCTCTCTCTCAAATAAATAAACATTAAAAATTAAAAAAAAAATAGGGCATGCAGCAGTGGCTGGGATCTCAATCTCTATCTAATTCATTTCTTAGATAACTATTATGCCACTTCCTCCAAGAAGCCTTCCTTTACTACTCCAACTTTATTCATGTCCCATCCCTCTGACCTCTTTCAGACCTGGGCTGCTCTCATGCATGGTTTCCCAAGTACAAATCCCAGCCCATCAACCACACTTGCTCTGCAAGAGCAGAATCCAGGCTCCCTCTCCTCTGCGTCCATATACTCTAGATGAACTCAGAATCACAGCATCACTGAGTCACAGCCAGCAGAAACCTCACACACAGGGCTTCTGACCTCAGGGTGCTCCCTTCCTCAAACGTTAAGTTGAGTCCCTTCAAGGCTCCGCAAAGATCTGCTGAATAAACAAAAGCAGGCGGGCTCACTCGTGGCCTCAAACACGAGACATCTGGTCTTGGTTTCTGAATAGAACCCTTAAGCATCTCAAGGGTTATATACATTTCCTTGGGAGCATAGCATCTGGCAGGTGCCTGGTGAGGACTTAGGAAGATATTTATAGCCCTTAAATCCAGCCCCTGGATTTTCTCAGGGGCAGAGTTCCCAGAGCTCAGGGTCAGGTGGGGTGCTCCCCAAGTCTGCTCTGACAATGCTGTCACCTGGGCACGAAAACCCATCTCAGGGCCCCTCCTAACACCCTGGAGCATTTCTTCCTGTCCACTTCAGTTGTATTTCCTCCATCTCTGTGTATTGCCCCCGATTCCCCACAACTTTGGTGTTCTTACTGATTTTATTTGCTCTTTACATAGAACAGATATTAACTTGTTTTTATATTGGTTTATATCTCTCTTCCCAGATCCCATCTCTCTCCAGCTCCCTGGATCTAGTGCCTCTGTTGCAATTATTCCACTACCTCTTTGGAACAGACATCCATTGACTTGGCTACTCTCTCTCCAACCATCAGCTTTTTTCTATCTCCACTTCTCTCTCTGTCAAGCTTGGATTCCGTAATTCATCACACTTTTTCTAATTCCCTCCCCTGCCTGGTCTTCTGATCACAGTCACCCTTGATGAACACAATGCCCACCTGCATCTGAGCTGAATGTTGCTAGAAAAGAAGGAGCCTACGGAGAAGCCTGGTAGGACTATGAATTCACAGCAGCCAACCCCAAACAGACCCTGAGCATGGCCCAGAAGTCTTCAGGGTCATGTGTCTTCAGATAGTGTCCTCACCCTCTGCCCACAAATGCTATCATTCTAATCCCACTTTCCTCAAAACTCCCATCCTCACTTCTACATCACATTTGATGGGAAGAAATAGAAGCCATCAGAGGCAACCTCCTCATTCTCTTCCCAACATCTACAGACCTTCTCACACCTGCCCCATCTCTTCCTCCTCTCATGTTACACAGGGAAAGATTCCTTCTCTGCCCAAAGGCTAAGCCAGGGCTTGAAACTGAGTCTGTCTGTCCCCACACTCTTTCTATCACTCCATGAAGGACCTGCTGCAAAGACAGCATTCTTTACCACCTTCCTGGCACAAGCAATCACCTCCCCAAGTCAGCAGCTAAGTGCAGGCCTGACTCAAGGCAACATCACACCTGACACACCCTGCTGTGGTCACACTGCAGGTCTAAGGTACCTTGAGGCCAGTACCCAGCACAGGAAAACCAGCCTGCCCTGAGTGTACCTGCCTAAGAGGTACCTTTGACCAGCCTGGGCAGAGCAAAGTTCCATCCCCCTAGGATGACACTTTTCCACCAACCTGCCACAGCCCACCAGCAACTGGAGTCTTTAAACTCTGGATCTCGACATTGTAGAACATCAGAACTCTAGATTCTTAGAGAAGTACAGACCGCACAACACAGAACTCCTTGGAACCACAGTGATCACTGAGCCAACACCCTCTTCCTATAAGTGAGGAACCTGTGGCTTAGGAAATAGGGCAATCAGCCCCATTTGATCTTGTATCTCCCAACTTCTAGTCAGTGCTCTTTTCTCTGAGCAGTTTTCCAAAGAAAGCAAGACAAATGTGGCTTTGAGACAAGGATTCCTCTCCGAATCCAGAATCCGGAGGTCCTGGCAGCCGCCTGGAGAACCACTCCAGTGGGAAGGGGAAGGGAGAGCAAAAAGAGAAATGATGCTACAGACAGAGCCCCTCACCTAGATGCTCTGTGAATGGGAAGTGTAGGGAGAGAAGGGAGGAGAGGCCTAGATGGGGGGCAGGGAGGATGAGGGAAACCAGGGCCCAGATGGGTAGTCAACCCATGAGCAGAACCTGCTGGGAGGTGGCCCATGCAGATGCTGCAAGGGTGGACAGCCAAGCCTGCAGGCACCCCACCTTGATGTCTGGCACGCACCAGCCGTCCTCCCTCCCCCACCCCGCCCCCGTGGCCCACCCCCATCCTACAGCACTCACACATCCAGAGGTAGTAGAGGCGCTTGGTCATGCTGAGATGCTGGGGAGGAATGTCTGCCTCAAAGTCTTGGTAGAAACATGGCTTCAAGGGGATGAATTTGGGCAATGGTGGGAAGTTGTTCACTTTCTCTGTGGGTGAAGCATATCACATAGCATCACCTTGAACGTCCCCCTCCCCGATGACCCAGTGTGATCACTCTTGCCCTGGTTTCAGCTGTCCCCCGGCCCCTGTGGTCACAGGCTACTTTGCTATCCCCACACAGCCATCCCTGCTTCCTCAAGTCTGCTACAAGGTTCCCAAAATAACCAAAGGCCCTGAGGCAGTGTTGCTGTCTCTCAGAAGAGAAACAATAAATACTGTCCATCAGGGGCACAGCTGCCTCCATGGTGGGGGAGCCAGTTCCAGGCAGATGAAGCAGGATGGGTAAGCCTGGAGACAGGAGTTCCCGTGTCCACTCCAATATTCATGTTCAGGAGCAAGTTACCACCCCTCCCAGGACCTCCGTTTATCCAGTCGGGTAGGGCTTGAGCTAGATAGTCTCTAAAGGTCCCTCCAGCTCTGGCACTGTGTTTGAGCCTTTGGAAACCAAACAACTCAGAAATCAGAAGGAAAGGGTCTCAGAGTATTAAAGAGCAATAGTGACAGAGGGGACAGGGACTGAGCCACCCTTGCTGCTTATCACTCAGATGGCCAGCAGGACCAAGGCATCAGGGTGCTCAATCTCTGGTCCCCAGGGTCAGAGATCTGACAGAGAGCTCAACAATGTCATGTTGAGGGTCTCAAATAGATAGTCTCAGGGGGAGACCAGGGAAAGCCTGGGGAGAACAGAAAGGAGGACAGAAACAACTTGACCTCCAAAAACTAAAAGGGATAAGGAAACTAGGAAGGGGGCCACCCACCCTGTGCTCACCTGCATATCCTATCCACATGACCCTGTCCTTACCTGCCATGATGGCACGGGTGGCACCAGCTGGCCCAGAGGCCTGCCCACGCCTCTTTGTCTTGACCTGGAAGGAAAGAAAAGCCAGAGAAGGATGAAGATCAGGCCTGGCCCAACCCAGTCCCTCTCTCAGCCCTGGTAGGGCTAGAAGCTCCTTAGGGAAGAACTGGGCTGTAACCCCCACAGTGGGATGAACCCAATGGAGACAGCTCCCACACTGAGCCACCAGCCCTCCTTCCAAGCACTCCTGCCCTTTGTTTGAAGGCATAAAGTCTATCTTCAGAAACAAACCTGGGAGGGGATTCCATGAGGGAAGGCAAAATGACAGAGAAGGCCTGAGGAGACTAGAGACCTCTGAAAGAGAAAATTCTATTCCTTGACCCTGAACATGGCAGACCTGGCATCAGTCACAGGCTGGCCTCCCCACTCTCCTGCCTTTGCCTTCCGTCAGTTGTTCACTTACTGGGGATTTGTAATATGTTAGGCACCGGGAGACAGCACGATGTGGTTCCTGCCCTCTGCATGAAACAGTCAATAACCTGTGGAGTACCTATGCTAAAAGGGAAGGGTGGCCACCATGAAAATATGCACAATATAGAGCAAGGTGATCTAACCCAGTGTGGGAAGTCAGGGAAATTCAATGTAAGCAGTGAGCAAAGACCTGAAGAATACAGACGAGTTGCCCAGAGCAAGGCAGCCTTCCAGGCACAGCAGAAGGCAAGCACAGACTCTGATGCAGGAAGAAGTCTCACACTTTTATGGGAAAGAGGGTGACCTTGGCCAAAGCAAAGAGTACAAATGGGAAGCAGCAGGAGTGAGACTGGAGGGGAGGTGAAGGAAGCAGGGAATGATTCTTGAGGCCCTTAGGAGGCAAGTTTGAAGGGGCTCAGAGGTGGCTCTGGGGAGTGGGGGGAGTGACACCATCAAGAAGACTTCCTGCCAGCTTAAACCACTGATTGCATGATGGTGGGGCTATTAACTGAGATCTCCATCATGGGCAGAAACCAAAAGAACAGGCACAGGGTCCCAAGAAATACAAGAAGCTGCTGCCTTACAGACATGCTAAGTCCAGGGCTGCCTTGTGGGCATTGGGAATATTCAAAATCAGAAAATGGTCTATGACCAAGCACCAAGGTGATGCAACACTTAAAAGTTGGGTAGAGAGTTCTATAAAGCTTAAAAATAGGCAAAACAAGGGGAGGCTGGGTGTCTCAGTTGGTTGAATGTTAGACTCTTAATTTCAGCTCAGGTCATGATCTCATGGTTCATGGGATCAAGCCCCGTGTAGGGCTCTGTGCTGGCAGCACGGAGCCTGCTTGGGATTCTCTCTCCCCCCGCCCTCTCTCTCTGCCCTTCCCGTGCTCTCATTCTCCTGCTCTCATGCACTCTCTCTCTCTCAAAATACATAAACAATTATATATATATATATATATATATATATATATATATATATGTATATATATATATACACATATATATATACATATATATATACATATATATATAAGCAAAACGAATCTATGGTGTTAAAAGTCAAGAGGCAGGGAAACAAAAAATAAATAAATAAATAAAGTCAAGATAGTGTTACCATTGAGGGAGCAGGGAGCATAAGCTGAAGTATTGGTAATGGTCTGCTACTGGGTCTGGGAGCCGGTTACATAGTGTTGACTTTGTGCAAATTCATCAAGCATGAGATTACAATTTGTGCACTTTCCTATGTGTTAGGAAATTAAAAGTTTGCATAAAAAACAAGAACAAAAACAAAAAACAAAACCCTCGTAGAGTTCCAGTCAAATTCCTCTGGATCCAACTAAAGGTTTGGGCAGTTATAATCTTTTTTTTTTCTTAAATGTTTTTATTTATTATTTTTGAGAGACAGAGAAAGAGCATGGGGGGGCGGGGGGAGTGGAGGCAGAGAGAGAGGGAGACACAGAATCCTAAGCAGGCTCCAGGCTCTGAGTTGTCAGCACAAAGCCCAATGCGGGGCTCCAACTCACCAGTGGTGAGATCATGACCTGAGCTGAAGTCAGACACTTAACCAACTGTGTACCTAGGCGCCCCATAATCTTTTATTTAATGCTTTTTTTTTTTTTTTTTTTTTTTATAAGAGAGAGACAGAGTGCGAGTGGGGTAGGGGCAGAGAGAGAGGGAGACACAGAATCTGAAGCAGGCTCCAGGCTGTCAACAGAGGCTGATGCAGGGCTCAAACTCATGAACTGTAAGTTCATGACCTGAGCTAAAGTCAGAAGCTCAACTGACTGAGCCACCCAGGCGCCCCAGGCAGTTATAATCTTTAATGGCCCCTTTGTGATATTAAATCAAATACCTATATAGAAACCCAACAACACCTACTATAAAAGGGAAAAAGATAGGCATGATAGAAGGCCACAAGAAATGACACCCTTATACAGATGCATTCATTGTAGCATTGTTTGTAACACCAAAAGATTGGAAACAATCTACACATCAATAGAGGACTGATTAAATAAATGGTACAGTCATACAATGGACTGTTCTGCAGTCCTCTGCAGCTATTTTTTTTTTATTTTTTTTTTAATGTTCATTTATTTTGGGGAGAGAGAGATAGAGTACGAGCTGGGGAGGAGCAGAGGCGGGGCGGGGTGGGGGTGGGGGAGCTCAGGCTCCAGGCTCTGAGCTGTTAGCACAGAGCCCAACGCAGGGCTTGAACTCAGGAGCCACAAGATCATGACCTGAGCCGAAGTCAGACACCTAACCGACTGAGCCACCCACGTGCTCCTAATGTTTATTTATTTTTGAGAGAGAGAGAGTGTGAGTGGGGGAAGGACAGAAAGAGAGGGGGAGAGAGGATCTGAAGCGGGCTCTGCGCTGACTGAAGAGAGCCCGATGCAGGGCTCGAACTCACAAACTGAGATCATGATGTGAGCTGAAGTCAGAGATGCTCAGCAGACTGAGCCACCCAGGCAACCCCTCTCTGCAGCTATTAAAAAAAAAATAGTGATGTAGGGGTGTCTGGGTGGCTCAGTCAGTTAAGCATCCAACTCTTGATCTCAGCTCAGGTCTTGATGTCAAGCTAGTGAGTTTAAGCTCTGCAATGGGCTCCACACCTATTTAAAAAAACAAAACAAAACATGAAGATCTTCAGGATTACTAGTCATTGAAAAAATGACAGACATAAAACAGTCTAGACAATAGACAACAAAAGACATAGACATAGTCAAAACAATATGCTACCTTTCATAGTAGAAAAAAAAAAGCAGGGGAGAGGACAATAAAAATGTTTTTTCCTTTTTACCCAATAATCCTACTCTGGTTATTTACCCACAAATAAGAAACAATAAATACATATGTCATTCAATGTGACACTATTTTGCAATAGCAAAATGTTGGAAGTAACCTAAATGCAACTGTTTGAATAAACTATGGTATATCATTCAATGGAGTACTACATAGATGTAAAAAGAATGGAGATGATCTCTATTAATTGCTGTGGAATGACTTCCAGGATATACTGTTAAATGAAAAAAGCAAAATACAAACAGGTATAAATACTATGCTATCTTTTGTGCAAAAAGGGGGGGAAGGGGAAAGAATATACATACAAATTTGCTTATTTTTGCAAAAGAAGCACAGGAAAAGTAAACCAGACACTAAAAAAAAAAAAAAAAAAAAAAAGTGGTCACCAAAAAATGTGATAGAAGAGCTAGGATGAGTAGTGAGACTTCCCTGGGCAAAAATTTATACATACTTTGTACATATAATATCTTACATATTCAAAAATGTACACCAGAAAGAAAAGCAATTCTAAAAGTGAAATAAAATCAAATGAAGCTAACTGTACAGGAAATTGATAACAACCACATAGAAAAAAGAACTGGCCAAGTAACTTTATCAGAGCACTCTGTGTTCTCTTAAAAGGAGACATCTCAAGGACAAAAATAACTGGAAAGAAACCTGAAGTATAAGCAACTTTACTGTTACTGTTGGTATAGTGTAGCAATGCTGAAACCTTGTCACGTGTACCCTAAGAGAGGACATATGATGTCCGGGGTTGATGTCATTGGAACCTGGGTTCTCACTGTTAAGAGTTTGGAGAGAGAATATGTAATGTGGGAAAGTAAGAGCCCAGGAAAAACAAGTTTTTTATACATGTTTCGGTATCATTACATCTTAGTATTATTATGGAAATAGTTTTTTTTAAGTTTTATTTATTTATTTATTTAAAGAGAGAGAGAGAGTGTGCGAGTGCAAGCAGGGGAGGGCAGGAAGAAAGAATCCCAAAGCAGGCTCCAGGCCGTCAGCACAGGGCCCGACATGGGGCTCGAACTCACAAACTGTGTGATGATGATCTGAGCCAAAATCAAGAGTCAGACGCTTAACCCATTGAGCCACCCAAGTGACCCCGGGACATCTTTCTGAATTAAAAATCACGTAAATGTATTATCTGTTCAAAAATATAAATGGAAAAAACAAAAAAAGGCAGAAGAGGATGAGCTGGCAAAGAATGAGAAGGAGCAGCCACTGAGGCAGGAGGAAAACCAGGAGAGCATGGGGTCTCCAAAGCCAAGAGTAGACAGTGGACAAATATGACAGATGCCACTGCGAAGTCTGGCATGAAAAGAGCTGAACACTGAGGTGCATAGAACACTCAAAAACATCAAGTCATCTGTGACCCTGCAAGAATTGTTTTGATGGCCATGGAGATGTGTGGGGTGGGCAGTAGAAGCCAAATTACAGCTAGCTGAACAAACTAGCAAACTGAGAGTAGACACAGACAGCTCTTTGAAGAAGCCTGCCTAGGAAGAGAATAGAGATAGGTGAGATATGGGATCCAGAGAGGGCTGCAGCTGATGATTGTTCAAGATGGAAATAAGCTAGGGATGTGAAAGATCAAGGGAAAGGTTGCATTTACAACAGACACAGAGGTTAACCGGAAAAACAAGCCCCTAAAAAGGGGAGAAGCACGGGGTCAAGGAGGTGGGACAAGCCCCAAAGCTAGCAGATGGGAAGGAGAACATGATGCAAGCACATACAGGCTTGAGACCCTGGAGAGGACAGTAAGAGTCCCCTCCTTGTATCTGCCTCAATTTTGTTTATTGTATAGGAGACAGGATGGGGTTGAGAAGGAAGAGGTAAGGCTGGAGAACCCAGTTAAGTCAATGGACAACTACAACACAGCCTGAGAGATGCCCTGGAAGAACAAGTACAAAAAGCTGTGGGAACAGAGGAGCACCTCCCTGGTCTGTCCTGGAGGAGCCACAGAGGGCTTCATAGAAGAAGCAATATCAGAGCTGAATCCTGAAGGATGAATAGGAGTCGGCCAGGAGAGGATAGGAAAGCAGGTGAAGGTCAGGAGAGCAACAGCATGCATATTCAAGGGATTGAAAGGGTAGAGCAAGAATGAAGCTCAAAGTGAAGGGAGGGAAGGAAAGGCAAAAATAGTGCTGAAAGGTAGGAGGGGCCAGGTCATCCTGGCCTTGAAGACCACCGGCAGAATTTGGGCTTTATTCTCAGGAGCCTTGTGAGCCACTGAAATATTACATTCCTCTTCTTCTTTTAAAATATATAGCCTTGGGGCACCTTGGTGGTTCAGTCGGTTAAGTGTCCAACTTTGGCTCAGGTCATGATCTCAGGTCATGATTCGTGAATTTGAATCCCACACTGGGGGTTCTCAGCACTGAGTCCACTTCAGATCCTCTGTCTCCCTCTCTCTCTGCCCTCCCCCACTCATGTTCTCTCTCTCTCTCTCTCTCTCTCTCTCTCTCTCTCTCTCTCTCTCAAAAATAAATAAATAGAGACTCTCTCAAAAATAAATAAATAGGTTCAGTCAGTTGAGTGTCCGAATTCGGCTCAGGTTGCAATCTCATGGCTCATGAGTTTGAGCCCCGCTTCAGGTGAGCTCAGGTCCCACTTCAGGCTCTACGTGGACAGTGTGGAGCCTACATGGAATTCTCTCTCTCTCCCTGTGTCTCTGCCTCTCACTCACTGGAGCTCTCTCTCTCTCAAAAATAAATTAACTTAAAAAATATATAGTAGGGGCGCCTGGGTGGCGCAGTCGGTTAAGCGTCCGACTTCAGCCAGGTCACGATCTCGCAGTCCGTGAGTTCAAGCCCCGCGTCGGGCTCTGGGCTGATGGCTCAAAGCCTGGAGCCTGTTTCCGATTCTGTGTCTCCCTCTCTCTCTGCCCCTCCCCCGTTCATGCTCTGTCTCTCTCTGTCCCAAAAATAAAAATAAAAACGTTGAAGAAAAAAAAAAATTTAAAAAAAAAATTTAAAAAAAAAAATATATATATATAGTAAAATATATATATATGTATATAGCCTGATGGGGCACCTGGCTGGCTCAGTCAGTACAGCATGTGACTCCTGATCTCAGGGTTGTGAGTTCAAGCCCCACATTGGGCATAAAACTAAGAAAGAAAGAAAGAAAGAAAGAAAGAAAGAAAGAAAGAAAGAGAGAGAGAGAGAGAGAGAGAGAGAGAGAGAGAAAGAAAGAAAGAAAGAAAGAAAGAAAGAAAGAAAGAAAGAAAGAAAGAAAGAAAAATAGGGGTGGGGGGTCACCTGGCTGGCTCAGTCAGCAGAGCATGCAACTCTTGATCTCACAGTTGTCAGTTCCACCCCATGTTGGGTGCAGTGATTACTTAAAAACAAAATCTTAGTGTCAGAGAACTAGAGACAGAGAGAGAGAGAGAGAGAAAGTCTCATTGTTAACTAATTGTAATTTAAATAAAAAGTAAAAATATATTTGTATAGCCTCACTGTTTTGTTTTTTTTTTTTTATAAAATGAAAATATGTTGCTTTTTAGCTATGTATAAAAATATTTGCAAGTTATAAAAAACAAAGTGCACACGGCGCCAGGGTGGCTCAATCAGTTGAGCATCTGGCTCTTGACTCTGGCTCAGGTCATGATGTGGGATTGAGCCCCATGCTGGGCTCCGCACTGAGCATGGAGCCTGCTCAAGATTCTCTCTCTTTCCCTCTACCCCTCTCCCCTGCTCGTGCTCTCTCACTCTCTCTCTCTTTCTCTGTCTCTCTCTCTAAAAGAAATGTTTTTAATCTTAAAAAAACAAAGTGCATAAAGTTGAAAATAAAAGTTCTTCTAAACCCACCTTCTCAGAGGCCACCCCTTTAACAGTTTGACCTTTAGGGTTTTGTTTTTAATGTATATATTAGCATACATGACCAAAACGAGATCATTTTATACATGCTGTTTTATAACCTGTTTTTTTCCACTCAACAATATCTCTTGAAAATGTTTCATATCAATGAATACAGGTTATCTCAATATTTTTAATGACTGATCAACTGGGTTGACGCTATCACGGCCATGAAGCAGGTGTGACATGGGCTGATTTGGCAATTCAGAGGCCACAGTTTCAGGAAGTGGTGGGTGGGGTAGAGGCCAGCTGCCAAGAAATGAAAACAGGAGGAAGAGAAAGGAACAAGTCTAGCAGACTAGTTTTTCCAAACTTTTAGCTGAAATTAAAATATATATATATATGTTTTTTATTTATTTTTGAGAGAGAGAGAGAGAGAGTGAGTGAGTGCTGGGAGGGGCAGAGAGAGAGGGAGACACAGAATCCGAAGCAGGCTCCAGGCTCTGAGTGGTCAGCAGAGAGCCCGACGCAGGGCTTGAACTCACAAACTGTGAGATCATGACCTGAGCCGAAGTCAGGCACTTAACCAACTGAGCCACCCAGGTACCCTTGGCTGAAATTTTAAATACACACACACACACACACACACACACACACACACAGAATATCAGTGACAACACTGAAACACCATAAAGCAAAGAACGAACAGCCGTCATCTCTGGGTAGTGAAATTGAAGTTGTTGGTTTTCTTTCTTTTTATCTTTATTTTCTAAAATTTCCACAATGGTCTCATATCACTTTTGTAGAGGACAAAGCAACAGGTTTACAACAGCAGCAGCTGGAGGAGGACATAGGGTTAGAAAGGTTTATCCAGATAGAATACTTGAGCATATGGGGCGGGGCGCCTGGGTGGCGCAGTCGGTTAAGCGTCCGACTTCAGCCAGGTCACGATCCCACGGTCCGGGAGTTCGAGCCCCGCGTCAGGCCCTGAGCTGATGGCTCAGAGCCTGGAGCCTGTTTCCGATTCTGTGTCTCCCTCTCTCTCTGCCCCTCCCCCGTTCATGCTCTGTCTCTCTCTGTCCTAAAAATAAATAAACGTTGGAAAAAAAATTTTATATAAAAAAAAAGAATACTTGAGCATATATATTTAGAAGCGGGAGGAAGGCATTATGGAAAACAGTGGAGAGGCTGAAGATACAAGAGAAGGAAAAATAGCGGATGGCCAGTGGGACCTCAGAAGACAGAAAGGGCCAGCATCCATAGCATAGAGTAGGAGCATTAGACTAGGAGCCCTCCTTCCCCTAGGATTTGAGAAATCCAATTCAAGAAATGGGGAAACATGGTTGCGGCTTCACCTCCCACATACCTAACCAACCACCCTCTCTGTGAGTAGAGTTTTAGGAGAGTAGTCCAGTTTGGAAAACTCCTCCCATGAAATGGAATGGGGAGCTGATGGGAAGAGGGGAAGGGTTTCTACAAGTAACGGAGGGACAGCTGAGGCTGTAGACTATGCTCTGAAGTAGAACCACACTGCTCTGGTATGTGACAGCCCCCAGAAACTTCCACATTCTGAGTGTAGAATCCAGATTTGAGGGGTCTGCTGTTAGAGTGGGACATACTAGCAAAGTTGTATGGCCGTTGAGAGCGCGGGCCAGTGGGCCATGGGGTCTTGGAAGGACATGGAAGGTGTGGGACAGAGAAAATGGAGATGTCAGAAAACTAGAGGTCTCCTCGAGGTCACAAAGCAGATAAAATAGAAGTTAAACTGTGCTTCAAGAAGACTGAAGCTTAAGATTTCAGAGATAGTCACATGCCAATGATGACCAGACTCAAATGTGGCTGGTAGAAAGGGTAGTAGAAGGAGGCAATGGAGTGAATGACGGTGGTCCAGCACTAAAGTCCTCCACGAAAACAAAGAAGAGAGGTGTGTGTGCATAGGGGGCAGGTAATAACTCAGATTGTGGGAGACTCAAAGGAGGAGACTCTAACCCTGCTCCAGCCTGACTCCCATCCTGCTCCCAGGCTGTCACCCAAAGGTGTGCCCATGGTTACAGAGAAGTCAGTGTAGCAGACTCTGGATGACTCGGTGCAGGAGAAGCCAGAGGAGAGAGCAAGACTGTTTCCTTTGTTAATCCAGAGAATTTAGGATTGGGAGGGCTGTGGAAGGTTAGGGTCACAGTAATGGAGGGCTCTAAGCTACTCTGCCCTTATTTCAGGGCTAGCCTGTATGTGTGTATGTGTGTGTGTGTGTGTGTGTGTGTGTGTGTGTGAGAGAGAGAGAGAGAGAGAGAGAGAGAGAGAGAGAGAGAGAGAAAGCCTGCAGTCACTGGTCTCTGCAAACCAAAATTCTTAGACTGCAAAATGGGAGAAGGAACAATCTGTTGTTCAACTGAGGTTTTCATAATATTGGATAGAGAGCTAGAGGGGTGCTACATACCTCCTAAAAATGTAGGTCTAAGGAAGCACCTCCTTAGTTATTAATAAGATAGCAAACACTACCTGAATTTTGTTCCAAAGAACCCAGACTGTCATTTATTCCATTTCTTACTATGAAGCTGGGAGGACAGAAAATCTTGAAGTGGAGAGAGTGAGGTCCATGGCAGAGAGAAGGGAGTTAAGCCTGGCCTCAGATCAGGCTAGAGACCTGGGGCTAGTTCGAGGGCTTCCTGCTTACCAGCCTTCCCTCCTCTCTAGCATGAGTCTCTCATCCTTGGCTTAGTAATGGTCATTTTCTTCCCGTCTGTCCAGAGCCTATCTGCTAAGATGGCAGTTCCCCCCTCTTGCTCTACCTCTGGTCCCCTTATCCCACCCCAGACCCCACATCCCCAGCCCTGAAGTCCCAGAACTATGAATCATCCTCAGAAAACAGCACTCATCTGGCATTGCTATCACTGTCGTGTGATTACTCTTCAGTACCCGTGCTGATCCCGAGCCTGACATTCAAGGCCTCGTGTCAATCAGCTACAAACTTCCCAAACCACCACCTCTGCCTCTCCACCATAGGCTGACCTGCCTCTGACACAACCTAGTTTCACGCAGAAGATCATGTCCAGCCACCTCCTTGGCCTCCAGTGCCCCATACCCTGTCACCTCCTCTAAGTCCTACTATTTTTTCACATCCCACCTCTTCTGGGAAGACTTTCCAGACATCCCTGCTGCACATCCACTGCTTAAATTCTGAATCTGATATTGGGCAGCAAGTGCTCACTCATTCTCATCCAATCTCTTCCTCACTCCCTCATGGATGAGTATTCCAGGAGGGATGCGGCACAGCACAGCACAGGGATGCAGCACAGGGCAGGGCACAGAGCACAGTCAATCCCTGTTCTTGCTTAAGATTTGAGTACCCTCCCAAGGGGTGAGAGTGGAGTGCCTGCTGCCCTCCCCCCAGTCAGGCTAAGCCCACAACCTCTGTCAACCCTGCTCTACCACACTTCCTCCTGGAAACTTTCAGAGATTCCAGGCTGTCAGCAGGGAACAAAGTGGAGTCAGTAGAGGAAATGCTGTGGGGAGGGGGAAGAGGTGGGGGGAGGGAGGGAGCAGGAAAGGAAAAGTTAGAAGAACTGGGAGGGACACTCTAAACTAAAACAAGTCCCTTCCTCAAGGGAGGACAGTATTTAGTCCTATTACTTCTTCCCCAGAGAAAAGTGCTGGCTAAGAGCTACCCAAGAGGGGAACCAACTTGTTCAGAGGTAGCCAATTAGCCAGGGAAAAAGTGAAAGAAACAGCTACAGAGCCCAAGGCCCCTATCCAGAGCTCTCCTCCCAGGATCCCACTAACTCTCCACAGGTTTGCTACACCAAAAACTCTTTCTGTGACCTATTACCAGAGACATCCTTTCTCAGCTCTAGGGACTTTGCCTTCAGGCTCTCCAAGTGAGCCCAGGTTAAATTTAAACTAACAAGATTTGTATAGCCCCAAACAAAATCTGTCAGTCATGCTCCTACAAGAACCATTTCTCTTTCAGAGCCCTGCCCCTGTGCAGGTAGAACAGGTAGGGCACAGGCTGCAAAATTCTCCAGACTTCCGCCACCCCGTGGGCACCTTCACATGGCTGGGGTCCCAGGGGGGCCTCCCCAACAGCTGTGCTTAGTTCCTACCGCTTTGCCCATACCACTCCCAGGGAATGCTCTTTCTTCACTCTCCCCCATCCAAATCTCCCCTCCCCCCAGAAGTCTATTCACTGGCTCTCGCCTCCCTTTCTCCTTATGTCCCTGGGAAAGTCTGCCAGGCCCTAGCTGATTTCCCCATCCCGGAGCTGGGGCATTACCGGTTTGAACCGCCAGAGATTGTGATGAATTCTCAGTAGAAATCTCTACTTGGTTTCCCCAACCCCCAGAGCAGGAGCTCCCTGAGGTAGGGGCTGGGATGGGTTCCCAAACGCCTCACCCCCACCCTCATAGCCAACTCCTGCCAATATTGGAATGAGCTACGTCCTGCGTCCCCAACTCACTACCCCAAAACCCTGGTGGAGCCCAGGCTCAATCAAGCCAGTGTACCCATCCCCCATAACCCTTAGGCGGTTCGGACCCGCCGACTAAAGGTCGGGAGAGGGACAGGGGACACAGCCTGGGTCCATCTGCAGGGACCTCTTGTGAGAAAGGACCCAAAGGAGGCCACTGTCACCCCGTCTCCAGTCGCCCCCATCCTTGGCCATGTGCAACATCTCCCCCACCCCCCGACAGGGGGAAGAGGCCGGTTTCCAGGGAACACCAGGTGGGGCTGGGGGAAAGGAGGGCCCAAGGCCCAGGCTCCAGAATCCAGGGGTCTGACGTCACCCAAGACCCAGGTTCCCTCTGCGGGAGCTGGGAATGGGGATGGTGGGGGTTAGAGGGACCTGGAAGCACCTGGGGCGCTCTCCTCCTGCCCCAATCAGGGAAGGTCACCTCGACTCCCCACCTCTCTAGCAGCTCGGCCTGCCTGCCCCTGCATGCAAAGGTGAAGGGTAGGGGGTACAAAGCTGGATAGTGGGTGACCGCATCTCGCCCTGCGCCCAGCTTCCCTGGAAATCCCGTCTCCCGGCCTTCAGGCCCAGGACTCACCCGCCGCTGCCGTTCGGCTGCCGAAAGGCCGTCGCCCTGCTCTGCGCTTCACCCAGCGATGCGGCGCGGAGCCTGCCGCGAGCCGCTCCGGGGCTGGGGGCGGGGAGCGCGCGCGCGCTCCTCCTGCCGGCTCCTCACGCGCCCGCGCCACCCTCGCCCGAAGCAGCAGCCGCTCTCGCGAGACTCCCGCGGCACCTCTAGGGCCGCTCCTCCCGCGCTCGCGAGAAGGAAGGCCTGGCCACCCCCGCACCTTACAGGAACTGTCCGAGGTGCTAAGTTCCCAGGCACGGCCGATCAGGTGGTTGGTGGGTACAAAGAGAACAAGAATACATGGAGAACTAGAACGTAGAGAAAAAGAACCAAAGATGGGAGCCTGGTACCAGCAGCCAGAGCCTCAGCTTACAAGTCTGTAAATTGGGAAGAATAACCTCCCATGCTGACCCCAGGGGCTGCTGGGACGTACCAGAAAAGAGGAGAGAGAAAGAGCTTTGCGAGCAGGATAACTGATGACGGTCCTTCAGATCCGCAGGCCCAAAGTGACAGAGAGAAGACAGAGGATGGAAAATCTTAGATGAGACATGAAGAGACAGAGACAAGACATAAGGAGAATGAACACATAGATCCATGGAAAGATGGACATAGACGAGGAGAGTCACGAGCATAAAGACATAGAAACATGGAAAGACATGAGACATGGAAAGATAGGAGAAAGAGAGAACACGAAGTGAGAAAGAAATGAGAAAGAAATAGGGACAGGCAAGCTACACAAGGGAATAGAAAGACAGAACTTTAGAAAGAGAGACACAGAATAAAGAATCAAAGAGACTGTGATAGGCAGAGATGAACACCTAAAGAGAGTAGAGACCAGGGTTAATATTTAACAACCCAGAACTAATGACAGTTGAGAGACCCACTTGGAGAGACGGGGTGGGGCTGGGAGTGAAAGATAAGCTTTTATTGTAAATGGTGTTTACATTGTAAACCTCCTGTGGGATCTCTACTGCCAGAGCCACCCTCTGTCCTGCCAGAAAATGGCTCCTGCCCTCCACAGTGCCCTCCACTAACACTATCCTAGGCCTGGAAGGGGGCCTCAGTGGGTGGGAGACACTGCGGGGATTCTTTGCCCAGAATAAGGGCCCATTGTCTAGCTCTAGCCTGCTGGGAGTGGGGCCTCACTCCCACAGCTGGGATGGAAAGGGGGTAGGAGTGAAGAAAAGCACACAAGAAATAGTGAGGGAGAGGAAAGAGAAGGGAGGGAGACTCAGGGGCTATGCAGGGTTGAGCAGGAACCATAATCTAGCCACCAGGCCAATAAGGAGGAAAAAGTCATGTGCTACAGGGCAGGACCCTGGGTTCTGCTGTTAGTCCTGTGCCTGGTTCACTCACATGGTCACTGCTCTCTGTCCCTGCTTAATGCAAGCTTTAACTGACTTACAGAGCTGTGGGGAGGACCCAATAAGATGATGAATGGAAACCTGAGGAGGTTGTCAAACCTCCTACAGGAGAGATTCTGGGAGTCCACGTGAGCCTCAGGGAAGATATAGGGATTCCCATGAGCCTTTAGGAGAGAGGTCTGAGGTCCACATTGGAGCTCACAGAGTACATGTCTGGGACGCATATGGAATTTACAGGAGATATTTGTGGTTCATGTGGGTCCTACAGGAGAAATGTTTGGGTTCCCATCTGATGACCACAGATGACTTTTTCCCAGTCAGGAGAATCAGAAGGGCATTTAATTTCTCCAACAACTAAGGAAAGAAAAGTATCCATGTCTAAAGTCATAAGCGCATTTTTGTCCCAATAGATTGCACCTTTAGAATGTGGGTAAATGGAAGGGAATAATGCTGTCAGTAATGACAATCATTTAAACAAACTTTTATTCAACAATTATTTGTTGATCACCTACTATGAGAAACAGCATAGTGCAGTGGTTCACAATATGGACGTAGAAAGCAGACTACCTGGCTTTTCCCAGCTGTGTTAGTTTGATCAAGGTACTCATTCTTACTGAAACTTAGTTCAGTGATATTATCAGGTGATAATAGGACCTGTATCTTAGGTTTCCTGTGATGATGAAATGAATTAACACCTGTAGACACATGTAACACACGGACAGTGCCTGTTACAGTGTTTGTTTATACTGTGTACACTGGGAATATGTCTTTCTGATGGTTGAGGGCAGGAATGAGAAAGCCTGGGCCAAATCATGCAATAATATATACAAAGCTTCTTCTCAAATATGGTGAATGCCACATGCCACTCACCAAACCTTGTCATATGGCTAATGCATGATAGACAGAAAGACATGCTCTCTCTAAAGGATGCAAGGCATGAAAAACAGTGAGGATGTCTAATTCTATTGCAGGGAGGGGGAAAGTAACTGGGAGCAATAATCCAATCTCTCATAGGGTCAGCTCCAGGCTGCTTGTCTTTTCTTGCCCATCTATGGCTGCTGAGGCATGTCCAACAAAGGGTCTCTGGGATAATATAGGATAATATATACGTTACAGGCCAGTAAACATCTGAAAATACAAGAGGACTTCTCTAGAATTTACTAAATAAATGCATTTTACTAAATAAATAGCATTTAATATGTCCAAATGAGATGCTAAGCCTCATGACTATTCCATAAAGTTGTGCTATTATCCCCAATCTGTATATGAGGAAAGTGAGGTTCAGAAAGGTAAAGTGATATGCCCAAGGAAACAAAATGGATGTATCTAAGAAACAAAAGAACCGGTATTTAAAAAATACCTGGTTTAAAAATACCTAAGGTTGAGTTTCCCCAGAAGCGGGCACCGTGATAAGGATGTGAGTACAAATAGTCTGTTTGAGAGCTGATCCTGGGAAGCACTAGTAGAGGAGTGGAAGAAGTTGAAACAAAGAAATGAATAATAATAATAATAATAACAACAACAACAACAACAATAATAATAAAAGCAAAGTGCAATAATGAGCAGGTTACCACTATGGGCAATGGGGGGCAGGGGTCCATCCTACTGGGGACCTCTGGAACACAGTGCAGAGTACAACACAGTTGTCCCACCAGACAAATGAGGTTTGTTTGAGCTAAAGGTTGAGGGCTTCTGGCATTTCTAGATTTTCCTGTGTGCCTTCTGAGCAAAGAAAGCCCTCATGCAGAAAATTCCAGGGACCTTCAGTAAAAAGCCATCAGATGGTTAAGGAAGTATGAAGACAGCACTATGTAGTAGCATCTACTACAACCAAGATGTAAACCCAAGTCCGCCTGGCTCTCAAGCCACATCATGCTTCCTCCAAGGTAGGCCATTAGTCCTGTGGAGGTTTGCAATATGGAGTCTCCTCAGTTAAGAAAGAACTCCCTGCTCCCCGCATCCCACTCCATGCTCCTGGTCTTGTGAGATGCCAAATCCCTACACTTAGCATATGTTTCTAATCGCACAGCACTGCATTTACAATGATACATATTCTTGCCTCCAGAACCATGGCAATGTCTGAGTAGCTCATCAAGCTCACTTACTACAAAGGTGGGCAACCCTGAAACCCAGAGAATTCACCTTAGGTCTCCCCATACAGTGCCTCTCCCCTCCACACCTCCTCCTTACCACCCTGCTCCTTGTGTTTGTCTTCTCTCCCCAACCAGACTAGAAACTCCCCAAGGCAACCCACAGAATAGGAAAAAATACTGACAAATCACATATCTGATAGAAGACTTGCATGTAGAATATATGAAGAATTCACAGGGGCACCTGAATGGCTCAGCCAGTTGAGTGTCCAACTTGTGATTTCAGCTCAGGTCATGATCTCATAGTTTGTGGGATTGAACCCTGAGTCAGGGATTGGGATCCACTCTCTCTCTCTCTCTCCCTCTCTGCCTCCTCCCTACTCAAACTCTCTTTCTCTCTCTCTCTTTCTCTCTCTCTCAAAATAAAGAAATAAACATTTTAGGGGCACCTGGGTGTCTGAGTAGGTTAGGCATCTGACTTCAGCTCAGGTCATGCTCTCACAGTTAGTGAGTTTGAGCCCTGCATTGGACTCTGTGCTGTCAGCTCAGAGCCTGGAGCCTGCTTTGGATTCTGTGTCTCCCTCTCTCTACCCCTCGCCCATTCATACTCTGTCTCTGTCTCTGTATTTCTCTGAAAAGTAAATAAGCATTAAAAATTTTTGAAAAAGAAATAAACATGAAAGAAAGAAAGAAAGGAAGAAAGAAAGAAAGAAAGAAAGAAAGAGAAAGAAAGATCTCCAAAGAAGATATACACATGGTCAATAAGCATATGAAAACACGCTCACCATCATTAGTCATCAGAGAAATGCAAACCAAAACCACAATGAAACACCATTTCACATCCACTGGAATGGTTATAATCAAAAAGACAGATAATAAGTATTAATGGAGATGTGGAGAAATCAGAACCCTCATACACTGTGGGTAGGATTGTAAAATAGTTTAGCCAATTTGGAAAATAGTCTGGCAGTTCTGCAAAAAGTTAAACATAGAGTTACAGTTTGACCTAGCAAAGTATAAACCCAAGAGAAATAAAAACATAGGTTCACAAAAGACTTGGAAATTTATTGCAACTTCATTCATAGTAGCTAAAAACTGGAAATAGCCATCAATAAGAGAATGGATAAACAAATTATTGTATATTCATACAATATAATATGACTCAAGGATAAAAATGAATAAGTAACTGATACGTGCAAACAATATGGATGAATCTAAAATACATTATACGAAGCAAAATAAGTGCCCCCCCCTCAAAAAAACAGCACTCTATGATTCCCACTTATCTGAAGTTTAACAACGGGAAAATTAATGTGATCCAAATAGAATAGTGGTTGCTGATTGGGAGATAGACTGACTAGAAAGTGACAGAAGAAAACTTTCTAGGGTGATGGAAATATTCCTGATCGTGTTTTGGGTGGTAGATACAAGTTATATAAAATTGTCAAAAATTATTACACTGAAAACTTAACATCTGTGTACTCTATTGTATGTAAATTATAACTCAGTAAAGTATTGTTAGCTTAAAAAGATGGGGATCCTGGGAGCAGCTTGCATCTAAGAAACAAGGATGATTCCCAGCCCCCAACCTCTGGCTGTGTAACAAGCCCTAGTCAACAGCCACTCCTCAGTGCTTCCCTTCTACAATCAGTGCCTCCAATAGACCACTTGGGGGCACCCACGCCTGCAGTGACTAAAACTTGCAAGAGCTAATTTTCCACCGCTAGGTTGCTCTGCTGGCAGCTGTAAGTACTGGGTGCTGAGTACCCCCTTGGCCTACACACAGTTCATCTTCTCACCACCACCTCTGATAACCTAGCCAGCAGCTCTGAACATGCAACACCCACTGCTTACTTGTCAATTTAGAACAGAAGTGCCCTTTCAGGGGCGCCTGGGTGTCTCAGTCAGTTAAGCATCTGATTTGGGCTTAGGTCGTGATTTCACAGTTCCTGAGTTCGAGCATCGGGCTCTAAGCTGACAGTGTAGAGCCTGCTTGGGATCCTTTCACTCCCTCTTTCTCTGCCCCTTTCCCAGCTTATGCGTGCTCTCTTTCCCAAAATAAATAAATAAACACTTTGGGACACCTGGGTGGCTAGGTTGGTTAAGCAGCTGGCTCTTGGTTTTGGCCCTGGTCATGATCTTGTCGTTTATAAAAACAAAAAACAAAACAAAACAAAACAAAACAGAATTACCCATCCAAAATTGCTCCTACCAACTGCCAAAAGAAAAAAAAAATGCCTTTCACAAATCCCAGCCTGATCCTGGCCTCGGCAGTAGTGACCTTGGGCTCTGGCTGAGCCCCTAGATGCCAAATCCATAGGACCTGTTCCAGTCCTCACCTGCTCGACCACTTAGATGTATTGCAAAGCCAGTCTTGCTTTTACCCCCACGGTCTACCCTCCCCCTCCTCAGCCTGACCCTCCTGCTCTGGCAATCTCACCCCTTCCCAAGTCCTCAGCCACATCTGTGGTGCCTGATACTCCTAGAGTTTTGTCTCCGGTCTGAATTCTTCTCTGCACTCCAGCTCTATCCCAAACTGGAACCCCAGATCTTTCCCTATATTTGTTCTTCCTCCAGTGATCCTGTCCCCAAGGATGGTCCTATCATTAGTAATGAGACATATTGGCATCATGTACCTCCTGATATGATTGACTTCTGTGATATTCTTGCCAAAAAATGCACTTTAGTCTAACCACAGGAAAATCAGAAAAAACAAACTGAGGGACATTCTACAAAATAACTGACCAGTAGTGTTCAAAAATGATTGCAGGGCACCTGCCTGGGTGTCTCAGTCATTTAAATGTCTCTTGATTTCAGCCCCCAGTTCATGAGATCAAGCCCCACTTCGGGCTCTGCTCTGACAGTGCAGAGCCTGCACGGGATTCTCACTCTCTTCCTCGCTTTCTGCCCCTCCCTACTCATATGTGCTCTCTCTCTCTCTCTCTCTCTCTCTGAAAAATAAACTTAAAAAAAAAATGATTCTGCCAATCTTCTGTCCTCTAAGCCAGACCCCTGGAAGTTAAGTCCTATCAATTCTGCTTCCCCATACCTTCAGAATCAATTCTCTTTTTTACATCCTCACACCCACTCCCCAATTCCATCATCTCTGTGTTAGTGTCCCCAAAATTTTCACCTCCTCCAGTCTTTCTCCACCTGACACCCTCTCAAGCCATTCTCCTGCAAGCAGCCACAGGGATCTTAATCGTGCCACTCACTCTCCTATGTAGGACCCTCCTGAGGTTTCCCACTGCTCTTGTGGATACATACCCTCTCCCCAGGCTTGGCTCACAGCCCTCCTTACCTCACCCTTGGCCACTTCTTCAGCCTCACCTCTCGCACACCCTCCCCTACAGACACTCCAGCCACCCAGTACTGCTTACAGTTCTAAGCACACGCACACCGTCCTCTCTTCCCCTCATCCGACTCCCATCCTTGTTCCTTTGCTCAGAAATTCTTACTCTTCCAGAAGACACTGTCAAATAAAAGCTGGTCTTTCCCCACCTTCGCATGGGCTGCAGGTTTCTATCCTACCTGAAGGCATACCACACCCTGGGTCCCTCAACTTCTCCTCCTCTGTCCCTATTGTTTCTATCAACAGCTGGGCATTGCTCATGTTGGTCCTTTGGCTAGCTGATTCCTACTCATCCCTTGAGTGCCCACATGAGTCTCAGATTCTCTGAACACCTCCCTGGACTAAATACCTCAGCATCTTCCTTCCCCGCCACCCAGTGCTGTGTTGTTACCTAGGTTTCTGACTCCCCATCAGACTGAGTTCAGGGCCAGGGCTGAAGGAGCAGGCCCACATCTGTGTTGCATACCACGACCCACTGCCAGTCTCAGGGACTGGGGACCTCAGCTGAGCATGTGTTTGGTAAATGTTTAACAACCAGCTCTTCAGGGAAAAAATGTACATATATATTTATTGTAAGTTTTACTGATATAAAGGATGTATAACATAACAAGCATAATAAAATATACAATAAAATCTTATTGTAAATTCCATATAGCCAATTGAGTCTCACAGAATACTTTCATTGGTTTGTCCTTTATCCATAGCAGCCTACAGTTATAACTGATGAATGAGCAGAGATAATTAACAACGGCAACAAAAAACAATAAATCAAGCTCTGTATTTTTTTCAATGTTTATTTATTTAAGGGGGGGGGGGACAGAGAAAAAGGGAGAGAGAGAATCCCAAGGAGGCTCCACATTCAGCAAGGAGCCTGACACAGGGTTCGACATGGGGCTCGATCTCACGACCCTGAGATCATGACCTGAGCCAAAATCAAGAGTCAGATACTTAATTAACTGAGCCACCCAGGGGCCCCCAAGCTCTGTATTTGTAGTGTTTGTCGATTTCTGTGATGTAAGTACTTCTCCCATGGCTGATTTCAAGCTGCCAATATGATGTTACTAAATGCTGTGTTGGGCAAAGATACACCATAATGCACCCTCCTATAGTATTTCCATCACACAAATATGAGAAGCATAAATTAATTCAAGAGCACGAATAGTAAAATGTCATAAAGTTATTAGAAAGTGATGAGTTCTGAATGAGTTGAATATTACTTTTCTTTTAATCCATTACACTTAATTGTAAGCTAATACAATTAAATTTGTTAATATATATTTTTTTAATTTATTTTTGAGAGACAGAGAGGGAGAACGCAAGTGGGGGTGGGACAGAGCGAGGGAGACACAGGATCTGAAGTGGGCTTTGTGCTGACAGCCCAACACGGGCTCGAACTCAGACCACGAGATCATGACCTGAGCTGATGTCAGATGCTTAACCAACTGAGCCACCCAGGAGCCCCCAATATAATTAAAATTTTAATAATGGCTATATTGAAAATTGAAAATCGAAAATTTAACAATTGGCTATTATGAGCCAGTATGAACTGCTTCTAGCACTAGTGTTAAGCTTTTCACTTTTGATTTCAAGGATCTGGCTGCTTCATTCTTTTGTTTTTATATGCAACTTACTATGAAAAGAACAACATGGTTATGCATACTCCTTCAGAAAAATTAAATCTTTTTGAAGCAATTAAAGTTTTTATTTATTTATTTTGAGAGAGAGAGAGACAGAGAGAGAGAGAGAGAGAGACAGAGAGAGAGAGAATGCACATGTGCAGGCACAAGTGGGGATGAGAGAACCCAAGCAGGCTCTGCACAGTCAGTGCAGAGCCCAATGCGGGGCTCGAACCTATGAACCGTGAGATCATCACCTGAACCGAAATCAAGAGTCAGATGCTTAACCAACCGAGCCACTCAGGCATCCCATCTTTTTGGACCAATCAAAACAGTTAATATCATACATGACTGTCCCTAGATAACAATTTTGGTTATCATCAAATTCAGAGACTTGTTGCTCTGGCCTTGTTCCTCCAACGGTGCTTGGGCCACTTGATGCTGGGCTCCTTTGCACACTTCAACTCTTCCCTGGGTTCTGGCCCCTAGCCTCTTCCCAACCCTCATCTCTTTTTGGAACTGCTGGTGATCAGCTCCCAAATCCCCAATTCTGTAGCATGAAGAATAGTTTAGCCTCTACTTTCTATTCTCTCAAACATTTTAGTCTGAGAGCTATTTCACATTTTTATTTTATTATTATTATTTTTTAAATGTTTATTTATTTTTGAGACACACACACACACACACACACACACACACACACACACAGAGTGTGAGTGGGGGAGGGGCAGAGAGAGAGGGAGACACAGAATTCAAAGCAGGCTCTGAGCTGTCAGCACAGAGCTCTGCATGGGGCTGGAACTCACCAGCTGTGAGATCATGACCTAAGTCGAAGTCGGATGCTTAACCAACTGAGCCACCCAGATGCCCCTGTTTTACATTTTTAAAAATTATTCCTAACACCATAGCACTTTGTAAGCATGATTTACCGAGATTTGCTGTATTATAAATTAAAATTGGGAATCTAAAAAATGTTTCTTCATAAAGTCATTTAAAATAACAATAAACTCATCACATGATAACATAAAAAAATATATTTATTTAAAAGAATTCTATTTTCCAAAACAAACACACAAAAAAAGTAGTGAGAAGTGTGGCACTGTTTTACAATTTTGCAGATCTCTTTAATGTCTGCATGAATACGAAACAGTTGAAGTCCCATATCTGCTTCTGCATTTAATCTGTTACAATAGGGGCATTTGGGTGCCTCGGTTGGTTAAGCGACCAACTCTTGGTCTCAGCTCAGGCTATGATCTCACAGTTTGTGAGATTGGAGTTCTGACTCAGCCTCTGTGAGACAGCAGAGCCTACTTGGGATTCTCTCTCTGACTCTCTCTGTCCCTCCCCCACACACGCATACATGTGTGCACGCTCTCTCAAAAAAACCAAATAAACTTAATAAAAAAAGAGGCGCCTGAGTGGCTCACTCGGTTAAGCGTCCAACTTTGGCTCAGATCATGATCTCAGCTTGTTGAGTTTGAGCCCTACGTCAGGCTCTCTGCTGTTGGCACGGAGCTCACTTTAGAGCCTCTGTCCTCCTCTCTCCCTGCCCCTACCTCGCTCATTCTCTCTCTCTCAAAAATTAATACACATTAAAAAATGCTATTTTTAAAAAAAGAACAGCTAAAAAAAATCTGTTGCAGTATCACACATCATGCAACCTTTGAAAATTCCACTGTACACTCATGAAATAATAAGAATGAAAAAGGCAAATAATGTCTTAGCATTGTTATAAAAATAGTTTTGACTTCATGGTCTCCCCCCACCAAGAAAAAGTCCTCGGGCTTCCCCTGGATCACACTTTAAGAACCACTCATTGCTCTAGACCATGTCCTGGGGGTGGAATGCTGACTCTTCACATCCAGAGAAGCCCATCACTCATTCATTCAACAACTACTGTGCACTGAGTATCAGACACTGTTCTTGAGTGCCAGAGACGCAGCTGGGGACCGAAGAAAGTCCCTGCCCTCGTGGAGCCTACATTCTAGTGGGAAAAGAAGGCAATGAACAATAAACAAATATAGTTATGTCAGATGATAACAAATGCCATGGCAAAAATAAATAAATAAAACCAGAGAACAGAGACTGAAGGAGGAGGAATGTTATTTTAGGGTGGTCAGGGAGGCCTCTTGGAGAGGGTGATATTTGAGCAGAGCCTGAAGGATATGAGGGAGAGAGTCAGGGAGTGAACCTTCCAGGCAGAAGGGGCGACAACTGCAACAGCCCTGATGCAGAAGTACGTGCATCGTGTTTGAGGAAAAGCAAGGAAGCTGGTGATGTTTGAGTGGAATGAGTGAGGGGGGAGTAGGAGAGGAGGTCAGAGGAGGGATGAGTGTTCAGATTCTGGGTATATTTCAAAAGGGTAATGAGAGTCTCACTATCATTCGTGTTCGTTTTTGAGGCCACAGCAGTTTATTCTCCAAAAACGCCCACAGAAATATTTCTAGCCCCACATACTCTCCCAGAACATTGCCGTTCCCAATCAGGAAATAAAGTCTACTTCCTTTCCCCTTGAACTTAGGCAGGTCTTAGTGACTTCCTTGATAAACAGAATGTGGCAGAAGTGACACTGTGTGACACCCAGGGCTAGGTCGTAAAACACAGTATGGTTTATGCCTGGTTGTCTCTCTGTCATTGCATGCTCACCCTGGAATCTGATCACCATGCTGTGAGGAAGCCCAAACTAATCCGAGCAGAAAGACCACATGGAGAGACCCACGGAGATCTGAGGCTTTCAGCTGACAGCCAGCAAGAACCAATAGACAAGCCAGTGAACAAACTTTCAGATTATTTCAGTCCCCAGCCTTCAAGTCCTCCAGCTGAAGCCCCAGACATCGTGGAAAAGACAGAGCATCCTCACTACGCCCTGTCTAAATTCCTAAGCGTAACAAATGATTGTTTTACACAACTGAATTTTGGATAATTGTTATTCAGCAACTGAGAACTAGAACAGAGGGCTCTTGGCATTCTGTGTGACCTTTCCAAATTACTAATATAATCAGTATAGGCCTGATTAAAATCCTGCAATGATTGGGGCGCCTGGATGGCTCAGTCGGTTGATTGTCTCAATTCAGCTGAGGTCATGACCTCACGGTTCATGAGTCTGAGTCCCACACTGGTCTCTGTGCTGACAGCACAGAGCCTGGAGCCTGCTTCAGATTCTGTCTCCCTCTCTCTCTGACCCTCCCCTACTCACATTCTCTCTCGTGCACGTGCAAAAATAAATAAACATTAAAAAAAATTTTTTTCACTCCTGCAATGATTTAGCAGGCTAAAGTCAAAGGTGGTGAGCCCACTAAGGTATTAGAAAAGATGTCAGCGATCACTTGGCCTTCTTCCCACCAGGTTATGACTGGGCAGCTCTGGGATTCAGGCTAATAAATGGAAGCAGTCCCAAAGCAGGGTAATAAGAAGTAGTAATTGTCTGGCATGGGCAGTGCCTAGTTCCTGACATTCTTCTCCTCCAACGAACACAGGCCACATAAACACAAGAGAAAACTAAGGGTCTCCTTCCCAGGCTATTCTCACCCCTTCTTCTAACCATTAAAAAGCTCTTGGTTGGGGAGCTTGGGTGGCTCAGTCGGTTGAGCGTCCGACTTCGGCTCAGGTCAAGATCTCACAGGTCGTGAGTTCGAGCCCCACATTGGGCTCTGTGCTGACAGCTCAGAGCCTGGAGCCTGCTTCTGCTTCTGTGTCTCCCTCTCTCTCTGCCCCTAACCCACTCGCATTCTGTCTCTGTCTCTGTCAAAAATAAATAAACATTAAAAAAAAAAAATTAAAAAAAAAAAAAAAAAGCTCTTGGTTCATGAAGAACTTCCAGGTGAATTCCTTAAAAGTTTCAAGTAGAAATTGCAACTGTGGGCCACACAGACCTGCATGAGGTCTTGTTTTAAAGCATGAGTTAGTTGATGTGGTAGACTGTCCACAGAATGGCTGCCATCTCCCCTGCCTGTACTACAGGTCAGGCCTTCCACTGAGAGGTGCAGTTTATTTCCCTACTGCTAGAATCCAGGCTGGACATTTATCTTGGTTTGACTAACAGAATGCAGGGAAAATAATACTATGTGACTTTGAGGCCGAGGCCAGGGAGGCATTGCAGCCCCCATTTTCATCTTTTGGGGATCAAGCCACTAAAGAAATACACTTGGGACAATATAGAGAGAAGTTCAGCCAGCACCCCAGCCATTCCAACCAGTCCAGCTTAGGCACCAGACATGTGAGGGAAGCCACACTGAGTATTTTAGCCCCAGTCAAGTTCCCTGTTGAACACAAAGGAGTGAATGACCCCAGGATGTGGTACAGAAGAAATGCTCAGCAGAGTCCAGTCAAACTACAGAAGCATTAAAAATAATGGAGCACCTGGGTGGCTCAGTTGGTTGAGCTTCTCTTTTTTTTTTTTTTTATGTCTATTTATTTTGAGAGAGAGAGAGAGCGAAAGAGAGCAGGAAAGTGTGTGCATGAGCGGAGGAGGGGGAGAGAGAGGGAGAGAGACAATCTCAAGCAGGCTCCATGATTTTAGCATAGAGCTCGACATGGGGCTCGATCTCATGAACCGTAAGAACCATGAGATCAAGAGTCGGACACTCAACATTAAATACTCAGGCAACAACAGATGTTGGTGAGGATGCAGAGAAAGAGGATCTCTTTTGCACTGCTGGTGGGAATGCAAACTGGTGCAGCCACTCTGGAAAACAGTATGGAGGTTCCTCAAAAAATTAAAACAAGAACTACCCTACAACCCAGCAATTGCACTACTAGGTATTTATCCAAGGGATACAGGTGTGCTGTTTCAAAGAGGCAATGTTTATAGCAGCACTATCAACAATGGCCAAAGTATGAAAGGGCTCAAATGTCCATCGATAGATGAATGGATAAAGAAGATGTAGCATATATATACAATGGAGTATTACTTGGCAATCAAAAAGAATGAAATCTTGCCATTTGCAACTACATGGATGGAACTGGAGGGTATTATGCTAAGCAAAATTAGTCAGAGAAAGACAAATGTCATATGACTTCACTCATATGAGCACTTTAAGACACAGAACAGATGAACATAAGAGAAGGGAAGCAAAAATAATATAAAAACAGGGAGGGGGACAAAAACATAAGAGACTCTTAAATATGGAGAACAAACAGAGGGTTACTGGAGGGGTTGTGGGAGGGGGAATGGGTTAAATGGGGAAGGGGCACTAAGGAATCTACTCCTGAAATCACTGTTGCACTATATGCTAACTAACTTGGATGTAAATTAAAAAAATATATATATATAAAATTAAAAAAAAATCATCTCTCTCACTGCAGTTTAAACCATTCATACATAAGATGAAAAACTGTGTCTTTTTCATCTTATGTATCCTTAGCATCAAAAGGGCACAATAAAACCATTTAAACTGTTAAAAAAAAATAAATTATCTCAAATGAAAAAAAAGAGATAGTCGGACACTCAACTGACTGAGCCACTTGGGAGCCCCAAGCGTGGGACTCTTGGTTTCAGCTAGGGTCATGATCCCAAGGACGGACCCTCCTGTGTTGGGCTCTGCCCTGAGCATGGAGCCTGCTTAAGATTTGTTCTCTCTAGGGGTGCCTGGGTGGCTCAGTTGGTTGGGCATCTGACTTTGGCTCAGGTCCGTGAGTTTGAGCCCCACATCAGGCTCTGTGCTGGCAGCCTGGAGCCTGGAGCCTGCTTTGGATTCTGTGTCTCTCTCTCTGCCCCTCTCCCACTCACACTCTGCCTGCCTCTCTCAAAAATAAATAAACATTAAAATAAATTTAAAAAAAAAGATTTGTTCTCTCTCTCCCTCTCTAAAAAAAATAATAATAATAATAATTAAAGCAAATTAAAAGAAATAATAAATTATTATTTTTAGCCATGAAGTTTTAAGGTGATTTGTTACCCAGAAATAGGGAGCTGAAACAGGTTGATAACATTTTGGGACATGAAACTGTAACACAAAAACATGAAATTTTTTACCTTGTTTTTTTATTTTTTTATGTTTATTTTTGAGAGAGAGAGACACAGAGTGGGAGTGGGGGAGGGTCAGACACGCAGCTTGAACTCACGAACTGGTGAGATCAGACCTAAGCCAAAGTCAAAACGCTTAACCGCGTGAGCCACCCAGGTGCCCCTTAACTTGTTTTTTTGAAAACACTTGGACTTCAGGGCAGAAAGTGTGCACCCCCAACCCACAGTGAAGATATGTGGGCACAAAAGACAAGTAATTCATGGGCACCTGTGTGGCTCAGTCACTTAAGCATCCAAGACTTTGGTTCAGGTCATGATCTCACGGTCCATGAGTTTGAGCCCCACGTCGGGCTCTGTGCTGGCAGCTCAGAGTCTGAAGCCTACTTCAGATTCTGTGTCTCCCTCTATCCTTCCCCAGCATGTGCTCTGTCTCTCTCTCAAAAATAAATAAACATTTAAAAAATTAAAAAAAAAAAAAAAAGACAAGTACTTCAGAGATCTGCCTGTCCTCATGACTTCTCCTGGAGGGCAGAAATGACAGGGGCTAGTGACATCCACTCCTAACTCTATTACCTTTTCTGAGGCAGGTTCACCAGGAAGGTCATTAATCAGTAAATACACATTATTTCTAGGCAGAGAGAGTTCTTCCAGAAATTCTGCAAACAAAATATGCTCTTTCCCTTGTTGAAATATATACAATTAATCTTCCGGGACAGTATGTACAGGGCACCTTGTGACTTACTTCAGAACAATAGACAGCAGGCACACTTGGTTAACTTCATCTTCTGCTCAAGAGAAGGAAAGACAAAATTAATTACCTGGTGAGAACAGGGAACCCTCACGGCCATCAAGGGACTTGACCAGGTAGCTCCCTGAACTGGAAGGAGCCCCAATTCATCCAGCTTGATTTGGGGGCTCTGTTCTAGGCTGGAAGGACAGGGGGGTGGGGTGACAGGGTGTCATGTAGAAAGAGCTGTTTCTATTCTCACCACCACGGAGAGGAAGGAGGCAATTGCCAGGAAGAGAGGTGACCCAGGGAAGAGAGAACTGTTTCCTGGCTCCTTCCCAGCACTCCAGACCCTAGATGTCTCTACAGCAACAAAATGACATCGTTTTTCATAAGCCTGACTCCAACAGGATATGATGGGAGAAGTGCTCTCTATATGTAGCATGCAAAAAAGCTGATGCAGTCACTCCCCACTGAAATGAAGCCAAAGCGTTAAATCACACACAAGCCAAATAAAACCACTGGGCCTGCATTCCTGCCTGTCAACAGCTGGGGCCCAACAGTCCTGGCTGCCCCTGGAGGCTACCATTTTGTTCTGCCTCTCTCTCTCTCTCTCTCTCTTTTTTTTTTTTTATCACACCTTCTGTTTGCCTACAAGCTTTATTGCTCAGTAGCTGAGTGTTTGGGCAAGGGATTTAGCCTGTCTCTGAAAAGCAGGAGTGATGATCTCATGGTAGTATTGGGAGGATAACCCGACAGTTCCAGGAGGTAAGTACTACTACCACCAACATCGCCATTTCCATTTAACAGGGAAGGAAACTGAGGCACACGGAGGTTCCAAACTTGACCAAGGGCACACCTAGCAAGTGGCAGAGCTGGGGATTCAAACCCAGGGAATGGGCTCCAGAGTCTATGCCCTGAACCGCTGCACTAGCTGCATCTGCGTGTCAGATGAGCGAGCATTTTGCAATTTGTAGAAAAATTCACACCCCTGAAGTGTATCCCTGAAGGACAGTTTTAATTCTAGTAAGGCATAAACTAAGAACCTCCAGGTTGGAGGAGGAAGAGCAGCCTTGGTGCCCCCATCCCAGGCAAGCGCTGGCAGAGCAGAACCGTGCCCGGGGGTTCCAGGAACTTCGTTATGGATAACTAGGATGCCTAAAGCTGATGGCTCTCAGCCCTGCTGCCCTTCCTCCTGCAGGGGGTCAAGTGCCATGCTCAAGGACAGATTCTGGAGCCAGGCTGTCTGACTCTGGATCTGGTTCTACCTTACTTATAACATGGGTAGCGGCTACTGCGTAGTGCTGCTTGTATGAAACGAGTTAGTATGTGGTAAGTGCAGAGTACGGTGTCGGGCACGCCGTAAGCGCTAAGTAAATGTCAGCTGTTATTGGTAACTGTTCCCTCACCTTATCAGCTCTCTACCTTCCTCCTACCCCCAAGGTTCTCAAGCATCCTGTTTCTTTGGTTTAGGGTCAATCCCCCCTTAGAAGTATAATCTTCTCTTCTGAGGGTAAAGCTGCTCCAAAGGTGTAAGCAATAATGGGGATTTCAGGGATCACTGCAGGCTCTTGGGAAGTCTTTTAGGGACCAGCACTCACTCTCCTGGGAACTCTTAACTTTGCCCAGGTGAGTGGCTTTATACACTTGCCTCTGGAGTCTGGAAGGAAGATGGGGAGCGGGGGGGGTAGTGGCAGCACCCAACTTTTGGGAAGATGGGGAAACAGCTCTGTTGGTTTTTTGCTTCTCCTTCCCCCTCCTACACTCCCATCTCCTCACTTATTCTAGGCCCCACATATCCCCTCTCCTCGTCTTCCTCTTGGGACTCAGGTATCTTGGCCTGATGCTAGGAAAGCAACTGAATTTCATGCAAGGTTGATGTTCACTGGGTCTGAACCACAAACTCCTATTCTCCGTCTGTAGGGCCAGAGCCAGCACAGAAGGAGCAGCCTGAAGGCAGAGGCTTGGCTGTTGTTGGAACTCCTAGGCTGTTGTGGCTGGCCCAAGGGCAAAAGCAATAACTAGAGATGAGACATCTTAAGGAAGCTGGGCTGGGGTTGGGGAGACAGAGATGGGAAGCTGGAATTAGAGCATTGCCCTAGGGCTTGAGACTCATTTTAGAGAAGAGGAACCCAGCCTGGGCAGGGACTCCTCCAAGGCGGAGCCCTCAAGCTCTCTCAGGCCAAGTTCCCCTCCAGGCTTCTTTGCTTAGCCACGTTAAATTTGCAAAGAGCTCTGATAGCTACAATCCCATGCATCCTTCCGGAGAGCCCTCTAAAGTGGCGGCTGCTCTTGTGCTCATGACCAGAGTCTTGAAAACGATCTTAGAAAAGTTGTCACGCATGCACCCATTTAGCAAAATTTATTAAGTGCTCTCTGTATGCCAGGAAATAAATCCGGCTTTCCTGATTTAAGGTCTTGCCACATATTTGCTTCAATATATTGATTCCTGATTGCCCCTCCTCCTAAATTTGCCTCCCAAACAAACACCCACTTTCTGCTGTGGCTTTGAAGTATCTACAAATTTTTTGACACTGCTCCCTTCAAGAAGTAAAACCTAATTTCTCTTCAGAGGAAGCTGGGCTACAAAAGGCACTGTGGCTTCCTGCTCATTCCCTCTCTCTCTGATCACTTGCTCTGGGGGAAGCCCACTGATATGTAATGAGCACATCTATGGAGACATCCAATGTGATAAGGAACTGAGACCTCTAATCAACATGTGAGTAAGCAGGGGAGCAGATCTGCCAGACCTGGCCAACATCTTGGTTGCAATCTCAGGAAAGGTCCTGAGCTAGCCCCCCCCCCCCCCTACAAGCTGCCCTTGGATCTCTAGCTCTCAATAACTGTGTAAGATGTGAATGTTTTTGTTTCAACCTGCTGAGTTTGGGGGGTAATTTTTTATGCAGCAATAGATAACCAATATATCTTCCTCACTGTAGGAACCCCCACTTTCCCCAAAACCAACTCGTACCTTTCCCAAGCAGCTCAAATCATTTAAGTTTCCTTTCCTCTTACACTCAGGTGAGGTAGTAAAGTGAGTCAGCAAACCCTGCATTCAAATACCTGTGGCTGCTGCTTTTTAGCTGCGGTGCATTGGGCAAAGTTACTTAACCTCTCTGTGCCTCAGTTTCCATATCTGTCAAACAATGATGAAAAGGAAGATTATAAAGATGGAATCAGGGAATAGATCTGTGAGAATACCTGGCCCAATGCTGGATGTTTGGTAGGCACCTGATAAATCTGAGCTCCCTCTGGCCCCCTTCTAATCTTCCAGTTCCTGACCCCTTTGCATGTTCCCAAGTCCTTGCCTACAGAGGCTGGGACTAGGACCAGCAGCTTTAGGAGCTCCCCATTCTCTTCCTGCCTTTGGAGACAGAAGAGGAGGAGACCTGTCCTGAGCCTGGGTTTCTCCCAGTCTTGGGGTGAGAAGAGACTTGTCCAGAGGCAGGATGTACAGCTGGAAAGGCCCTTTTGCAGAGCAGGGGCTCCAGCCTAACCACCCCATCAGGTCCTCTAAGGATGAAAGGAGTCTACAGTGCCACTAACTAGGCCCTAACATATTAGGAAAACTGCTCTTACCAAGGCTTTGCCCATTTTCCCTTCCTTTCAGCAGCTTTCTCCCCACCTTTAAAAATTTTAATTTATCTTAATCTCAAATAATATATGAAAAATATTAGCCAACATTTCCCAAGAATTTACCAGCTAAGTTTCTAAGATGCTATGTGTCTCCCAACCAGTTTATGAGGCAGGTTCCTATGTTAGCCCCATTTCACAGTTGAGAAAACCAAGGCATAGGAGTTAAGTAAATTGCCCAAGGTCACATAGAGGCAAAAAGAAGCTAAACGAAGCTCAGACTCCAAGGTCAGTACCTCGTTTACACAGGCTGTTCCAAGGCTCTGCTTAATTCTGTATTCATATTTAGCAGTGCTTTTCTTAAAGAGGCTCACAAAATCTGGATGCTGCCTCAGAGGCAACAGATGCAGTATGCTCTTTTCTTAAAGATATTTTAAAAATACATTTACATCTACAAACACATATGGAAACAGATCCCCCCCACCCCTCCGCCGTGCGCTTAAAAAAAAAAAAAAATACTTACGGTCCTACCCAGCTCTTTTAACTGAAAGCCTTGACCGTCTTTCCGTTTCTAACCCTCGCGGGGTATGCGCCACAGAAACGCACAGATATTTGCTCACCTTCCCAGAGTTCAGCCCTCTACTCCTCTACCAACCGTGTTCGCCCCTTCTCCGGGGTTCCTGGCCGCCTCCCCACGTGTTCTGCCTTCGTCCGGCTCCTCGTCCCCGTTTGCTCTCTCACATCGCCCCCTCCCTCGTGTCCTCGCCACCTCCCCTCCGTCCCCCTCCCTAGCTGCCCGAGCATTTCTCCCCTCTTCCAGCCTCGCGCGGGTACATCACCGCCCGTTTTTTACACCCCCATTGACCCCTCTCTCACCCCCGCTTCTTCCCGGCCAATCTCCCTCACCCTTACTCACAGATCCCCCACGCCTGACCCCTCCCACTTCCACCCCTCCAGCCCAGCCACCCTGTCGCCCAGCAGGAGCGCACAGCCGGCAGGCTAGGACGCGCGCTGACAGGGTAATGAATGGCTTCAGCGGTAATTAGCGACCCGGCGGCTAATCACGATGTACATTTACATTTTAAGTGCTGCAGAGGAAGCGGGGAAGGGGAGGGGCGCCGGAGGGAATGCGGGCCTGTTTGGCGCTCTCCCTTCGCTGGGGAGCGAAGTGAATCCGAGTCTTCTACAGCTGGCAGTAGTAGAAGGGGGAGAAGGGTGCTTTCGAGGGCCAACCCAAGCGGACGCAGAACAGCCGCGGGCTAACCCGACGCAAACCCGGAACTCCCAGGCCCCTTCCTCTAAATTGCAGACCCTGCCTGTATCCCCTCCAAGTGAAACTTCAGCCTAGGCTTGCATACTCCTGCAAGGAGTGCTCGCTTCTTCCCTAACCAGCCCGTTCTAACGTAGATTTCACCCGTTCCAGGACTTTCTTCCAGGCCTAGCCGAAATTGCTGCCTGAGGTTCCCTGCGCCCCGCCACGCGCTGCAGTCTTTGTGTTCTATCGAGGCTGCCGTGCCCGTTCTCCGTGGGGCTCGCGGGAGCTGGGGCACAGCTGAAGTCCCGGTTCCAAGTGGAAGGCGACCCCGAGAGCTCCTGAGCCCAGCGTGCAATCAGGAGATCCAGGCCAGAGTCGGTCACTCATACGTTGGGGCGCAAAGGTCCAGCCACTCCCCTAAGGGGCGAAAATGGGGTCAGCCGGGTTCTGAACAGCAGGGCCGAGAGCTAGGACATATAAGATGACGAGGAGATGAGAACAGCTGTGAGAAGGGAGAAGGAGACCCTGGCAGCTCCGTCTCAAGACTGGGACCCAGCTCCCCCCAGGCACCGTCAACCCGCCCTCACTTTGAGGTTTCCCGCCCGCCGCAGCTCTCCGGGAACCTCCCCGCCACGCCCGGCGGTAGTACCCCCTACCCGGATCAGGTCTGCCCCGCTTTATCTGTGCGCGTGAGCGAGGGGGTGTAAGGGTGAAGGGCAAGGCCCTAGCGCACTTCTAGGGAGGGTCCAGCTCCTTTTAACTCCCCTCCCATCACCAGTCCTTCAATCCCAGCCTCACCTCTCACTGTCCACTTCTTCAGGTAGGAGGTCGGGCCACCCTCTCGGTCCTGTGGAGTTCCCGGAGAAGGGCACCCAGTAGTTTCATAACGCCCCCGAGGCTTCAACTTCCCACCTTTCTTCTCCCTCTCAAAACCTGCCTTCATCCAGCCTCCTTTTTGAAAAAGGACCCCACTGGATCTCAGGCTGACTAACAACGAGTACCACCTGGGAAGAAGGGGGTTCCACATTACCAGGGAACAGTGCCTGTTTTACCCTAAAACCTGCAGCTTTAATAGTAGACGTTGCGTGGGCGGAGGGAGCTTAACTCCTCTTGATAAGGTCTCTCCTGGTTCTCTTCCCGTTCGCCTCAGGGTCAGCCTGGCCTGGGGCGTCACCCCCTCGGTCCAGGAGTGTACTGGGGTCCGGGAGCCTCCAGCTCCGGTCAGGCGCGGCGAGCTGAGACCCCATTCTCTGGCCGCACTGGGAGTACCACTCCGCGACGTAGTCGTCCGAGGGCGGCACGGGGCGCAGCGGCAGCCAGCGCCTCCGCACTCTGCTGACCGTGCACAGGCTGTCCTTGAGGCGAAAAGAGCGGCTCCGGCGCGGGAGGCAAGTTGTTGGGGGGGGGGGGGGGGAAGAGGCCCCAGCAGGCCTCTCGGAAATACCTCCTTGAGAGGGGACAAGGGGCGGCCTTCAGTTGGAACGCGCAAGGGCTCGGGGACCGGCTTGAAGCGGCTTTTGCATCGCAAACGCAGTTTTTATTTAGGTTGTCCGTTAATGAGGGTTGGCTTAGGGAGGGCACTGGCGATTATGGGGGAACTTCCTCTGGCAAGTCACCCCCTGGCGCTGCCATTACACCTGCCGGTGCGCACCGCTCCCACGCCCCAGTGTCTGGACTCGACTGGATTCTGGAGCCGGGAGAGTCTAGGACGCGGGCGGGCCGAGCCGAGTTAGAGGCGGGGCCTGGCGGCAGGGGCGGGGGCTTCCAGGCTCCCAGGCGGGGCCTCAGCTAAAGGCGCGGAGCACCGCGCGCCTAGAGCGCGGCGTAGAGCAGCGCCCACTGGAGAGAAGTCTGAGGCGAGGATCGCGCCGTCCCACCCCGCCCAACAGCGTCCACGCCGCTTCCGCACCCTTACCCCTGCCGGCCCTTGCCGGGCGCGACCGGCGGCCATGCAGCCCCGGGGCTGAGGCGGCCCCATGGCGAAGCCCGCGTCGCCGCGGTCCGGGCAACGACGGCGCATGGAGAACTTCCGTAAGGTGCGCTCGGAGGAGGCGCCGGTGGGGGCCGGGGCCGAGGGGGGCGGCGCGGGCCCCGGCCCTTTCGCGGACCTGGCGCCGGGAGCCGTGCACATGCGGGTCAAAGAGGGCAGCAAGATCCGGAACCTGCTGGCTTTCGCCACCGCCAGCATGGCGCAGCCAGCCACGCGCGCCATCGTCTTCAGCGGCTGCGGTCGGGCCACCACCAAGACCGTCACGTGCGCAGAGATCCTCAAGCGCCGCCTGGCGGGCCTGCATCAGGTCACGCGGCTGCGCTACCGGAGCGTGCGCGAGGTGTGGCAGAGCCTCCCGCCGGGGCCCACACCGGGTCAGGAGCCTGGTGAGCCGGCCGCCAGTCTCAGCGTACTTAAGAACGTGCCCAGCCTCGCCATCCTACTTTCCAAGGATGCACTGGATCCCTGCCAACCCGGCTATCAGCCCCCGAACTCCCATCCTGCACCCTCGTCCCAGCCAACTGCACCGACGTCCAAGAGGAGCCTAGGGGAACCCGCAGCTGGAGAAGGCTCTGCGAAGCGGTCACAACCTGAGCCAAGTGCTACGGAAGAGGACCAGACGGCCTGAGAACTAGTGGGTCTGGGCCACCTACACCGGCTGGGTCTCACCCGCAGCGCCTCGACCTTGAGACATATCTCCAGCAGCCTTTTACGCCTCGGTGCTCTGGACACAGCTCCTCAGACTGTCAGCGTGGAGCACAAGGCAACAAGAGAGGGACCCTAGGGAAGCTTCGTGGGTGGTTGCTTCTCTACTTGTGTTGCCTGAAGACGCAGAACTCCCACCTTCAGCTTTTCTGAGCCATACTAGGACCTTCTTGGAGGGGGGGCGAAAGTGGGTAGTGGTGGGCAGTGGGACTCTTGAGCCTTGCTCAAGACCCCCAAGGGTTAAAGGCATCCAGTATTCATGCGGGGGGCTGGAGTGTGGAAGCCCGGGAAAGCTCTTGGAATCATCTTCATTGGTGGCTAAGGGCCAAGGGTGAGAAGGCAACTGCTGGAGGGCAGGGGAGTCTGAGTTGGGGGGGGAGTGTATTCTGCACGTCCCCTGGGACACCACTCCCTTCTAGTTTTCCTTACCCTGCTCTTAAGGAGCATCCTGAGGTCATACTGCAGGAGTGCCTCCATGGATGGACTCTAGCTCTTTTAACACCCCCCCCCCCTTCCCCACTGGCCCAGAGGGAAAGACCCAGCACAGAAGTCTATGCCTACTCCCTGAATCTCACAGCTGGAGTCCTGCTTCCAATAAAACAAAAACAAAAAATGGCTCTGGCCCCCGGCTTTTTCCTTATCACTTAACCTAGGTGGAGGCTGTTTTGGCCTGCCCCCCTGTGTCTCAGTCCCCACCAGCCTGGAGTCCTTGGCCTTTGGAGTCTTCAGGGTCAGGCACAGAGACTGGATCGCCTCAAAATGGAGCAAGAGGTACATTGTCCAGTTTCTGTCTTCTCCCTCTCCCAGCCTTCCCTGGCTGGCTCTAGCCTCAGGGGCTTGTGGCCAGAAGGGGGCCTTTGTCCCTTGATGCATTACCTCTGAGGGTTGGTGCATTACCACATTGCTTTTCTGAGAAGGGAAGGAAGGCAAGCACCAATGAACTCTCCTGAGGGTCACTGCCAAGGGAAGCATACCCCACTGGGTTCCCTAAACCCGCAGCCTCCTGCCAATTGACAGCCTTATCCAAAAAGCTGGCACAAAACCCCTCATCGCCATCGGTAGGATCTCCCCTTCACTGCTCTCTCTCTCAGAAAGGACAGCGCACCCTTGGGAGAGGGGGAGGAGTGAGGGTGAGGAGAAAGAATGAGCACAAATCCACTGCTGGAAATTACTATTCAGCAGAGAAGCTGGAACTTGGGCTGTGAATCACTGCAGGCTCCCTGATAAGCTGCTGCCTCCAGCCCTGCACAGCTGTCTGTTGAGAGATAACAGCCTCATAAGCCATTCTGCCCAACTCATAGTTGGGTGGGGGGAGGGGTGCTGTGTACAGAAGGACTCTAGCAGGTGAGGGTGGGGGCGGCACAGAGCTCCAGGATCTCAGAAACAGACCCTACCACGTGCAACTCAACATCACCTCTGGAAAAGAGATGGGGAGAATTTAAGTCACTTCGCTGGCAGAATCCTGAATAAATTCTTCCGGTGACAAGAGGTGAGTTTCTGCAGCTGAGAGGAGGGGCTCTTCAGGGAGTTGTCCCCCACCTATATTTCTCCTTGAGCTTTGGATCAGTGAGCCCTGTCATCTAGACTCTGGCACGGTTTACCCTCCCCAATTTCTTGTTCTTGATGAGTCCCTGGGAAAGGCCAAGGGGTTTATGTGTACTTGTCTGACCCTCTCACAGGTGGTCCAAGAAAGCTGGAAAAAATGCACTAGGTGCCCTGGGCTGGTCCTGGGCTTTGTGCCTCTAAAGGACATGATAAAACTTGGAAGAGGCCCTGCATGGTAGAAGCTTACAAAAGACTGGTCTTGGTTCTGGAAAAGGGCCAACTTTCCAAAACCAGTATCTGAAGTCCTGATTGCCAGGTCACCAAGACTATGCAAGCAGAGGCTTGTCCGGGAGGGGAGGCTGCAGAGGCTTTCTTTTTTTGATGGCAAGGATCAGCGAAGTCCCTTTCCTGCCTAGAAACTCATCCTGTGGCATGGGGAGAGGGGCTTGTTTCCCCACCTTTAGGGTATTAACCTGCACTGATGGTGGGCTGAGCTGCCCCCCGTACCAGAAAGCAAGTAATGAAACACTTTCTTTTCTGCACCCCCACTCCACCCCAGCACATTCAGTTCCCAAGCTTTTGATAGGTGCTTATGGGTGCCAGTGGAACCCAGCACCCATGAGCACCCCATCCCCGCCTTACTGATCCTCTGGCCCTGCTGACCCAGGAGCAGGCTCCAAAGGAAGGTGACAGATATGCATATACACCCCCCGCCCCCGAGACTGAGGTGGGAACCTGAGAAGTGCCGGAATAAGCGGGGAGTGGCTACAGGAGCACTCATCCACAACATCGTCAGGCCACACAGTCAAAATCCATTTGGGAACATAAATGTATATAATACAAGGACGGAGCATGTGGTCAATGGGCAGTGGATCTCCAGCTGGGCATTAAGGGACTTCATTATTGTTGTACCAGATCCCAGTCTAGGCACAGGGTGGGGCCAGGGCAGGGGGCTAGGGGAAAGGATCACAGTAAAATCAGACATTATTCCTGCCTCGAGGACGTCCCAGTTAGTGGAAAGAAAGAAAAGAAAGTTATAACACAACGCAATGGTAGTGGGAAAAGGTGGGAGCTCTGAGAAAGGGCGCTTAATGCACCCACAGGTGCTGATGCAGCTGGTTCCCCAAGGACCAGAGGAGTTAGCCAGCCGAGTAGGACTGGTCTGGCAATTCCAGGCAGAGCACAGAGAGGTGATGCTCTGTCTCGTGTTGAGGCAGCCACAAGTATCTGAAGGATATCTGGTTTTGTTTGACATCTGCTGATTATCATAGATATTGTGGGTTGAAGTGTGTCTCCCCCGCCACCCCCCAAAAGATATTTTGAAGTCCTAATCCTGGTACCTGCGAATGTGACTATTTGGAAATGGGTCCTTACAGATGTAATTAATATGTAAGAAGGGGTCATACTGAAGTAGGATAGGTCCTTAATCCAATATGACTGGTGTCCTTATAAAAAGAGACAGACATACAGAGAGAAAAACAACATCTGAAGACGTAGTCAAAGATTGGAGTTACACAGCAAGCCAAGGAATGCTGAGGATTGCCCGCAAACAATAGAAGCTAAGAAAAATGCATGGAAGATTCTTCCCCGGATCCTTCAGAGAGAGCATGGTCCTGCCGACAACTTGATTTTGGACTTCTAGCTTCCAGAACTATGAGAGAATAAATTTCTGTTGTTTCAAGTCACCCTGTCTGTGGTAGTTTGTTACAGCAGACTTAGGAATCAAAAACAACAGGTATTCTCACTATATCCAGTGGAAACAGGGAAGAGGAATGTAAGGTGTTTGCCAAGGTCCTTGCTGTCAGAATTCCCAGTCCTGCGTGGAGAGAGGCTCTCTATTCCGCAGGCCTGTGCTAGCAAATGTAATGCCTAGTGTCATATAGAACATACCATAGGCTTTGAAGAAAGTCAAGTTGACTGTGATTTGGGGCAACTTAATTCTTCACTGAGCCTCAGCTTTCTCCTCTGCAAAATGGGCCAGATTGCTGTGGGATAAAGGACATAATAATACCTTGCTTCCCAACCATGGTTCATCATCAGAATCACCTAAGGAAATTGTTAAAAAAAATACAGAATGCCTGGGCCGAACTCCAAACCAACAGGGTCAGAATCTCCTACAAAGGACCTGGAAATAGGCATTGTAATAAGATCTTCATATGATTTTTGATGGTTAATCAGGTTGACTATTCCCTGAGCTAAAATGTAGAGAACAGCACTCACTGGTAGGAGAGACATGAAATTAAATCCTGTTTCTTTCCCTTCACATTCAGCCACAGTTTGAACCCTTTTCTGGGGAGAGAAACTTAACTGCTGAAGAACTGTTGTGAGCTGCCCCCTAGAGGTGGTTCTGGAAAAGAGAGACCAGGCTCAGGGAGCTGGGAGGTAGAGGGAGATCCCTGTTGAAGAGCAGGTAATGAATGGACTCAGAGCACAGGGCTCCCCTGCCCTAGGCCCTGTTTCCCAAAAGGAAACTGAGGGTATGGGGCCCAGCTCAAACAGCTACAAAGACTGGGGCGCCTGGGTGGCTCAGTCAGTTGAGCGTCCAACTTCAGCTCAGGTCATGATCTCACAGCTCGTGAGTTCGAGCCCCACGTTGGGCTCTGTGCTGACAGCTTGGAGCCTGGAGCCTGCTGTGGATTTTGTGCCTCCCTCTCTCTGCCCCAACCCACTTGCATTCTGTCTCTGTCTCTCTCAAAAATAAACATTAAAAAAAAATTTAAAACAGCTACAAAGACTTATCTTTCTTTGTAAACAAATAAATTATAAGGATGTGGAAAAACTGGAAACCTGCATACGTTGCTGGCAGGAATGCAAAGTAGTACAGGCTACTTTGGAACAATTTGGTAATTCTTCAAAAAGTTAAACACAGAGTTACTACATGACCCATATCATACTACTAGATGTATACCCAAAAGAACTGAAAATATATGTCCATACAAAAACATCACGTTTGTACACAATATCCACAGCAGTCTTATTTATAATCGCCAAAAGGTAGAAACAACTCAAATGTCCATAAACTAATGAGTGGGTAAACAAAATGTGGTATGTCCACCTAATGGAGTATAATTCTGCGATACTGAGGAATGAGGTACTGATTCATGTTACAACATGGATGAACCTTGAAAACATCATGCTAAGTGAAAGACCCCAGACACAAAAAAACCCACATAGCATCTGATTCTAATTATATGACATGTCCAGAATAGGCAAATCCACAGAGACAGAAGGTAAATTAGTAGTTGCTTAGGATGGGGTTGGTGGGTGCCACTGGGTAGAGAGATTCTTTTGGGGGTAATGAAAATGTTCTGGAATTAGTGACAGTGATAACACAACATAGTGAATAAACTACAACTGAACTGCACACTTCAAAAGGGTGGATCTTGGGGAGCCTGGGTGGCTCAGTTGGGTAAGCATCCAACTCTTGATTTCAGCTCAGGTCATGAACTCACACTTTTGTGAGTTCAAGCCCTGCATCAGGTTCCGTGCACTGACTTCACAGAGCCTGTTTGGGATTCTCCCTCTCTCCCTCTCTCTCTGCCCCTTCCCCACTCATGCTTTCTGTCTCTCTCAAAATAAATAAATAAATAAATAAATAAATAAATAAATAAATAAATAAATAAATAAGGGGGGGTGGGTCTTATGGTATATAAGTTATATCTCAATAAAAATTACATCTGATTATAAAAGTAATATTTTAGGGGGCACCTGGATGGCTCAGTCAGTTAAGTGTTGGACTTTGGTTCAGGTCATGATCTCGTGGTTTGTGGGTTCGAGCCCCACGTTGGGCTCTGGGCTGACAGCTCAGAGCCTGGAGCCTGCTTTGGATCCTGTGTCTCCCTTTCTCTCTCTGTCCCTCCCCGATTTGTGCTCTCCCTCTCTCTCAAAAATAAATAAATAACCATTAAAATTTTTTAAAGTAATATTTTAGGAAATTACATAATAGAAATAATTAACTACATTGTGAAAAGGTACCATTAAAACCTCCTAATGGCAGCCCCACAGGATTACCTTTGAAGGCTATTTCCTTCCGCTACCCGTTCTCCCTGATTCTCAGGTGACCACGGTGGTGTATTTATCCATATCACCTCCATGCCTTGTTACCCGTATCACAACCTGCCCTGCCCTGGGAAAAGAACTATAATTTTACAATAGGAAAATACTTTTTCTAGTTGCCATTTATTGAGCCCTTACTGGGTGCCAGCCAGGACAGTGTTTCACATGCATTATCTTATGTAATCCTCCCAATCTATTAGGTAGGTTCCATTATTATTCCCATTTTATAGATGAGGAAGCTATGGTTCAAGAAGTTGAAATAACCTGTCTAAGGGCATGTGGCAGAGCTATAATTCAATAGCAGCAAGAATGTCACGGTCTCAGGTGCCTTCCCTTGTTCATCCCCAGCCCCCTAGTAGTGAGATCCTCATCACTGGAGGTGCTCAAGAAGGACCCAAGGAAATGGAAACAATGTGCAATCGGTGAGACTAATGGCCACAAGGGTGACTTCCAGCCTTGAAAGGCAGCATTCATTTCTTTTTCCAGTACATGCTTCATTCCTATCAGAGAAAATAAGAGCTCTTCTGGACTGTGATCTTCCCTTTACTAGACATTCACATGGTGGAACACTGCCTCTATCCTCACAAACTCCTCAATCGCCTCATCCCCCCTTCTCTGCACACATCAGAAGTGCCTTATCACAGCTCTTCCAGGATGAAGGCTCTGGGCTGCAGCAGGAAGCTGACAGGCTGGTGACTGACACCCTTGAGGCGACAGAAGTCCAGCAGCTGCTTCTCCAGAGGGGCAGAAAAGGATTCAGGGCAGATGATGGTAGTAAGAGACAAAAGACTCTGATGGCTTGAGCAAGAGCCAGGATGTCTGGCCTCAGCCTTTCGGGGAAGGAGCACCCACCAGAAGCAGCAGAATGGACTGGGGGCCTGGGAACATAGCTGGAGACAAACTTGGGAACAAGCAGCCCCCGTCAAGTGATGTGGTAGGCTGAAGAGAATCTTACCTCTCCCCCCGATGTATATGCCTTGTATAATTGGGGCGGAATCTGTGAATGTTGATGGGGTATCATTTCCAAGATGAGGCTACTAATCCATTTACTTTGACTTAAAAGAGGTTACTCTGGATGTGCCTGACCTAATCAGAGGAGGTCTTTAAAAGAGAGTAAAGTGTTAGAGACCCTCTCCTGCTGGCTTGAAGATATAAGCAGTGGTAGTGTGAGAGGGCCTATGGAGAGGCCACGTAGTAAGGCCCTGAGGGTGGCCTCTCATAGCTGAGAGTGGGTTCTATGCTAACAGTTAACAAGAAAAAACAGGGGCACTCAGTCCTACAATGTGAGGAATTGAATTCTGCTAACCACCTGAACAAGCTCAGAAGAGGATTCCGAGCTCCAGGTGAGACCACAGACCTAACTAACATCTTGATTTCAGTCTTCTGAGACCCTGAGCAGAGCACCGGTCATGCCATGCCTGGACTCCTGACCTACAGAAACTGGGGAATAATAAATGGGTATTGTTTTAAGCTGCTTAGTTTGTGGTAAATTGCTATGCACCAATAAAAAACTAGTATAGGTGATGAGGGCTGAGAACAGTCCTCAAGGTAGCAGGGGCCTCAGAATTCACTGAGAAGCCATCAAAGCCTTCCTTCAGGGGTGGTGGGTGAAAAAAATCCACAACTTCTAGAATCAGACAAACCTGGGCTCAAATCTAAGCAGTACTATTTATTAGCTGTGTGATTCTTGGCCAAGCACCCTTTGAGTCTATTCCTTTATCCATAAAATAGGGATAAGTACTTCTCTCACAAGGTTGTTATGAGACTTAGATGGGATAATAGTTTGCAGGAGTGCCTGGCTGGCTCTGTCAGTAGAGTGTGGGACTCCTGATCTCAGAACCTTGAGTTCGATGGGAATGCAAACTGGTGCAGCCACTCTGGAAAACAGTATGGAGGTTCCTCAAAAAATTAAAAATAGAACTACCCTACCACCCAGCAATTGCACCATTAGGTATTTATCCAAGGGATACAGGTGTGCTGTTTCAAACGGGCACATGCACCCCAATGTTTATAGCAGAGCTATCGACAATAGCCAAAGTATGGAAAGAGCCCAAATGTCCATCGACAGATGAATGGATAAAGAAGATGTGGTATATATATACAATGGAATATGACTCGGCAATCAAAAAGAATTAAATCTTGCCATTTGCAACTATGTGGACAGAACTAGCAGGTATTAGGTTAAGCGAAATTAGTCAGAGAAAGACAAACATCATGGGACTTCACTCATATGAGGAATCTAAGATACAAAATAGATGAACATAAGGGAAGGGAAGCAAAAATAATATAAAAACAAGAAGGGGGACAAAACATAAGAGACTCTTAAATATAGAGAACAAACTAAGGGTTGCTAAGGGGTTGTGGGGAGGGGGATGGGCTAAAATGGGTAAGGGGCATTAAGGAAGACACTTGCTGGGATGAGCACTGGGTGTTATACATAGGGGATGAATCACTGGAATCTACTCCTGAAATCACTATTGCACTACATGCTAACTAACTTGGATGTAAATTTAAATAAATGAATAAATAAATAAAATTTTTAAAAATAAAAAACAAAGATGTTAATCACACATTGTTCTGAAGCCAGAAAATGACTCTATGTCAAAAAAAAAAACAAAAACATGAGTTTGCGCCCCACATTGGGGGTAGAGCTTACTTTAAAACACAAATAAAAAGGGGCACCTGAGTGGCTCAGTCAGTTAAGCATCTGACTTCAGCTCAGGTCATGATCTCACAGTTCGTGAGTTCAAGCTCCGCATCGGGCTCTGTGCTGACAGCTTAGAGCCTGGAGCCTGCTTCAAATTCTATGTCTCCCTCTCTCTCTTTGCTCCTCCCCTGCTCATGATCTGTCTCTCCTTCAAAAATAAATAAAAACATTAAAAAAAAATTTTTTTTAACACAAATAAAAAAAAGTTTGCAGCATGCAGTGACACATAATAAATCATAACCATAATTGTATTAAACAACAATGCTCCATAGCCGAGCCAAGGCACTGTAAGCAATGTGGAGAGACCGACAGCAGAGAGACCAGTTGGGCCCAAGACTTTCTTAATTATGAGAGTCCTGACCTCATCCTGAGCTTCTAGCCCTTGGAGATTTGAAGAATACGAATTAAAACACAAAGAGGTCAAAGCTTTTCCAAGTATCCTTTGGTTAGGATGGTGGGAGAAGGTGAGGGCAGATGCTTTGAAAAGAAAAGCTTTTTTATCCTTTTGCCAGCCAGGTTCATACCCCCTAAAACCACACTGCTAGGGAGGGAAAAGAGAATGGTAGATGCTTCCGCCCTGGAGAAAAGGCCAGAGTGAGCAAGAGGAGCCTCAGTGTCCATCTTTTCTTTCCTCAGTGAGTCCAGGGATAGAGACTGAAGGATACCAAGAGACTGTCTTATTGACTCTGGGTGGCGGCACGGTAATTCAGGCCTGGGGAAGTGGCCCAGACCACATCCTATGTCAGGATGTAGTTAGTAAGTCCAGATTAGATGTTAAGAGCCTTGGAATTTAAGCAACCCCATTTCAGAGCAGTCTGCTGTCGAAACCCTACTGTAGGGATTGGGGGCAGGCGTCTGGCCAGAGATATTGTTTTTGTTTGAGGCATGCTCAGAGACCGGGACTGTCTTCGCCAACAATTTACTTAGCACAGGTTCACTGTTAGTTATAATATATAATAATAATGTTTCATAAGCCAGTAGCATACAGGATAATGTCTTCCAAAGAGTCAATAAGAAATAACACACTCCAAACCAGTGACAGATTAATTACACTATTATTCCAGACAAACTGGAGATGAAAGAAACAAAGTCCATATTTAGTTGAGGTATACCTTTTTATGAGTTCTTGGTAGAGTCTGTCCTTCCAACTAAAAGCTGGGTATCAGCTGCCTGCCTAGATCCCTCACTGTTGGAGCACATAGTAAGCAGGCCGAGGCACTGCAAGATAGGCTGCTCTAAAGGTTACTACTCCAGGGACAATTACATGGCTTGTGACACTGCCTACAAGGAGTGGCCTTGCCAAGGCAGGAACAGATGTCCCTTATCTACCTAAAACTGCTGTGTGCTTTAATACCACTGCCAGCCAAGAGCAGCCAGCCTCGCCACGGCAGAAGCAAGTGTCTCAACTTCTTCCGAGAACAACAAAGGGTAGTGTTGTTCAGACACTCTGGTAAGTCCTCACAGATTCTTTTTTTTTTTTTTTTAAGTTTATTATTTGAGAGGGAGAGAGAGTGAGAGCACTCAAGTGGAGGAGGGGCAGCAAGAAAGAGGCAGAGAATCCCAAGCAGATTCTGCACTGTCAGCGTGGAACCCCGATGCAGGGCTTGAACTCAGAAACCGTGAGATCATGACCTGAGCCCGAAGTTGGACGCTTAACCAACTAAGCCACCCAGGCGCCCCCTCACAAATTCTTTATATTCAGAGTTTAAAAGTCCATCATGTCCTCACCTTGCTGCCAATGACCTAAGGGTCCCCTCCACTCCAGGTGCCATTGCTCATTCCAAAGTCTTAATATCTGGGGCGCCTGGGTGGCTCAGTCAGTTAAGCATCTGCCTTCAGCTCAGGTCATGATCTCATGGTTCATGAGTTCAAGCCCCATATCCAGCTTTCTGCTCTAAGTGGAGAGCCCACCTAGGATCTTGTATCTCTCTCTCTGCCCCCGCCCCATCTCTCTCAAAATAAACATTAAAAAAAAGTCTTAATATCCAACTTCAAAGAAATTTCAACAAAATTAAGTTATTCTAAACAGATTGAAACCGCAAACAACTTTGTCTAAAACAAACTTTCAGGGGCGCCTGGGTGGCGCAGTCGGTTAAGCGTCCGACTTCAGCCAGGTCATGATCTCGCGGTCCGTGAGTTCGAGCCCCGCGTCGGGCTCTGGGCTGATGGCTCAGAGCCTGGAGCCTGTTTCCGATTCTGTGTCTCCCTCTCTCTCTGCCCCTCGCCCGTTCATGCTCTGTCTCTCTCTGTCCCAAAAATAAATAAACGTTGAAAAAAAATTAAAAAATAAAATAAATAAAACAAACTTTCAAAACATGGATTTGAAATCGTAAGTCGGTACGCAACAAACACCCAGGTTAAGTCCTCAGAACTGGGGATTTGAGAGCCTTGATTGCCAGCAAACAACCTACTTTCTGAGCTTATTTCTTAATCTGTAGTGAAGTGGCTGAACTCATTTTTTAATGCTTGCGGGTTTGTGATATAAATAGAGTTACTAATAAGATCCCTTATATGTAAGCAGTTGTTTTTTCCCATTCTCTTATTTTAGGCTCAAACGGGGACGTTACACAAAGAAGGTCTTTTTATTACAACTTGACAATGTTATTATCGTTATCGGTTCCTTTTTTTTTTTTCCTTAAGTAATCCCTAAGACCAAAGTGGGGCTCAAACTCACGACCCTGAGACTCACGGTCGACTGACTAAGAAGGCCAGGAGCCCCTTATTGTTCCCATCTTGACGTGATGAAATCGCTTCCTGAGCGGACTTGAATCAGGATACCATCTACTGCCCACCGCTCACCTTCCTTACATCCTGGCTCCCGGAAGGCCGCTGCAAACAGAAACGCGGCAGCGCGGGACAGGGCACAGCGTTGGAAATGGTTTGTCCTTAGCGCGCCGCCGTAGCCTCCCAACATCCTCGTGGTACCCCGCCCTCCCGCCAAGGCGCGAGCGGCGCAGTGGGCGGGACCTCACGCTCCGCCCACCGTGCGTCGGTGCGTGAGTCCGGCCCCCACGAGCTCCCGAGCGGCCCTTGAGTTCACACCCGGCTTCCCTTCAGCCTTAGACTGCGCGCCGCCATAGCCGTCATGCTCGGCGCCGCTCTCCGCCGTTGCGCTGTAGCAGCAGCCGCAGCCCCCCGTGCCAGCCCCCGAGGCCTCCTGTACCCAGCTCCGGGTCCCGGCTCCGCCGCCGGTAAGGCCCCCGCCACCGCTGTTCGCGCCCGCGTGTCCTTGCGGTGACCTGGGTCCCCGCCGCCACTCGAGGGCAGGCTCGCCCAGCGGCCTAGCCCCTGCCCTGCGGGCGTGCGGCGGAACCTGGTGACCGTTGGCAGCTCTCTCTGTGCGGCCTCCAGTTGTGGGGGACTGGAAGACGCGGTCCCCAGGCCCCCTGCCCCCGCCCCCAGCGCGACTTCCTGGTGCGGGCACCGCGGACCAGTCTGGTGTAGACCTGCTGCGGGCCCCAGTGAGGGGGCGCAGCGCACCTCTCATGCCCACTGGACCCCTTCGGTCCCTGGGCTGTGACCGTTCCCTGGCGCTGACCCCTGCAGCCATCTGACTGGGAGTGTCCGCCGCTGGCCTACAGCGCTTCGGCGAAGGTGACATTGAGCCGCTAGGCGCGTCTCACTCAGTGTAGGAGCAGGGGTGGCCCTTCCGGAGACCCCAGCATGGACACTCACAGTGTCTTCTGCGAGCACTATATGCTTACTTGTAGGACACAATATACTTTTTTTTTATCAGGCCTTTCTCGGTTAGAGCTTTGTATGTCAACTTCACTGACCGTTCTGTCATTTTAGAGACTGCTATGCTACGTTTTAATTCTTCCGTTTTTACGATGGATCGTTATGTATGGCTGCTTCTTGAGCTGTGGAAGAGAGCCTGAATATTGATAGGTCTTATGATAAGAATATTACTCTTTCTGGGCGCCTTGGTGGCTCAGTGGGTTAAACGTCCGACTTCAGCTCAGGTCATGATCTGACGGTTCATGGGTTCAAGCCCCACATCGGGCTTTGTGCTGACAGCTCAGAGCCTGGAGCCTGCTTTGAATTCTGTGTCTCCCTCTCTCTGCCCATCCCCTGCTTGTGCTCTCTTTCTCTCTCAAAAATGAATAAATATTAAACAATTTTTTAATTAAAGAAAATTAAAAAATAAAAAACATTACTCTTTCGAAAATTGAGTACCACAGACTCAGGAATACTGTGTTCTGCAAACATAAGGGAACCTTTATTCCGTGCTTCCAATTGGAACTCTGATTGCTGGAGTATGAGATGTGCTGCTAATTCCTGTCTCTTATTTTGCCTTCCCCTTATGTGTTTGGGGATATTTTGTGTCCAGCACTGTACTTTTACTTAGTGTAACTGCACTTTAATCTTGGTCCATGATGATAGTATATGCTGCATTATGAAATTTAGCCCCTAAGCATGCATAATTAAACATGAACTCAAACTCAAAACTAATAAGGTTGTTCTCTTGACTCTTGAGTGTTCTAACTAGACTCTTCAGAACCTAAGAAATGTATTTCTGTTCATTCAATTTAGACTTTATCTTCTCTCATTTACAATAGGACAGAAAGGCTGGCATGCACTTTATGAAGACTAGCTTATAGAGGAGGAAATTGAGGCCCAACTTGGAAAACAGATCCTTTTATTAGTGGTGGAACTGTTTTCTGTTTCTTAGCCATAGTTATTTTTGGCCCATCCTGATGTTTGTCAGATTTTATGTTTTTTTAATTTTTTCCTTACCTAAATGTTAAAGTACTACAATTTTTTCATATAGATACCTTTTAGGGAGTTTTCTTGTGGCCTCTTGAAAAGGGTTGCTACCTTTTTTTTTAACGTTTATTTTTTATTTTTGAGAGGGGGAGGGGACAGACAGTGGGGGGGACAGGATCTGAAAACGGGCTCTGCACTGACAGCAGAGAGCCCGATGTAGGGCTCAAACCCACAAACCATGAGATCATAACCTGAGCTGGCCAGAAGTTAAAGGAACTCAGCCACCCAGGTGCCCCAAGAATTGCTGCATTTTGTGGCAAGCTGGAGAAGCAGCAGAGATTTTTGGCAGACTAGGTTAAGGGGATTCATCTTAGTAAGTTTTGATATGTTGGTTTTTCTCCTAGCCATTCTATTCCCACTCTTGAGTATAATTTATAAACAAAAATCTTTATTTTAGGTGTCTGTCCCATAGACAACCTAAATATTTGCCACAAGGAGGTAGTATTGGTTACTTTTATGTTAGCTACTTTCTAGTTGCATGACCTTGGACATGTTAATTAACATAAAGACCCAAGTTGGCCATGGCGCACCTGGCTGGCTCAATGGGTAGAGCACTCAGACTCTTGATCTCAGGGGATGACTGACTATTGATCTCTGACTCTTGATCTCGGGGTGGTGAGTTTTGGCTCCACATTGGGCGTGGATCCTATTTTAAAGGAAAAAGACTCAATTGCCTCATCTCTAAAATCAGGATATTTGGCAGTTGTGAGGTTTAAATGAAATAATGTAACTCTTAGCACCTTGCCTGGCACAAACGCTTAATATGTCTTTGCTTTATTATAGGGGATTTCATTTGTGCAAATTATACATCAGGATTTGTTACTATTATGAAACCGAACAGGTTGTATAAAATGAAAGTCAAAAGGATTAACATTTTGGATGGGACTATTCAAGGTCAAATGAGAGCATACTTCAAAGGGCTCTGGAAGGGTTAACCTGAGGGGCTTCAAGTTTGCTCTAGTTAAATGGCACCCTGAATTCCAGAAGCCTCCAACTTGAAACAATCGTTTTCCAGTAACTGCTGAATTAAAATGTTTTAAATAGTGGTTAGATTCTTTTAGTCAACCCTTAAAACTTAACACAACCCTAGCTCCTATAACCCTACCCTGATAACGTAGGAAAGTGAGTTTCTTGGCATAGGGCTGAATTGAGGTAGCGCTTATTTTTTAAGTTTATTTATTTTGAGAGAGAGAGAGAGAACGCGCGCACCTGCACTAGCGGGGGGGGGGGGGGGGGCGGCAGAGAGAGAATCCCAAGCAGGCTCTGCATTGTCAGTGCAAAGCCCAATTCAGGGCTCCATCCCACAACCATGAGATCATGATCTGAGCCCAAGTCCAATGGTTCACCAACTGAGCCCCCCAGGCGCCCCTAGGTAGCATTTTTAATCACTTTCCAACCTTCTTTTCAGCACTGTTCCCACACTTCTAGATTTCCAGCCTTGGAGTCCCAAAGTCCATGCTGTTCTTCAGCCTTGCACCTCAACAACGCCACCTTTGAGCTTGTTCTAGTGCCCTTTGCCATTATTCGTTTCTTTCCATTTCTCCTAGAATTACCACCACCAAAATGTCCATTTTGGGGGCTTTATCCAAGCTGACTAGTTATTGGTGGAAAGCTATCTGATTTAACTAAATTTAAACTAAAGGGATTAATTTTTCTGAGTATGTTAGCTTTTTTTTTCTTTTAAATAGCGTGCTTAACTGAATGCCAAAAAGTAGTGTTAGAAATACCTTTTTAGACTGAGTTTGTAGAAATGTCTCAGTTTTCAGGTACGTGCTTCTCTTTTCCTACTCTGGAACCTTCAGGTTGTATGAAAGCACTGCACAGTTGTTTCCCAAAATACTTTGCCTTGTAGACCTCAAACCTAAGTGGAAATGCTGTACGAAAGTTGGGTTAGTAGGGGAAGGAAAGAATGCCTATATAGTTTACTTAAAAATCAAAATGTTAAACATATGATAGGCATGTCCACAGTGAGGAGAATAGATCCTACTCCTACCCATTACTGAAATTAGGAATACAGTCTTTTATTTATTTATTTATTTATTTATTTATTTATTTATTTATTTATTTTTACTTCGAGAGGAATACAATTTAAACCACGTAGGAAAACCTGATTTTGCCATGCTAGAAGGGGGATGTATGTTCGCAGTGTGTGTTTGGTATTATAAATAGTTGTTACCCATAAAGTTTTTTGGGAATACAACCAGTTTGTAATTTGGGACTTCCAGAAGGACGGTGAACAAATTATTGAAGGTGATCCATTGTTCTCCTTGACTAGGATGTGTAGTTGCTGATCATCTTTTTCTTTTGTTAGAAAACAAAACAAAGCTGCCAGCCATCTAGTGAAATCATGCCCAGCAGTGAGCAAAAGGAATTGATTATCATGAAACACTTCTGGGTGGTTGGAAAGGTACTTGTAATAATTACCTCCGGGGAAGGAATAGATATATTTCATTTGTCTTGAGTAAGTACTTAGAAATAGATTTACTAGGTGGTATGGTGAGTGTATTTAACTTGTCTTCCAAAGTGGTTGTAACATTTTATACTTGTGCTTTAAGTATTCAGCTAAGGATAATTTTAGTTTTTGAAAAAGATAGCTTCTAAATTTTTGATAACAGTGAGTTAGAGGATTGTTGTGACCTATACATTCTGATATATTAAATGTGAATATTAGTACTGTAAGAGTTATTAAGTATCCACATACTTTTGATGATGAAATGTTTGCACTTATCAAATATATTTAGGTCTAGAGATACATTATTTTTTCTTGTCATAGAAGTTAAAGCGTGGCCAATTCCAGCCCATTTATATACATGTCCTACTTCATTCTGGGCTTGGATAATGGAGATATTTAGGTCTCTGGGAAGATTGGAACTTGTGCTGTGGTCTCTGTGACTAATGGCAAGTATTTTGCTATAGGCTCAAATGGTAATTTAAGTGAGAATCTTTTCACTTGATACAGCAGTGACAGTCCCATCTCCAGAACTAGCTAGTCGTTCATATCTTCATCTTTTTCTGTTTTCTTTTATTTTTCTCTGCTTTCTCCTGCCATTTATTGCATTAAGGATGTATAGGAATAGGGGCCCCTGGCTGGTACAGTCCATAGAGCATGTGACTTGGGGTTGTGAGTTCAAACAACATATTGGGCATAGAGTTTACTTTAAAAAAAAACAATGTTCAAGATATTCCTTACATTTGGGGTGCCTGGGTGGCTTAGTCTGTTAAGCATCCAACTCTTTGAGCTCAGGTCATGATCTCACAGTTTGTGAGATCAAGCTCCACTTCAGTTAATAAACGTCTGACTCTTGATTTCGGCCCAGGTCATGGTCGAGCCCTGCATCGTGCTCTGCACTGACAGCATGGAGCCTGCTTGGGATTCTTTCTCTGCCCCTCTCCTGGTTGCACTCGTACTTTCTCTCTATATATAAATAAATTAAAAAAAAAAAAAAGAATTGGAATGGGCATCTTTTAAAATTAGGAATTAATACTGTGCTTATCATAAAAATTCAGACATTGTGGAAGTGTATAAAGAAATAGTTTTTCCTGGGGTCCTTGGGTGGTTAAGCATCTGACTCTTGATCTCAGTTCAGGTCGTGTGTGATCTCACAGTTTGTAAGTTTGAGCCCTGCATTGCTGACAGTGCAGAGCCCACTTGGGATTCTCTCTCTGCCCCCTCTCCTGATCTTACTCTCTCTCTCTCTCTCTCTCTCTCTCTCCACCCCCCTCAAATAAATAAATAAACACAAAATAGTTTTTCCTTCCAAAGAACCACTTTTAGCAATTTGAAGCCAGCATTACACATTAGAGGGAAAAGATTTTTTTCATATCAATTTATAAAATTTTTTCCAAATGTTTATTTTTGAGAGAGAGAGCAAGCACACAAGCAGGGGAGGGGTAGAGAAGGGGGGAGACAGGATCTAAAGCAGGTTCTGTACTGACAACAGAGCCTGATATGGAGCTTGAACTTGAGAACCTCGAGATCATGACCTGAGCCAAAGTCAGATGCTTAACTGACTGAGCCACCCAAATGCCCCATCGTATCAGTATAGAAGATTTGTTTCATTTGACCTGCTGAGTAATTTTCCTACGATAATGTATATACTTGATTCAGAATTTAATGCATTGAATATATTTAACACCACTGAACTGTGCACTTAAAAGTAGTTAAAATGGTAATTTTTTTGTATATATCTCAACACAATTTAAAAAAGAAAACCAACAACAACAAAAATACCCCAGTGTATTAACAGGATACATCAAGTAGTGTTTCTTTCTGAACATTGAACTCATTGCTCTTTTTTCATTGCAGCTGTCCAGTCAGTTCGCTGCTACTCCCATGGGTCACATGAAACAGATGAGGAGTTTGATGCTCGCTGGGTGACATACTTCAACAAGCCAGATATTGACGCCTGGGAATTGCGTAAAGGTAATTGGAACATAGGCATATTTGTCTACTTTGGCATAGAATTGGGAAATACTTAGTAGTGTTTGACTACTCTGTTGAAAACAACTATTTGGAAAATATGCATCATGTAAGCATAGGTATTATCATGCAGCTTTCAGTTGGGAAAGTTTATAACTTTTGGGGCCAGATAATTCTTGGTTGCAAGGGCTGTCCTTCGCATTATAGGATGTTTCGCAGCATCCTTGGCAACTGTCTGCTGGGAGACAAAATCACCCCTGATTGAAAGTCACTGTTAAATGATAGGTCAATGTGAACAAGAGTTAACACTTTTGTCCTTTATAGATAATTTAAGGAAGTAGTTATTTGGTTCTCCTCCCATCTCGGTAATAGTTTGGTTTTTTTGTTATTTTCTTCTAAGTTATGATTTGTCTCTTGCCCAGAATAAGTGTTCAGTCTAAGTAAGCTAGAACTTGTTTTTCCTAATTGTAGATGTGTACTGAACACGAGTAGGTAACATTAATGATAACTAGTCTAATAGGTAGCTAAGTAATTTTAAGAGTAGGTAATTTAGTTCAGTCTCTGTGACCATATTCTTTTTTTCCTTTTTTGTTTTTAAGAGAGAGAGAGCACGCTTAAATGAGAGAAGAGCAGAGAGGGGAGAGAGAGAGAAGTGAGGCTCATCCGAAACAGGGCTTATCCGAAATGGGGCTCATGCTCACCTGAAGCAGGGCTCACCCAATATAGGACTTGAACTCAGGAACCGCAAAATCATGACCTGAGCTGAAATCTCATGCCTAACTGACTGAGCCACCCAGGTGCCCCTCCGTGACTATATTCTACCATTGTAGTCACTGTGTCTTTTGTTTACGTATTTCAAAATAATTAAAAGCGAGAAACCTAAGTGATTCACATTTATCCACAGGAATAATAATCCTTATTTTGCTGCAACTAGGAAAATCCTTACTGGATAATCTTGAGTAGCAGTAATGAAAAGAACAGCAATTCTGCACTCCCATTAAGAGAATCTTAAATTTTATTATGTGTCATTTTGTGCAAAGCTGAAAGTAATTATGCCCAGTCATTTTCTGGTTGAATGTGCACTAATGCTTCTCTGTATCTACTTAATGTCCTCATTTGAGCTTCATTAACTCTCCCTAAGCATTTCTCTGGTTGTTTTTTAGATTATTTTCCAACCAAATCTATCTTAAAGCAACAAAAGTACATACACTGTGTTAAGAGTTAAGGATATGAGTTGAAAATGACTCTTGGGGCGTCTGTTCGTGAGATTGAGCTGCCTTTGGGCTCTGTGCTGACACTGCAAAGCCTACTTGGGATTCTCTCTTTGCCTAGTTCTCTCTCAAAATAAATAATTAAAGAAAAAAATAACCCTCTTGTTTGAAAAGAAACCAGCTAATTATGAAAATTGTGTTTGCATGTAAGAAGACTCTTGGTTTTTGGTTGTTTTCTGTTTTTTTCTTTAATCTGCATGCTATTGCATAGTTCTTTCACTGTGGAAGATCCACTGTGGTCTTACTATCTAGAATTTGTTAAAGGTAGGTTCTCTTTTTTTCTTTTTTATTATTTATTTATTTATTTTTTTTATTTTTTATTTTATTTTTTTTTTTTTTTGAGAGAGAGAAGAGGAGACAGAGAATCACAAGTAGACTCTGAGCTGTTAGCACAGAGCCCAAAGCGGAGCTCAAACTCACAAACCGTGAGATCATGACCTGAGCCAAAATCAAGAGTTGGATGCTCAACCCAATGAGCCACCCAGGCAACCCTAGATTCTCTTACTTTTATAGATAAAAGAATAGAGGCCCAAACAGACAAGATCATGTGTCTTTGACTCAGTAAAAATATAAGTAAGTATATTGTAATTTCTATGAGGATACCTCAGGTTGATATGGCTCTTGTTTTTAATTTGACAGGAATGAACACGCTTGTTGGCTATGATCTGGTTCCAGAACCTAAAATCATTGATGCTGCTTTGCGGGCATGCAGACGGTTAAATGATTTTGCTAGTGCAGTTCGCATCCTAGAGGTTGTTAAGGTCAGTGAAGTAACAATGCTAAATAAAGTTGTTCTGGAAGTGGGTGGGCTGTTGTTAAGTATCGGCATATTCTGTGTTTTTGAATTTGTTGAAATAACCTAAAATTAGTTCTGATATAGCTAGAGGAAATGTAGATTGCAGCTAACAGTCTTTCTGGGGGGCAGTTTGGCAGAATTTATGCAAGGTTTTAGAAATTGTGCTTGATCCCCATTTGTTCAGCATTTGAGAATTTATCTTAAGGAAATAAGGATGTACAAAAGTTTAACTATAGTTTATCTTTGTTCTAATTATGATATGAAGTTAAATATTAGTGGTTTCTTAAGATGAGACTTTTCAAGAGGTTATCTATTAATAGTGTGGAAATGTATTTAACATTAAACATTCATAGTATATTAATTGAAGAAACTTCAGTTTTTGTGGTGTGACCTCATACATAGTTCATTTTTTTTTTTTAATTTTTTTTTTTTCAACGTTTATTTATTTTTGGGACAGAGAGAGACAGAGCATGAACGGGCAAGGGGCAGAGAGAGAGGGAGACACAGAATCGGAAACAGGCTCCAGGCTCTGAGCCATCAGCCCAGAGCCCGACGCGGGGCTCGAACTCACGGACCGCGAGATCGTGACCTGGCCGAAGTCGGACACTTAACCGACTGCGCCACCCAGGCGCCCCCATAGTTCATTTGATACATATGATCAAATGATTACATTTTAAGCAAGAATTTTATAATTAAAAAAAAATACAATTAAGGAGACCTAGAATTTGTTAAAGGCAGAAGAATAACAGCTTGTTATTGTCTTAGTTCATTTGACTTTTTAATATTTGTCCTTGAGGAACTTTGTGAAAATATAGGTATAATTATATATTATGGTGAGTATTTGTCAAAACTCTTTTGCCCTGGAAATCGGTAGTCTTTTCAAGTCTGTAAGAGGGAAAGTGTGACATTACTTTATCTACAATGGGTAAAATAATTAAGGGTTCTGTAGGCTATCAATCCATTCAGCACCAGTACTTAATTTAGTTAAGGTCTCAAATTGGAGGCAAATTTAAAAACTTTTTCTTGTGTTAACTTAATTATTCCTGTAGCCTGCTGGGCATGTTTAATTATCTTTACAAAATTCTGTCATCACCACCTTTTCTTGTAACTCAAGGCTTTATCCAGGCTTTAAAATGTTATGTTTTATTTTGTTTTGTTTCTGGATTTAGCCTAATGGTCTTAGTTTTTCTCAAGGTGCTTTAAAGCCTACCTTGAATAGCGCCTACATAGCTTATTCTCTTTATTGGACTAATAAGTTAAAAGTATGTGACTTGTATTCTCTGCTGTTAGCCTCTGCATACATGATTAAAAGTATTCTCAAGTTCATTTTTTTAATAGAAACAGCTTTTCAGAGAGCTAAATGTGAATATTTTCTTTGCCATCAGGACAAAGCAGGACCTCATAAGGAAATCTACCCCTATGTCATCCAGGAACTTAGACCAACTTTAAATGAACTGGGAATCTCCACTCCAGAGGAACTGGGCCTTGACAAAGTGTAAACCCCATGGGTAAGCAACACACCACTGAATAAAGGCAGGAAATGAATCCAGGAAGGGGGAGTCAATGACATTTCAGTGTTCTCAGAGTAAGACCTTTTTAATGGCCTCCTTAGAGGCCATGAACATAGAGATTTAGAGAGTACTAATGATAGGTTTAAGGAGCTAGAATTGTTATTTTTAGTTGTTATAATTGTTCTTTTACTGTTGTAATGGCAAGAAGACGCCTCTGTAATTAAAAATCCGTATAAAATATTTCAAACGTAAAGAATAGCATATGGGGTGCCCGGGTGGCTCAGTCATTTAAGTGGCTGACTCTTGATTTTGGCTCAGGTCATGATCTCATGGTTCGTGGGATCAAGCCCTGCCTCAGGCTATTTGCTGACAGCGCAGAGCCTGCTTGGAATTCTCTCTCTTCCTCTCTCTCCCACTCATGCGTGCGCACTCTCTCTCTCACAAAATAAATCAACATTAAAAAAAAAAGAATAGCATATACAATAAATGTAATCACACCCAGATCTTTCAGATATTAATATTTTGCCATAGTTGCTTCATTTTCCCTCCAAGAAATGACTGGTTTCACAGAGTTGAAACTCTCTGTGCACCCTTCCCTAATTCCAGCCCTTTTACCTCCCCCAAACTAAAGGTAATCCACTGCATATAAGGTATTTGTTACGCATGTTTTTGTACATCTGTTTATTTTTAACGACAGAGTTTTATTAATTTGATGCATTTGTTTTTGCCCAAGTTAGAATTTAATAGTCAAGTAAATATTCACTGATAAAAAACCTTGTTTGATGGGGCTTGTGGGTGGCTCAATCTGTAAGCATCCAACTTTGGCTCAGGTCATGATCTCACACTCTGTGGGTTTGAGCCCCGCGTCAGGCTCTGTGCTGACAGCTCAGAGCCTGGAACCTGCTTCAGATTCTGTGTCTCCCTTTCTCTCTGCACCTCCCCCACTCACGCTCTCTTTCTCTCTCTCTCAAAAATAAACATTAAAAAAAAAAACTTATTTGATACCTTGTTCTCTGTGGGAAGGCAGGTAATAAAAACAGCCACAAGATTGTCTAGGTAGTGAGGAATGTGCAGAAAATCTTTTGTTTTACAAAGGATTTTGTAAAGCAGGAACTCAATTTTATTTTATTTAATAAACATACATAGTGTATATAACTCTTACTATGTCAGGTGCTGTTTTAAGTGCTCTATAAATATTAATTCTTTTTCTTCTTTTCTTTTTTTAAGTAGTGAAGCCCAATGCAGGGCTCTCATGACTCAGATCAAATCCTGAGCTAAGATCAAGAGTCAGACACTTTACTGATAAGTCATGGAGGTGCCCCAATATTAACTCATTTAATCTTCATAAACTGTCCCATGAAACAGTACTATCATTTATTTTTTTATTTTTATTTTTTGAGAGAGAGAGAGAGAGAGAGAGAGCGCGCGCGCGCGCACAAGCGGGGGAGGGGCAGAGAGAGAAGGAAACACAGAATCCAAAGCAGGCTCCAGGCTCTGAGCTGTCAGCACAGAGCCTGACACGGGGCTTGAACTCACAAACCGTGAGATCATGACCTGAGCCAAAGTCTGACACTTAACCAACTGAACCACTCAGGCGCCCCGAGGTAGTACTATCATTAGAATTATTCTCCTTTTCCTATTTTATTGATGAGGAAACTGAGACACCTTGTCCAAAGTCATATAGCTAGTACTGGAACTCACACTTAAACCTAGGCAGTCCAGCTCCAGAGTCCATTGCTCTTACTGTGCTGCACATCCTGTTTAGGCATTTACTAAGGCCATATTCATTCCTCAGAGGTAAACAATGAGGCTTATTTATTTTTAAAATAGTGGAACTAAACTGTCTTATAAAAGTGCACCCAAGGGATCCCCACCTGGCTTAGTCAATGGAGCATACAGTTCTTAATCTCACAGTCATGAGTTCAAGCCCCACGTTGGGCATGGAGCCTACTTTAAGAAGAGAGAGCGAAAAGTGCACCCAAAATTATTGAAGGAGCTAATGTCAGATCCCTCAAAAGATAAAGATCCTTTGAGCTCGGTTAAACGTTTTAGAGCAGGAGTCTTAATTTTATCTTTGTCCACTCCCATACTACTACTACTGCCACTACTAACTACTACCACCACCACCACCACCACCACCAGCGCTTCCTCCTCCTCCTCCTCCTCCTCCTCCTCCTCCTCCTCTTCCTCCTCCTCCCCCCTCCCCCCTCCCCCCTCCCTCCTGAACTCAGATAGCCCATCTTTGTAATAAATGGAAATGTTTTTAATGTGTGTACTAATGATTTCTATGAGAAAATGAGGCATTCGGAATAGAATATTTCCTACTTACATGTTTGAAGCTCTTGTCTGTTGTTCATATGACGTAATGGACTCTTACAAGGTTGTCTAAACACTTTAGCTTAATTTTTATTTTATCAGGTAGTATTCCAAGGAGTCTAGAAGATCTTTGTTATTATATAGGATATATTCCAGCTTTGATGATATTCTTTCTTTTTTAATATATTTTTTAAAAAATTTGTTTAGTATTTTTATTATTATTTTTTAATGTTTTATTTATTTTTGAAAGAGTGAGAGAGAGCACACACACTCCTGCGGGGGAGGGGCAGAGAGTGAGGGGGACAGAGGATCCAAAGCGGGTCTGTGCTAACAGCAGAGAGACCGATGCAGGGCTTAAGCGCAGGAACTGTGAGATTATGACCTGAGCGAAAGTCAGGGGTTAACTGACTGAGCCACCCAGGTGCCCCTAAAAATTTTTTTGAAGGGCAATTCCCTAGCATTTTTCTGACTGGAAAAGAGGACTACCCCTGTAAGTACTAGGTGTATAAACAACAAAAAGGCGCAGAGCCAGTCCCTTGTGAGTTGGGTATAGGCAGGAGTAAGTAAGAACAGAAAAGGCTACACAGAGACAGTGATTTCCCTGGACCATTGCTCTAAAGAAGGTTAATTTTAGGGCACCTGACTGGCTCAGTTGGAAGAGCATACAACTTTTTTTTGTTATGTTTTATTTATTTTTGAGAGAGAGAAAAACCAAGCACGAGTGGGGGAGGGGCAGAGAGAGAGGAAGACAGAATCCAAAGCAGGCTCCAGACTCTGAGCTGTCAGCACAGAGCCCGATGCGGAGCTCGAACCCACGAACCATGAGATCATGATCTGAGCCGAAGTTGGATGCTTAACCGACTGAGCCACCCAGGTGCCCCGCAACTCTTGACCTCAAAGTCATAAGTTTGAGCCCCGTGTTGGGTGTAGAGGTTACTTAGATAAAAAACTTTTTTAAAAAAGGTTATTTTTAGTAAGATTTCTACGCTTCCTTTATTTTTCTAGCTAATTCTTCCTGTTTTCTCTTACAGATGGGCTTCTCAAGGATTTATTCATAATGCTACTTGATTGTAAACAATCACCTGGAAATACTGATGATAACATATTACCTTATTTGAACAAGTTTTCCTTTATTGAGTACCAAACCATGTAATGATAACTTGGACTTTAATAAAAGGGAAATGAGTTTGAACTGAAATTAGGTATTGTTCCATGTGTTTGCTTTGAAAAGCAGAAAATGAACTATCATAGAGCCATTGATTTCATGGGTTTTTTGCCACTGTATGCTGAGAAAACTTCTTAACTGGCTATGATAGATTTGGAGGCTTTCAGTGCTTAAAGAGCTAATAAATAGGTTTACCTCTTGAGAGAATTAATAAAATACACAAATCCCATCTTACTTCGGAAGCCACATAATATTGGAGACCCAGCTGTTGGAGAACCAGACTTATAGGTCTGAGGGATTTCTAGGATAGCCATTCAGACTACAGTTTCAGAGGAATGGGATTAATACTAGGTTGAGGTTAAAGCTAAGGAAATGTTAGTAAAATTCGTTTTGGTAAGTGATCAACACAAATAACCTTTTATGAAAAAGACTGATTCCCCACCAAAAAGCTCCCCTCCCCTTTTTAAAAAAGAAGAAAGGTAAATAAACAAAAACAGCCACATATGTTTATTTAATTGCATGGTTGGTAGGTATGGTTCTTAGCTTTGACCCCTCTGTGGGCTAGCTCTTTCCCCCTCGTTCCATGTAGTATAATGTCCCAGTCACACTGCTCTGTTTTTCCTCCAAATTCTCTTCATGTTGCTTCCCCCTAGAAATGACATGAACCATCAACGTAGGTCTGCCCTCTCAAATCCTAGAGGTGGAGAGGGGGTGGAGCAATCACATATATAAATATATATATATGACATGTTTGGCCTTTGCACCATTGGAATGAGGAGGAGGGATTTTTTTTTTTTTTTTTTTTGACAGCTCCCATATGTGCATACATAATCACAGACAAAGGTCTGCTTTTTCAGTTCCCCAGATCTAAAGGATTTACTATAACTAGATGAAAAAGGACCGTTTCAGTATCATGGGCTCTTAACATATAGGAGGAATGCAAATGATGGAAATGGCTTCTGTTAAGGTCATGGGAGGGGCCTGAGGAGGGAACATAGGTTTGTAACTATTTACAAGGATAAGAAATAGTGCTATGTGGGTTTTCACACCACAAACATTTTAATACCTACCATATACCAAGCATTGTGCCGATTACTGATAATAGAGCCATGAATAGGAGATTGGAGATTTGGAGTTTGGAGAAACTGGAGTTAGGGTCCCCAGTACAGGAAATTATACAGTGTAGTTGTAACTTAATAAGGATTTTGAATTAGGATGGTAGTAGTAGGAATGGGAAAAGATGAATATTTTTTTTTAAGTTTATTCATTTATCTTTGAAAGAGAGCGAGTGCACATGAGCATGAGCCACTGAGGGGCAGAGAGAATCCCAAGCATGCTGCATGCTCTCAGCACAGAGCCTGACATGGGGCTGGAATCCACAATCTAGGAGATCATAACCCAAGATGAAATCAAGAGTCTGATGCTCAACCAACTGAGCCACCCAGGCGCCCCTGGAAGAGACTAATTCTGAGAGTCACATGATTTAGGTGTAGTTACTAATTTGGTGAGGGGGAATGAGAACTCTGAGAAGGGCCATTTTACAGATTTGAGTGATGGTACTTACCATTCATGGGAAAATTGGAGTCAGCAAAACCAGGAGTTTGGTGCAGGGTCAAGAAAGTACTGCATTTGGGGCACCTGCCTGGTTCAGTTGGTAGAGCATGCTACTCTTGACCTCAGGGTTGGGAGTTCAGGCCCCATATTGGGTGTCAAGATTACTTAAAATCTTAAAAGTAAGTACTGCATTTGATCCTGGACCTGTCAGATTTCAGGCATCAGTGAGGGTTAGGCCTAGAGCTTTGAAAAGAGCTTGAGACTAGAGAAGAATTTAAGGTTTGAAACAGCAAAAAGGGAGTTTTCTAAGGCCATTTGGAGACAGATGTAATGTAGGCTAATGGCTGAAATTGCAGGAGCAGGTCCATTTAGAGGGAAAGGAATTTTTTCAAAAATTTCAAACATTACAAAGATAGACTATTATTTCTTAAGTTTCCATGTACTCGTCACTCTACTTTAGCAATTAATAATTTATGGCCACACTTTATATCCTCTCATTTACCCCCACTCCACATATTTTCAGTCAAATCTCAAATATCCTATCATTTCATCTGTAAATAAGTATTTTGGAATATCTCCATTGTGTGTGTGTGTGTGTGTGTGTGTGTGTGTGTGTATTTAACCACAACTACAATAAAGACAAACTTGTTTTTAATGTTTATTTTTGAGAGACTGAAAGTGGGGGAGGGGGAGAGAGCAGCAGACAGGTCTGAAGCAGGCTCTTTGCTGACAGCAGTATGTAGGGCTTGAACTCCCGAACCGTGAGATGACCTGAGCCCAAGTCAAATGCTCAACTGACTGAGCCACCAGGTGCCAGCCCCCCTTTATAAAAAGGAATTTTTGGTGATCTTTTTTATTTCAAATAAAAATATCTGTTACTGGGGGCACCTGAGTGGCTTAGTCAGTTGAGCATCCAACTCTAGATTACAGCTTGGGTCATGATCCCATGGTTCATGGGTTTGAGCCCTGCCTCGTTGGGCTGTGTGCACAGAGCCTGCTTGGGATTCTCTCTCTCCCTCTCTCTCTGCTCCTCCCTTGAGAACACATGCACTCTCTCTCAAATAAATGAACATTAAGAAAAAAATAGATCTTTACTGGATTTTCTCATTTTAAGCATGATACATGTTCATGAAACAATACAGAAAAGTACAAGAATAAAACACCTGAAATTCCCCTATCCAGTTACAACCATGACTAGTATTTTGGTGACCATCTTTCCAGATGTGCATGTGTATATGCTTTTGCATGTTGTAATACAAACCTGTTTATCTCCTCCTTGCTAGGTCAAGACTATTGTAGACCATTTTCTATATTGATTAATGTACCTCTGTCTTCTGCTTTTTAGTGGGACCTAATATTCCATGGTTTAGGTGTTTCACCTTGAGTGATGGCTTTTCTAATGACCTTGAGGCTGAATTATAGGTGAAGAAGAAGTGATTCTAGGCAATGAGGTAGTAGGGAGGAGTCCTGAAGAATGATTAAGTCCCAAGCCGGTGATTCGAAAGATGGTGATAGTTAAAGTGTTAGGACTTCTCTGACATTCTAGAGATTTCGTATGGAGCTGGAAAGAATTGACTAGAAGTTACTGTTTCCTTTGCATCTTAAGTTCTGTTGATATTTCAAAATTTAGTTTTTGCCTAAGTAAGTCATTTGTGCTATTAGAAACAGATGGGTATTCTGATAACTTTATTGTAAATGGTAACTTTTAAGGCCCTTGAAGTTTGCTACAATAGTACCTTTGCAGAAATAAGCACTGCCTTTTAAATCGCTCTCATTTTGGGGGCGCCTGGGTGGCGCAGTCGGTTAAGCGCCCGACTTCAGCCAGGTCACGATCTCGTGGTCCATGAGTTCGAGCCCCGCGTCAGGCTCTGGGCTGATGGCTCAGAGCCTGGAGCCTGTTTCCGATTCTGTGTCTCCCTCTCTCTCTGACCCTCCCCCCGTTCATGCTCTGTCTCTCTCTGTCCCAAAAATAAATAAACGTTGGAAAAAAAAAAATCTAAATCGCTCTCATTTTGTATCACCTTTATCTCCAAGATGAGGGTGGCAAACTGTGGCCCTGGACCAAATCCAGGCCATCAACTGTCTTTCTACTGCCCATAAGATAAGAATTGTTTTTTACACTCTTAAATGGTTGAAAATCAATAAAAATAAGATTTTGTGATATGAGAAAAGTATATGAAATTCAAAATCCATTGTCCATAAACAAGATTTTATTGGAACACTGCCACACATTTTATTTATTCTGAGAGAGAGAGAAAGAGCCCGTGCAAAAGGGGCAGAGAGAGAATCCCAAGCAGGCTCTGCGCTATCCATGTAGAGCCCAATGCAGGGCTCCATCTCACGAATCCTGAGATCGTGACCTGAGCCGAAATCAAGAGTCAGATGCTTAATCGACTGAGCCACCGAGGTGCCCCACGGAATGTACAGTTCCGAGGCATTAAGTACATTGACATTGTTGTGAAGCATCTATGGCTGCTTTTGCAATACTGTGGCAGAGCTGAGTAGTTGGGATGGATATTACATGGTCTCCAAAGTCAAATATTTTCTTTCTGACCATTTATAGGAAAAATTTGCCAACCCCTAGTCTACAATAATAGATATTCTTTTCAAAGCAAGCAAGCTTTTAAGTCATAGGCTTATTACTAAGAGGCAAAAGTGACTAGATAAATTTACTGATAAATTTCTTATTCCCATCAAATGCCTGTTTTGTCATTTCTTATTCCCATCAAATGCCTGTTTTGTCATGTCAATCCCCACATTGTCTATAAGTCAAATTTGACTCTTTTGCTGTGCTTGAGAATATAGGTACATCTGCATGTGTGCTCTTGCTTTCTCTCTGTTTCTGTCTCGCGCTCTCAAAAATAAACATTTAAAAAAATAAAATCTTTTTTTAAAAAAATTTTTTAACTTTTTTTTTTTTTTTTGAGAGAGACGGAGACAGAATGCAAGTGGGTTAGGGGCAGAGAGAGAGGGATACAGAATTGGAAGCAGGCTCCAGGCTCCGAGCTGTCAGCGCAGAGCCTGACGCAGGGCTTGAACTCACGAGCTGTGAGATCATGACCTGAGCTGAAGTCAGACGCTCAATCAACTGAGCCACCCAGGTGCCCCTAAAATAAAATCTTAAAAAAAAAAAAGGAGCCTAGTTCTACCTGACTGGTACAAAAAGAGGAGAGGCTTTTGAAGCAGGTAAGGATTCAATCCTCACCTCTACAACTCCGTCGTCTTTCGCAGATCAGTTAATCCCTGTGACCATCACTTTGCTTTCCTTATACCTATGTGAAATGGGTATGACAGTGACACATAAGGATGTGAGGATTGGGAAATATATCTTCCCAATGAGTTAATGTGGGGATGAAAGTAGAGCTGGTGACCTGGGACCCCAAAAAGACCTGTAGATTCATGGTATCCATCTGTCAATTATCTGCTCTACCAATAATGGGAAAAGTCAAAGGCTAGAGTCTGAAACCTGTGAGATGGGAAAAGAATTTCAGAGGGAAATAGGATAACAAATTCACTCTTGATGAACATGATGCAAAAATACTCAACAAAATATTAGCAAACTGAATTCAAAAATACATTAAAAGGATCATACTCCATAATCAAGTGAGATTTATTCTAGGGATGCAAAGAGGTTCAACGTCTGCAAATCAATGTGTTGTACACAACATTAACAAAATTAAGGATAAAAACTATGTGATCATCTCACTAGATGCAGTAAAAGCATCTGACAAAATTTAAGATCCATTTATGATAAAACCTCAACAAAGGGAATATAGAGTGAACATACCTCAACATAATAGAGGCCATGAATGACAAGCCCACAGCTAACATCTTCCTCAAAAGTGAAAAGCTGAAAGTAAGATTAGGAGCAAGACAAGCATGCCTACTCTCACCACTTTTATTTAACATAGTATTGGAAGTCTTAGAGTAACAATAAAAGGCATCCATATTGAAAAGGAACAAGTAAAACTATTTGCAGATGACATGTTATATAAAGAAAACCCTAAAAACTCCAACAAAAAAATGGTTAGAACTAATAAATTTGGTAAAGTTGCAGGATACAAAGTCAATATATAAAAATCTGTTGCTTCTATATACTAACAATGAACTATCAGAAAGAAATTAAGAAAACAATCCCATTTACTATTACTTCAAAAACAAAATACCTGGGAATAAATTTAACCAAGGAGGTGAAAGCCCTCTGAAAACTCTAAGACATTGATTAAAGAAATTGAATAAGATAGGAAGGGGAAGATATACCATGCTCATGGATTGGAAAATTAATATTGTTAAAATGTCCATACTACCCAAAGCAATCTATAGATTCAATGCAATCCCTACCAAAATCCCAGTGGCATTTTTCACAGAAATAGAAACAAGAATCCAAAAATGTGTATGAAACCACAAAAGACCCTGAATAGGTAAAGCAATCTTTGAGAAAGAACAAAGTTGGAGGCATCATGCTTCCTGATTTTTAAACTATATTTCAGTGCTGTAGAATCAAAACAGTATGGTATTGGCATAAAAACATACAGATCAATAGGACAAAACAGAGAGTCCAGAAATAAACCCACACATATATGGTCAATGAATTTACAACAAAGGAGGCAAGAATATACAGTGGGGAAAGGACAGTCTCTTCAATAAATGGTGTTGAGAAAACAAAATGGAAGGCAACCTATGGAGTGGGAAAAAACCTTTGCGAATCATTTATCTGACAAGGGGTGAATATCCAAAATATATAAAGAACTCCTACAATTTAATAGCAAAAAAAGAAGGGGGGGGGGGAAGGAGCCTCAGTCACTCAGTTGGTTAAGTGTCCAATTCTTAACTTCGGCTCAAGTCATGGTCTCATGGTTCAAGAGTTCAAGCCCCGTATCGGGGTCTTTGCTGACAGCTCAGAGCCTGGAGCCTGCTTCCAAATCTGTCTCCCTCTCTCCCTGCCCTTTCCGTGCTCACACTCTGCCTCTCTCTCAAAAAATAAAATAAAATAAAAACATTAAAAAATATTTTTTAATGGGCAGAGGACCCGAATATACATTTTTCCAAAGAAGACACACAGATGGCCAATAGGCATATGAAAAAGTGCTCAAAGTCACTCATAAGGTAAGTGAAAATCAAAACCATAATGAGATACCACCTCATACCTATTAGAATGATTATTATCAAAGAGACAAGAAACAACAAGTGTTGGCAAGGATGTGGAGAAAAGGGAACCCTCAGGTACTATTGATGGGAATACAAACTGGTGCAGCCACTATGAAAAACAGTATGGAGTTTTCCTCAAAAAATTAAAAATAGAATTACTTTATGATCCAGGAATTCCACTTTTGGCTATTTATCCAAAGACAATGGAAACACTAATCTGAAAAGATATGTGCACCTCCCAGGTTCACTGCAGCGTTATTTACAACAGCCAAGATATGTAAACAACCTGAATGTCCATCGATGGATGGATAAATAAAATATGGAATACATATACAATGGAATACTATTAGCCAGAAAAAGAACAAAATTTTGCCATATGCAACAACAGGGATAGACCCTGAAGGCATTATGCTAAGTGAAATAAGTCAGACAGAGAAAGACAAATGCCGTATGATCTTACATATATGTGGAATCTATAAAAAACAAACAGGGGCAGGGGCGCCTGGGTGGCTCAGTCAGTTAAGCATCCAACTTCAGCTCAGGTCATGATCTCACAGTCCGTGAGTTCGAGCCCTGCGTCGGGCTCTGTGCGACAGCTCAGAGCCTGGAGCCTGCTCCGGATTCTGTGTCTCCCTCTCTCTCTGTCTCAAAAATAAATAAAACGTGGGGTGCCTGGGTGGCTCAGTCGGTTGAGCGTCCGACTTTGGCTCAGGTCATGACCTCACAGCTCGTGAGTTCGAGCCCCGCGTCGGGCTCTGTGCTGACAGCGCAGAGCCTGGAGCCTGCTTCTGCTTCTGTGTCTCCCTCTCTCTCTGCCCCTAACCCACTCACATTCTGTCTCTGTCTCTCTCAAAAATAAACAAACATTTAAAAAAATTTAAATAAATAAATAAATGAGTAATTTTTAAAAAGTTAAAAAAAAACAAACAGGGGCACCTGTCTGGCTCAGTCAGTAGAGCATGCAACTCTTGACCTCAGGGTTCTAAGTTTGAGCTCCACATTGCATATAGAGATTATATTAAAAAAAATAAAATCTTAAAAAATAAAAACAAAAAATGGGGCGCCTGGGTGGCTCAGTTCATTAAGCATCCAGTTCTTGATTTCAGCTCAGGTCATGATCTCACTGTTTGTGGGATCCAACCCAGCACAGAACCTGCTTGGGAATCTCTCTGCCCCTCCTCCACTTGTGCGCGTGTGCTCTCTCTCTCAAATAAATTTTTAAAATTAAATAAAAATAAAAAAACACCAAGCTCCAAGCTTGTAGATAGATAGAGACAACAGATTGGTGGTTGCTGGTGGTGGGTGGTTGATGGTGGCAAATGAGTGAAAGGGATCAAAAGGTACAAACTTTCAGCTATAAAGTAAGTCATAGGCACACTCAAATGAGAAGTTTAAGATACAAAACAGATGAACATAAGGAAAGGGAAGCAAAAATAATATAAAAACAGGGAGAGAGGGATAAAACATAAGAGATTCTTAAATATAGAAAACAGAGGGTTGCTAGAGGGGTTGTGGGAGGGGGGATGGGATAAATGGGCAAGGGGCATTAAGGAATCTACTCCTGAAATCGTTATTGCACTGTATGCTAACTAATTTGGATGTAAATTAAAGGTTAATTAATTAATTAATTAATTTTAAAAAAAGAAAACAAAATAAGTCATGGGATGGAATGTACTACATGGTGACTGTAGTTTATACTGTATTGCATATTTGAAAGTTACTAAAAGAATAGACCTTTAAAGTCCTCATCACAAGAAAAGAAATTTTGGGGGCACCTGGGTGGCTCAGTCTGTTGGGCCTCTGACTTAGGCTCAGATCATGATCTTGCACTCTGTGAGTTTGAGCCCCACATCAGGCTCCATGCTGACAGCTCAGAGCCTGCAGCCTGCTTCGGATTCTGTGTCTCCTTCTCTCTCTGCCCCTCCACCTCTCATGCTCTCTCCCTCTCTCTCTCTCTCTCTCTCTCTCTCTCTCTCTGTTTCTCTTTCTCTCTCAAAAATAAACATTAAAAAATTTTTAATAAATAATTTAAAAAAAAAAGAAAAATTTACTTGTAACTATGTATGGTGATGGATATTAACTAGACTTAACTGTGGTGATTATTTTGCAGTGTATACAACCTGAAATGAATATAGTATTATAGGTCAATTATACCTCTCAATTAAAAAAAAAAGAAAACCTTCACAACTGTCCCCTTTCCCTTCCTATGTCTAATCCCAAATACTTGCCTAGATAAAGGAATTCAGCTCCAGTGGAGAGCAGAACCAGAATTCTCAACAGATGATGAAGATTCATCTGTCCCAGGACCATGAAAAGTTAGGAAATGGGTGAGATTCCCATTACCTGGAGTCAGGGATAAAGTGACTACACAGTGAGGTCAAGAGAGCTTGAAAGCCAGGGCGGAACTCCTTGCTCCTAACAGCCAAGAATTTACCCACCACCGACCCCAATGAAGAATAAAGTAAGTCTGAGAATCAGAGACAAGGAGGTACCTTATCTGTCCTGTTCATCATTAGATCTGCAAGGCCTGGGATAGCACTGCCCCACATTAGATGAATAAAGCTTTGCTGACTGCAAGAGCTAAGGATCCCCAGGCCCAGCAGGGGAGCCAGCACAGTCACTCTGGGGCTTTGTGTCCTGTGCACTGTGGAAGTTCTCGCCCTGAGGACTCGTCCTCTGACAACCTAGGTTTTATTCTTTGTTGTTTCTTTTGGGGAATGGGGAGTCATTTATTTTTTTCTTAGGTTCCTAGTGAACATGATATCTTAAGCGGAAAGGAGAATTGCTCACACCCAGGCAAGGACAGTTGGGCAATCAGAGCTTCTTCATTAATAAAATGAGTTTGGACTGTATAATTTCTAAGATCCCTCCCAGCCCCAAAGTTCTATGATTCTAAACTAACTAAAATTTAAGAGAAAGATATGATATTCAACAAATATGAATTACTAGGACTTTGTGCTAAAGACAAGAGTTAAAAAGAAACAAGGTAGTCTGCCCTTTGGGAGTGTAAAGCCAAGTGAGAGAATGAACACTAAGTTTCTAGAACACTAAACTCTTTAAAGGTTACATTTTTTTAAAAAAGATTTTATTTTTGGGGCGCCTGGGTGGCGCAGTCGGTTAAGCGTCCGACTTCAGCCAGGTCACGATCTCGCGGTCCATGAGTTCGAGCCCCGCTTCGGGCTCTGGGCTGATGGCTCAGAGCCTGGAGCCTGTTTCCGATTCTGTGTCTCCGTCTCTCTCTGCCCCTCCCCCGTTCATGCTCTGTCTCTCTCTGTCCCAAAAATAAATAAAACGTTGAAAAAAACATTTTTTTAAAAAGATTTTATTTTTAAGTAATTTCTGTACCCAATGTGGGGCTCAAAGTTACATCCCCGAGATCAAGAGTCGTATGCTCCATTCTCTAAGCCAGCCAGGTGCCCCCATAAGGTTACATTTCTTGAGTCTTATGAGATGCCATTCCAAGCACTTTACACTTTAACCTCACAATTCTTTTAGATACGTACTCGTATTATCCCCTTTCTCTGCTAAAGAAACTGAGACGCAAAGAAGTTAAATACCCTGCCAGTAAGTGGTAGAACACATAATCAAGATTCAAGGTCCATGTTCAATCACTTAGCAGTTAACTGAGCACTAATGATGGAAGATCCAGGAGGGGTATGGAGGAGGGCACTCCCACTCTTGCTACAAGTCCCTGGAGATTTTGTGACGTCATGTGGGTTATGACATTTTCTTTGGCCCTTAGTGAAGTCCCCATCAGTTTAACAGGCAGCACAGCTGATGTGGGAAACAAAGGCAAAAGAAAATTTAAATTTTCTTACAATTTACAGCCCATGAGACAGGCAAAGTGACCTTCCTCTAGGAACTCAGCTGCCTCAATGTTAATGATGAGGGACCATAAGGCAAGCTGAGGGCCAAGCACAAGCTAGCACAACGCCCCACCACCCAGGTGGGATATGTGTGATATTCCTCAGGCACTCCTGGCTGCCCAAGAACAAGAGAAAGAACAGGAAACAAATGGTTAAACTGATAGAGTCTCCATCTGTTTACAAATATCTTAGTAATATTACAAGAAAAGGGCAATCTTTTTTTTTTTAATTATTTATTTATTTTTTAACATTTATTTATTTTTGAGACAGAGAGAGACAGAGCATGAACGGGGGAGGGGCAGAGAGAGAGGGAGACACAGAATCGGAAACAGGCTCCAGGCTCCGAGCCATCAGCCCAGAGCCCAACGCGGGGCTCGAACTCACAGACTGTGAGATCGCCACCTGAGCTGAAGTCAGACGCTTAACCGACTGAGCCACCCAGGCGCCCCAGGGCAATCTTATCAATAGCCTAATCTCTAGGAACTCCCTACTGTCTTAATTATAATGCTTTGCTAGAGGGCAAAACAATTTTGACAATAGCTATGCCTCCAGTAATCTGTTTCTTCTTTAGCATATGGAAATCCTTTTAAGAAACTTCCTCTTGGGGTGCCTGCATGGCTCAGTCGGTTAAGCATCTGACTTCAGCTCAGACCATGATCTCACAGTTTGTGAGTTCAAGCCCCGTGTCAGGCTCTGTGCCAAAAACTCAGAGCCTGGATCCTGCTTCTGATTCTGTGTCTGCACCTCCCCCACTCGCACTCTCTCTCTCTCAAAAAATAAATAAACGTTAAAATTTTTTTTAAAAATAGAAACTTCCTCTTGACTTTACCTCCCCAACTCCACAGTCACTCTGAACAACCCAAGTGCAGCTCTTTCTGCCTACCCTGTGCTCTAATAAAATCACCTTTTTGCACCAAAGATGTCTTTGAGAATTCTTTCTTGGCCATTGCCTCTGAACCCCCACCACCACTCCAAAAACCCATCAATAATACTTTGCTAAGGGCAAAAGGCAATCTTAGCTTAACATTATCCGACCTCCAGGATCCTGTAAGTCTCCTTTAACATATAAAAATTTCTTTGGAAACTTACTTTATATCCCAAGATACATGTTAGCAATCATCCTCCAAGCATATGGCCCTCTGACATACATCTGAAGGGTCTCCTAAGGTTTTATTAGACAGTAATAAATGAACTTTTCCTAACAAAGCTAGTCCCCTCAAGGTCCTGGAAACCTTGCCTCCAAATTCCTTAGAGACTTATGCTATTCCTAACCCCTTTCCAACTTGGAAGTATATAATCAATTGCTCCTCATAATCCCAGTGCAGCTCTTGCTGCCCATGGGTCCTGTCCCCATGCTATAATAAAATCACCTTTTTGCACTGAAAACATCTCAAGGATTCTTTCTTAGTCATTTGCTCATGAACCCAATTTCATAATTTCATCATCATGAGAATTAAATACAAAGTTGAGCCATATGAAGTTGTTGCTAGACATCAAAAACAGGTGGAACCTACCAAAATAGTTAACATTCCTCCGTGCTTCAGATTTTTCAAAAACTCCAGTCCTAAATTCCTTTATTCCTGTCCTAAAGCACAGTTCCTCTCAACTGTTAGGGTGGCCCTGGGGATTCAAAATTGCGTATTGTTGATCTACCCTGTGGAGGCCAATCAATTAGCCTCATGGCAGCCTCATGAGATCTGGCAATTCCTACATGGATCTGGAGCTTCTTTCCAGCAAGGCATAAGCACATCCCTTGGGGGCCAGAGAAGCCAAGAGCCATGACAGCTCCATGCCCTGCTACACAGAGAGTCAGTGCACTTTCACCCTTCTTTCCACAGACTATTTTGCATTATTTGTTGCTGTATGACGGGTAGTGACGTTTGGTTCCATTTTAAAATGTGGAAACTGGGGCGCCTGGGCGGCTCAGTTAAGTGTCTGACTCTTGATTTCGGCTCAGGTCATGATCTCACAGTTCATGGGTTCAAGCCCCACATTGGACTCTGCATTGATGGGTGAGGAGCCTGCTTGGGATTCTGTCTCCCTCTCTCTCTGCCCCTCCCCTGCTTTCTCTCTCTCTCTCTCTCTCAAAATAAAAACATTAAAAAAATTTTTTAAACGATAAAGTAAAATGTGGAAACTGACAAGGGTGCCACAGGCAAGCTGAGGGCAAAGCACAAGTTAACAACTTCCTCTCCCCGCAGGTGAGATATGAGTGATATTCCTCAGGCACTTGTGGCTGCCCAAGAACTAAGGAAGGGGGAAAACAAAAGGTTAACTGATAGAGATCACAGCCAGGACACAAGTCTCCATCTGTTTACAAATGTCTTAGTAAACTACAAGAAAAACACAATCTTATCAATAGCCAAACCTCCAGAAACCCATAGTCTCAGTTTCCTGGAGCCCTAACATCACCCTTTCCTCCACAGTGATGTGAGGAACAAAGGCAAGAAGGAAATGGTTAACCCGTAGCCCATTGGCAAATACTTGAGGCAGGCAGAGTAACATTTCTCCCTTAACTCCCTACTGCCTTAATATTAACGCTTTGCTAGTGGGAAAAACAACCTTAGCTTGAAGACAGCCAGGCCTCCAGTATCTGAGTTGTCTTTAGCATACGAAAATCCTTTTGAAAACCTCCCTTTTTTTGAAAAAAAAATTTTTTTTTCAGTCTATTTGTTTTTTGAGGCTCTGCGCTGTCAGCTCAGAGTTCCACATGGGGCTTGAACTCAGAAACAGCCTTGCACTCACAAAGTGAAATCATGACCTGAGCCAAGATTAAGAGTTGGAGGCTCAACCAACTAAGTCACCCAGGCGCCCCTGGAGACCTTCCCTTTGCCTTTATCTCCCCCAACTCCATAGTATAACATCAGTCACTCCTCAGAACTGCAGTGCAGCTCTTTCTGCCCACGAGTCCTGTCCTCGTGCTTTAATAAAGTCACCTTTTTGCTCCAAAGCGGTCTCAAGAATTCTTTTTTGGCCTTCAGCTCCGCACTCCCCTCCCTCCCCGCCCCGCTCCAAAACCGCATCAGAAAGCAATGTCTAGAGAGGGTTTAGTACCAAGTAGTATTAGAAATAACATGGGTTTGAAGTTAGATGGATCCGTCCAGGCACTGCCCTTAGTGTGTGACCTCCTCAAGGTCCTTGAACCTCTCTCTCGACCTTCTGGAGAAGGGCGTTAATATCTCCCTTTCTCATACAGCTCTTTTCAGTTCAACCCAGACTCTCCATGACCGGGTGAGACGCAGAGAGAACCCTACGAGGAGGCACTGCGGTAAGTGCTGGTGCGCTAGGGGGTGAAGAGCCCCGCCCAGCGAGCGTACAGCCGGGGCTTTCCATAAATATAATACTTTGCTTCCACTGAAGACAGAATTGGCCTCGACATGCCCAAGTTCAGGTGGCCGACGAGTACCACAGTGTGTCCCAAAACCCGGAACTGACCCTAACCAGTTCCCCAGGGTGCGGTGTAATTGTGCCAGCCCACAGCAGGCGGGGCCGGAAGTCTCGGGCGGCTGCGGCCTGCGCCTGCGCGCCGCCATCTTGTTCGGAAGAGACCGCCTCCCTGCCCGCCCAGGACTCGAACGCCAGGAGGCGGGGCTGTGCGTTGCGGCGGGCCGTGGCCGGGCCATGACGAGCGCGGAGCCCAGCACGCCCGGGATGCGGGCTTCTACCCCGGGACCCCGGCCCGGCGGGACCCCGGACTGCGCACCGGGCGCCACGAGGCTGCCCTTCGGGCGAAGCGGCAGCGGAGTCCCCCGACTCGGGGAGCGGCCCCGGGCGGTTGTGGAGAAGAGGGGACCGTACATGGTGACGCGCGCGCCTTCCATTCAGGCCAAGCTGCGTGAGTGCGGCCCGATTGGGGCGGGGGCGTTCTGCCTGGGCGGGCTACCTGGTCCCCTGGGCGGGCTCCCGAGCCCTGCTGGGGATACCCTGGAGGGGCAGCTGCAGCCAGCTCCCGTCTCGAGAATGTGTTCGGAGAGAGCGGGCTCCTGGCGTTTGGGAGACACGGCGGAGTGGGGAAAACCCCGCTGACCCGGGCCCTTTGACTTCCAGAGAAGCACCGGGACCTGGCCAAGGCCGTTCTGCGGAGAAAAGGCATGCTGGGGGCCTCGCCGAACCGCCCCGATTCTTCAGGGAAAAGGTCTCAGCAGGCGCCATCTCCTCTGTGCCAGCAGTTTCCAGAGAAGGCCTTACTCCTCACGCTGGGAGACAGTTCTCACGCTTTAAGACCGAGCTAGTGATTCACCTGGCGCCAACCCATTTAGTTTACTATTTTAAAATGGGAAGAGGAATGACCTTTTCTTTTCCTTTAAGGATGTGATGATGTCAGGGAAATGGCTTTGGAATGACAGTTTTGTCCGTGCTTAGGCTTGTTCACTGTGAGTGTCAAGCTAGGCAGGAACACAGTGGCTGGGGTCTCCAGGAGTGAGGATAGCAGTGTGGGAACAGTCAGTCCTGTATTTCTTTTGAACAGAACGGTAAACTCTGAGGGCTGGATGGGACCTTATCCAGTGCATCTTACAGTTAAGAGCTAAAACTCAAGAGAGGGGAAGAGAGATTTGCCCAAGGACTTGCAGTTGGTTGGTGAGGAGGGGGAGCTTTCCCAGTTCTGGAAAGAGTAGCTGTGGTTTTCCTCAGGAGCAGTAGGGGGAGTGGTGTGGGGAACTGCAAGACCGTACTGCAGCCAGTTCTTTTTTCCATAAGGGCAAAGACTCTTGACTTTCCCTGGGAAATGTTGGTGCTTCATCTATGCCTGGTCTCTTCCCCATCTCCCCTCAGGTCAGTGAAGTTTAACAAGGGCTACACTGCCCTTAGTCAGAGTCCAGATGAAAACCTGGTGTCCCTCGACTCTGACAGGTGAGTGCTGTCTTTGGAACTATCCCTTGGTGGAGTGATATGGGTAAAACAGCAGATCTCTTCCAAGAACCTTCATGCATGTTCCAGGGCTGTCTTCAGAGCATTGTCCCTTCCCAGGATAGTTTGGTTAAAGCACTCAGGCGATCATGCTGTTCTTGGATATGGAGTACCAACCTTGTGTGGGGGAATCATCCTCCCCTGTTATGTCTTCAGTGTTAGTGACAGTGACCCCGTCCCTGCTTGAGCCCATGGAAAGAGCCACTGGTACTCATGACAGATTCTGGGTTTCAGTTCTCTGATGTGTGGTCTTCATTGCACAAGTCCTCCAGACCCCCTTGCATGCTCTCCACAGGCATCCCCCTGAACTGACTGTTTTCCTCTTCTAGTGATGGGGAGCTGGAATCCAGATACTCCTCCGGGTATTCCTCTGCAGAGGCAAGTCCAGAGCGCCTTTCTGCACGGGGCCAGGCTGCAGGCAGCATCGCCACCACTGCCAAATGCTTGTCTTGTGCCTGCTGTATGCACGGCACTGTGCCAGACTTACGGTCTGTTCTCCAATCTTCTACTCTGTCTTAGTCCCTCAGCAGAGGTATAGGTGTCTGAGGAGGGCTGTTGAAAATTCAGGAGACCATAGGGCTGAAAAGGACCTCACAAATCTTCTAGTGCTGGTCACCACTTAGAAAAATCCTTTTGGGAGGTAGGGGAGAATAAAAAAAGAGAGAAAGAGAAAAGGAATCCTCTTGCCAAACCCTGCCTAAGTGTTCGCCAGCCTCTGCTTGCTTGTGCCTGGGTACTCACTATCTCCAGGAAGCTTTCCCGCCTGCCCTTCCTCTAAAACAGACACATACACACACGTTCCTTTTTCAGGTAGCTCTTAGATAAGGCAATATTATTGACTTGAAATGTCTCCTGCACGCTGGACTCAGTGGTCCTAGGCCTGTCTTCCAGTGTCACCCAGTAATTCTGGTTTCCCTTCCTTTGATTGCCTTTTATCTGAGATCAGCATTCCTGTCCCTCCCTTGGCCATCCTCCACCAAGGTTACTTTCTTCCAGGCCAAACAACTTCAGTTGTTCCATCTATGGGAACTCAGACTAAGATACTACTGGGCTGGCCTTTTGGACATGTTTCCAGAGTGACAGCCCCAGACACACAAGGACTGTGTCTGTTTTGGCATGTGCAGCTTTCTGCCTTAGAGGTGAAGTGCTGGAGACATGACTATATGCCACCGGTATTTTTCCCTTGTTCTTCTGGAAACCCTTGGCCACTCCCTGAGTTTCTGCCAAAGAGAATAGAGGCAGTCTGTAATTTTTATCCTTGACTACCTGGGTGCCTAACATTGTTAAACCTAAGAAAAGAAAAATTAGCCAAGAGCCAGGGAAAGTTCTATGCCATTCCCAGCCTCCTGTTCCTTCTGCTCAGCAGAACTGGTAAAGCTAGGCTGACAGGTTCTGCTTTGCAGGGAAGGACCTCTGCTAGCATGGAAGGCTAACATGTCTAACCAGCAGTGCAGACAAAGCTGCTCCCCACTTCGTTTCAACGTAACTCATGTTCTATTCTACCCCATTGTTCTGGTATCATTGTCCCATATTCTTCAGCCTTCACAAGGACCAGTCTCGGTTCCCAGTGGGAGCGGTCAGGCCATTGACTTTCAAACATAATCTGGAATCTGATATTTACGTCAGATGCTTTGGGATTCTTTAGTGGGAACAGCTCCCCTGGGGGTTATTGACATTGCAGCCTGTACAGTATTGGCTCAGGGCACTTGGGGCCCCTCACTGCTGGGTGAGGCACAGGTAGAAAAAGGTATCGCTTCCTCACATAGTCCAGTGATGTGTGGAGTTGGCCTAAGTAAGGGTGGAGCATGAACAGGAAGTTCTGGTAAGGAAATGTAGGTCTGCCTTTGGGCAGCAGTTATTTTTGCTTTACTGCCTGGCTTAAAGTTTTCTCCTCTCCTGCTCTTAGCAGGTGAACCAGGAAGTGAGCCGGCAGCTGCTCCAGGATGGGTATCACCTGGATGAGATTCCAGATGATGAGGACTTGGATCTCATCCCTCCCAAGCCTATGGCCTCTTCAACATGTTCCTGCTGCTGGTGCTGTCTTGGGGACTCTTCCTCCTGTACCCTCCAGTAGACATAAGCCCCCAAGATGGGCCCTGCTCACCATGCCTGCAGAGCCCTTTTGGCCCTTCTTAGGTCACAGAGTGCAGTGGGGACTGCTGTCAGCCTCAGAATCACTGGAGGCACTGACCCTCTGGGAAGGTCAATGACCTATAGTTACCCCTTACCTGGTGCTTCTCAGGCCAGAGGCCCCCCATCTGGGCCATAGGGTGATAGGTGGAATTCTGCAGTTTTCCTCTGCTATTGGAGCAGAGTTTGGAGAAACCACCTTTATAAGGGCAGGAACAGATGAATTCTGGTTCTTGTGGTCAGTGGCAAAGCTGGCTAAGGAAAAATTGCAAACATCTTGACAGGTATTTGTCATGCTCTTTGGAGGGAGAAAGCTTTTGTGCCCAGCCTATGCTGGATGGTGTATGGAAGCAGAAAATAGCACTTTATGGCTTTCAGTTTGGGAGTCTGAAAAAGAATAACTATATGGGACCAGTTTAAGAAATTGCATATGCTCTCCTCTTCCTGGCTCCATGATGGGTTACGTGCTTGACACTCAAGAAAGCATAAAGCAGGGCCCTTTGGCTCTCTTCCCTTGTGCCTGTTTGGCTATGGCAGGGAGTACAGCAGGTTGCTTGATGGCACAGCAGGATCAAGACTTTCAGAATTCCTGGATCCAGAGCATCTCCAACTGGCTCAAACTGTCTGGGTAGGTTTAGTGACTGTGGTCAGCCCACCCTAGTTAGAGAAAAATTGCTCCATTATGTACATATTTATTTATTTATCTTTCCTTGGTGGCCATTCTTTGCCTTGTTGTTAGCTAGTTCAATACACTTTTTTGAATGTAAAGGTCAGGTGAAGGGCCTGGAGCTTGCCCCAGAAGCCTGCAGGTTTGGGTTACCAGCAGAGGGAGCTGCAGGGAGCAGTCAGGTGCCTTCCTATTGAGCTTTTTAAACTTGAGAATAGCGATGGGTGAGTAGTCGTACAGTTGTGTGGGCTGTGATGTAGTCAGAGGCTCGCAGGATGGAGAGGAGGGACCCATTACAGCTTCCGAGAGCCTGCCTGAGGAGATAATATGCCATTGCAGAGGGTTTCCCTTCATCCAGCATGGGCCTCACGGCAGATACAGAGGATTGGGCTTCACGGTAAACCTCTGGTGCCACGCAACCCTCAGAGTAACACAGCTGGGACAGGCCTAATCTCCCCAGTGAACACGCCGGCCCCCTGCCCCCAGTATCTCATGCATCTCATCATCTCTTGCCATCCCAGTCCTCTCTAGAATTTAGTTTTCAATGCTTTTTCTTTTCTTTTTCCTTTTCTTTTTTTTGGCCTCACCTAGAGCCCCGGTGAGGATTGAACGAGAGTGGACACAGTTCCCAGCCCAAGGGACATGATGGTCAGGATTGGGGTGTGGGCCCACATGGGAAAGTACCTGGTCTGTTACTTCATTTGATGTCGTGGCCTCTAGAGGTATGAGGAATGACATGGACTCTTGCTCTACCACATGAGGTGATTGGACGGCTGAGAAGGTCCTTATTTGTTAGGTGTAATCTAGTAGCATCACAGCAGGAGGGAGATGGGACAGATGCCAGAGGCACCTCGAGTTAGGGTCTGGAGGATAGGGGACACAGATGCTCCCGAACGGGACAGGGCGATGTCACACAGGTGCCTCACATTCTGATAGCTTTGTGCAAATGCCCACAGGCATTTGAAGATGTGAGAACATCCTCATCCTGAACCCTTTGCCCATCCACCAAAGACTATTCAGGCCTTTCTGGTTTCTGCAGACACATGAAGAGAGGCCCCGGTGTAGGGCAGTGTAAAGAAACTGGTGGTGGCAGGAAACCCAGTGGGGGCCAGAAAGTGCTGTGGAAGCCCAGGGGGGCCACATTTCTGTGGGGGAATTGGTTAGGAGAGGGTAGCTGAGCATTTGGCAACAGCTGTGGTGAAGGCAGCAGGGCCCTAAGATGGACCTCCAGCTGGTAGTTACTGTAAATCAACACTGATGTATTTGCCTGCATCTGTTCCTGGAGAGGATGTTCCGGAACTGGTTACTCCGTGTAGAAGGCATTACCTTTGAAGTTTTAGGAATAGGGTAGCAAGGCAGGGTAGAAACAGTCTCCTGTTTGGGGCCAGAGGTCCCAGGCTAAAATGTCACCAATAAAGGCACCAAGGTGCCTAGAGCCAAACTGCCTTAATTCAGAGTGCTGGATATTCTGCAGATGACAGTGCCCTGGGGAGAGAGGGGTGTATTTGCACTTACCTCACAGAGGGGAGTATGTGTATGGTGTTTACAGAGTACTCTACAGAACTTTTGGCTTAGGCTTCTACAGCTCTGGGGGTTTCTAAGAATAAACACAATCATGCTAGTAGTTAAGTCGTCTCTGTGTTACAATAGGATTTTAAAGAAAGCCCTAGACCACAGCCTTCTGAAATGAAGAAACAGCCTAATAGCCCCAACTGTGACCATTCGTCCTAGGACCTCTTGTTCCTACTATTCCCAATGGGCATCATTTTCAGGCCTGTGTCATTGGAGACCATGGATGGAACAGGCCTTTGCACAGCACTTCTCTTTAGACTGCGTTCCCTTTGACAGACCTTTTCTTCCCAGGTCATTTTTGGGTTTTAGCTGAAGAAAACTTGGAGGCCAAAAAAAAGACACCCCAGAACAGATTGGCCAGAACTTTTTTGAAGGTAGTTTCCTAGATTTCCATTGTATAGGAGGTCTAGTGTGGGCAGTAGCCCAAGAAGATCCTTTTGTGCTAGTCTAAACCCTTACCCCACAGGAAGGAGCCAACAGCCTGGCTCTCTGCTAAGTCTGAGGTGACAGGATCTCGGACTGCAGACAGGATCTCGGACTGCAGTCAGGTACTTCAGTGGCAGAACCGACAGCTGTGCCACCTCTTGCAGACTAGAGGAGGGTAGGCACGGGAAGAGCAGACGCTCTATGTATTTCCTGCCAGTTTAGAAAAAGTAGCTAGGTTTCTCTTCACAACACAAATTGGATTGCCCTGACCCCAAATCCCTGTGTATACAGTGACTGAATGTGCTCTAGAGAAGTGGCTGACAAACTCGGAAGGGTTGGTCCGTATGTTTGGTGTTGCAGGCCCTACAGTCTGGTGCATTTACTAAATTTTGCCACTGTAGCCTGAAAGCAGCTGGATGGTATGTAAATGACAAGTGTGGCCAGCTCCAGTCTGCTGGCCTTAACATGCTGATCCTGGCCCTAAGGCCAACTGAAACATTGGAGAGGAGAATCTTACACTGACAGTACCTGTCTTTAGATCCACCTTCCCCATATGTAGGACTCAAGGCCTGCCTGCAAGCTCTGCATCTAAGGCTGAAGCCGGCTGCCCTTCCTATAAAAGGGCCCTGAAGTCCAGCCTGCCCTCCACAGGGAGCTCTTAGACGCAGAAATTAAAGCAAAAACTGGACATCCAGAAAGGGCTCTATCCTCAACAGTAAAGGTTGACTGCTCTCCATCAGCCTCAACACAGTGATCTTTAATTGCTTTGACAGAGTCAGAGGGTGGCAATGAGTAATGAGTCCATAGGCCTACTCTTTTCCTTCCTTTGCATTTGAGGAAATGGGCAGTCCCAGGGCCAGAACCCTGTTCTTAGAAATGGCCTATCCTTTTGCTGTGAGTGATGCTGAAATAGTACTAGATTTTAGCAGCCTGCTTAATGCCATAAGCTGGAACAGCTGCTGCCTCCTGCCTTGAGGAGAGCCTGGCTGAGGTATGGTGAGAATACAAGGGGAGTGTCTGCTCTTAGTTCTCATCGGGGTCCTTCTCCCAAGAGAAAGATGACGGTTTGTCCTAGGCTTGCTCAGGAGGCACTACCTTCAAGCTTGCTACTCTCCCCCAGCTCTTCCAGGGCACACCCAAGTCCAGAACAGGGAAGGGTTTGAGCTGGGCCTGAGAGGCTGGCTAGGATTTAGGGTAACTGTCGGAGGAGAGCCAGACAGGCTGTGGTCTCTACAGCAGGCAGCAGGCTCGGAACATCAGCAGGTCATCGGGCACAGTGAGCTTCAGTGAGACGCTCTCATTGGCCCCAATGAAGAGCACCCCACCACGCTGCAGGGGGATTGGTGTCTGGGCTGTGGGAGTGCTGGCTGTCACTCTTCCCTGTACTATCAGGAGGATGCTGGCCGAGTCCACTGCCAAAACCTTGTATTCAGTGATGGAGCCAGGGACCTGGGCAAAACAAACAGCAGGATGATGCGCTTCACTTTCTGTTCCTATCGGCTCACAGTGGGCCCAGGACAACCCCAAAGACAGTGAGAGGAGCGGTCAGTTATCTTCTTCCCCGCTGCTCAGGCTCTTGTCAGCATGGAGGCCCACATCCAGTCTCTGGTACAAAGAAGAGTGGGTAGGTTCTGTGGCTATGCCTCCCGTACCCCCCACCAAGTGAGCTTAACAGAAAGGAAAACCAGCCCCAGGTACACTCCACATTGTGGACCTTGCCAGGGTTTTTCTTTTTTTTTTTTTTATGTTTATTTTAGAGAGAGAGCATGAGCAGGGGTGGGTGGCAGAGAGAGACAGAATCCAAAGCAGGCTCCACACTGCACAAAGCCTGATGTGGGGCATGAACCATGAGATCACCACCTGAGCTGAAGTCCAATGCTCAACTGACTGAGCCACCCAGGCGCCCCTTGCCAGGCTTTTTCATGCCACACAAAGACAATCATCATAGCTGCCACCATCCCCACCCTCCCCACTCACCTCCATCTTCATGACAGTGAAGTCTGGCACAGGGGGGTTATAGATAGAGAGGTAGGGGTCTTCTTGACTCTGTGTTGGAAGAAAGAGCCTGTCCTTGCTGGGGGTATAGTTGAGCATTTCACACAGAGTTGGCACATCGATGAACTTGGGTGTCAAGCCAGCACGAACAGTATTGTCTGAACACGCCATGCACTCCACACAGTCTAGGGATAGATAGTTGTCATGCACTAACCTGATGAAGGATGCCTTGAATTTAGACTCTCCAGGGCTGGGCCTCCTAACGTTGGGTAAAACGTGTGAAATGTATAATCTGGGAGAATGGGCTAAGATATGAGATACTAAATACAGGTAGTAGGTCACCTGCATATTGTCAGTCACGTTAGCCCCTGGGGGAGCCCCAACCCTCCCCAGACTATTCTACCACAGAATCCTGTCCATGAGTGGACAAATAGCCAAGAGTCAAAATGTGACACCTTTCTGTGAGAATGTATTTTCGCATAAAAATCTCTGGGTAAAGACACATGTAAAGGTAGCATAACGTAGGGGAGAGAACAGCAGCCTCATCCAATATAGCCTGGGTTCAAATTGTTAACCACACATGCACACAAGACTCAGCGTGAGAGTACTGGGACCTCAAAGGGTGTGAAGAGTCAAGCAGTATATAACACAAAGCTGTCGTTCTCCATCCCTACTGGTTACTTCCCTGCCCACCCCAGGAACCCTGGGAGGTCAGAGCTGGATGGGACCTTAAAGGTCTCTCCTTGACCACCTCCTCCCCTTTTATCTAAATGAGGAAGCAAGGCTTGATAGGCTTGGTAGACTCACTGCTAAAACGTTGCTCATCTAGGGGCGCCTGACTGGCTCAGTTGGTGGAATGTGCAACTTTCGGCCTTAGGGTTGTGAGTTTGAGCCCCACATTGGGTGTATAGATTATTTAAAAAAAAAATCTTTAAAAGAAAATGTGACTCACCTCCTTTCAGGTAGGCATGGGGCACATTGGCCTCCAGAAACATGGCCTCTCCTGGCTTCAGGGTAAGCAGGTTCAGGAAGTAGATGGCAAAGCATCCAATATCACCTGGATACTGCTGATGCAGCTGCAGCAAGAGCTCCCCATTGATGTCCTCCATGTTGTTTCCAGCAGCCACTGAGGGTCACAGAGTGCCCCAAGGCCATTTAGGAACCCCCAGTGGTGTTTACAGCCCCACCACGGCCACGAAGTCCTGGGGAAGTCCCTACCCTCAGAAATCTAGAAACTGGTGGGTGTGTCTGTCTAGCCACATCCCCACCCTTTGTAGGCTGGCCTTCCTTGATCTTCCAGCCCACAGAGGTGCCATTTTCCCTTGTTCTGACCGTCTATATGCTCAGAATTACCCTAGCCACTGGAAGAGCTAAGGTTTGGGGCCAGATAATCCTTTGTTGTGGAGGCTGTCCTGTGCATTGCACTATGCTTAGCAGCATCCTTGGCCTCTACAACCAAGATAGCACTAGCACCCCAATCCATGTTTTGAAACAAAAAATGCTCTAGACAGTTGCCAGTGTCCCCTAATTGAGAACCACTGCTGTAGAATCTCAATCTATTTAAGGGATAACCCAAGAGTTCCATGCGGAGTGACCAACTACCCCAGTTGGCCCAGGCCTTTCCATTTCACAGCGCTGAACATAACATGTCTCAGAAAAAGTCCCAGACAAACCAAGATGGTTGATTACCCCAGAGAGCAAGAGGCAGAATGAGCCCAGGGTCAAAACTGTGTCCTGGAGACTGACCAGGGTAGGGAGACCTCAGCCTGGGCTAGATTAGTGAGGGAAGTCTTGGAAATTGGGGCAGGGGAGGGTGGTGAGCTGAGATTTCTTGAGTGTGCAGAGAAGTGGGGAGGGCATGAGTAAGTAAAAGCTGAATGTGTCAGTGTCACAGTGAAGGAACTGGCTGCTCTGGATTGGAGGGTGGTTCTGAGCCTTCATACACAGACATGCTGAATGTCTGTTCTGTGCAAAGCACTGGGAACACAGTCTCAAGGAGACAGATTCCTGGCCTGGAGAAAACCCAGGTGATGCATGTGGTGATATAGACTCACAGGTGCTACACCTCACATATCAACAGGATGTCCTGGGAGCTCCCAGCAAGAGTATCCCATTCTGCCGTGAGTGCCACTTGGAGCACTCTGAATGCCTCTCACACCCTCCAGCGATCAGCAGCCCAGAGGCTTACCGCCCGCAATCTTGGGTCTCAGTATTCATTCATTCGGTCCTTCACAGGACACAGATTTACTGAGAACCGGCAAAATATCGTGGGATGTTCTAAGGGCTGGTGATGATCCAAGAACAAGATAAGGATCCCTTTCCCTTTGTAGAGTTTAAATTCTGGCGAAGGGAGAATGGGCAAATAGGTATAAAGGGGAGGCATGCAAGCAGAAACACCAAAAGCAAAAGAATCCAAAGAAAACAGTATGTTTGGGTAAAAGAGCTCCCTATGGCTCAGAGGTGACAGGAGAAATGTGTAGGGAGCCAGAAGAGCTCTGGGGTTGCCTGGAGAAGGGGCTGGGGCCTCATCATGTGTGTCACATAAGCTCAGAGCTGGAATCCACTCTGCCTTGTTTTATACTGCTTGTACTAACCTCCAGACCCAAATGTGACAGCCACACCCATCAGTCATTTCCTGAACCCTCCTTAGTTAGCACAAGGCTGGGCACGGAGCAGCTATTTAAGGAAATATATCTCTATCTATCTATCTATCTATCTATCTATCTATCTATCTATCTATGTATCTATCTATCTATATCTATATATGTAATTAAAAAAAGATCTGATTGAAAGCTCTGGGCTTCAGGCCTTTGGAGAAGAGGAGGATGAGCATCCCCATGTCCCCTTCCTACTTTCTAGGCCCAAAGTATAAATCCATCCATGGAGAACAACTGTAAGGCTGGGGAAATCTCAGAATGCCTAGGTGGAAGACCTCCTAAAAGTCCTCCAGGCCACTCTGTCTCCAGCCGTCTAGAGAAACAAAGACTAGGAAAGAAACGCTCAGTTACTAACAGACCATCGAAGTCATCTAAGGCCCATTTTGGTGATGCACTTTGAGCAGAGAGGTTGAGAACCCTGTCCTCCTCAGTGCCCGGTGCCCATGCTGGGGCAGTGCAGGCCGGGGGCACCGCACTGCCTACAACACCCACCTTGCTGGGAGATCCGCTTCACCAACAGGTTGAGCTGCTCCATCACCACCTTCTTCTCGCTCTTCATCAGGTGGGAGAAACAGCTCTGCAGAGCAGAGGCCACACACTGGGAGTCACTGCTCAGGCTCTGCTTCAGCTGTGTTGCTGCATTATCTCCAATAAGAAACTGGAACTCGGGCACCTCTGCAGGAAGGCCATGCCAGGGCCCGTATCAGGAATGGCAAGGTGGAACCCACACGAGTGGGAAGTCGGAAGAGGCCTCCCTATCCCATCCCTAACCAAGGAGCCAGACAATGCTAAGCAAACTTTGAGGTGGAAACCAACTGCTTGCCACCAGCCCTACCAACCATACCTGAGCCTGGTCTCACAGGTCCACCCCAGTGGATTCATAGGGCCAGGGGCGCCTGAGTGGCTCAGTAGGTTAAGCATCCGACTTCGGCTCAGGTCATGATCTCACGGCTCTTAGGTTCGAGCCCCACATCAGGCTCTGTGCTGACAGCTCAGAGCCTGGAGCCCGCTTCAGATTCTGTGTCTCCTCTCTGCCCCTCCCCTGCTCAGGCTCTCTCTCCTTCAAAATAAGTAAACATTAAAAAAAATTAAAAAAAAAAAATTCATAGGACTAAGCAGCCCCTCAATTACTGTGACACTTAGCCTCTGTTCTCTGCCCCTATTCCAGTTCTGCCCTGGGTTGCCTATGCACCGTAGGCCCAATATGCATGTTCTATTTTGCCCAGTCTTACTTGTCAGAAACGTCACAATTTCCTCAACTGGCCGGAAGCCACATAAACCCTGGAAGGAGGTGAGGGCAATGGCTATCTCTGGCTTATGGTTGGCATCGGGGTAGTGCTGTGGAGCCTGGAGGTGCAATTTCTCTGCCAGCTCCTGTGGGATGGCGAAGGGAAGAGGAGGATGGTCAAGGTGCAGTCATCATACCTAGCAGGACACCAGTCCCACCCAGCCCTTGCTCTCTACCCGCCCTGGTCACCAGATAGCAGTGGCTTCATACTTTTGGCAATGAGCCCAGTCAGGGCATAATGCAGAAACTCAGGGCCTGGACTGCAAATCAGGAAACCCCAACACCAAGTCAAGCTCAGACACTAACAAGCTGTGCAAGTTTGGTTAAATCCCTGTCTTCTCTGGGTCTTACTCTGCCCATCTAGAAATGAGAAATTTGGACACACAAATGCCTAGGAGTTGGGGCAATAGTTAGGGTGCCTGCCTTACCCTGGAAGGCAAGTCCTGGGCTGGATGAGGGGAACCCAGGAAAGAGCATGGAGAAACTCCCTGGGCACAGGCTGGTCAGCTGTCCGCTTAGACTTAGCTGCCAGCATGTGTCACCAGCATCTGGCCTTCCAGAGCTAAATTGGGAGTCGTCAAGCCTGAATTTAGCTTTGGGCTGGACTGTGGCACGTGGGTGGGGTAAAAGCAGCAGTAAAAGTAGTGGGAGGGCCTTGACCTGAGTTCTTCTGTACCCCGACCTCTGCACTCCACTCTAATCCTGTACCTTGTTAGGGTGTGCCTGGATGGACAGGGCAGTTTCAACCGAGAGCACTTTGAAGAGGAAGGGCAGCTTGCCATTAAAGGTGTCCTTGACCTTTGAGCCCAAGCAGTCCTGGTTCTCAGCGATCCACTGGCCTAGGGTCTTCTGTGAGATGCGATTGTCAAGGATCTTGGCATCTCCCCGGGGATGGCACCCCATCCACAACTGGAAAAACATAAAACTTGGGAGGGAAAAAGGAAAAACCGGACACCACCAACCTGAATCCTGAGACAGGCCTCCCAGGCCTGGGCATAAATGCTCATGCCATCACAGACATACAGGAAGGCAGCAGACCCCAGCATACCAGGAGTCAGGAGACCCAATTCAGGCTTTGCCCCCAACCGGCTGTGGAAGCCTGGGTTGGTTATTTCTGATCTCTTGGTCTCGATTTTCTCATCTGTCCAATCAGGAGAATGACACCTGCACTGTCAAGGTCACTAAAAAGCTCTCAAATGCCTCTGAGAAGGGTTAACATTCATTTATTCCAATCTCAGAAGTAGAGGCCTTTGGCCTTATACTTTGGCTTTATCTCACCTAAATAAATGGGCAGGAAAAATACATATTTTAGGTTATTAAGATGTAAAAGTCAAAGTTTTAATTGTCAAAGAGGGCTGAATTAAAATTCAGTAAGTGCTGGTAGTTCTTGGGGGAAGGAAGATACCAGAAATCCCAGCCAATTATGACAAAACCTCTCTTCTTTTGGTGCTACCATCTGGATTCATTGCCTGCCCAGATCTGAAGAGCCAAGAGGGCTTCCCTCCCTCTTTGCTGCCTCCCTCTCCCAGCTGACCTAAATGATTTGCCCCAGGCCCTCTGAGTGAAGGAATCCCTTGGTCTCACCTGCTGGTAAAGTCAAACACAACCCAGGTCTCACCTCTGCATATGGCTTGTCCTCTGAGATCTGGGCCAGCGGGTCACTGCTGGCCAGCAGCCGAGCCACTTCACTGTTAGAACCTGTCTTCCCCCAGGCATACTGCTGCACCACACCTGAAAGGGGGAATACTGGGGGCATAGAGAGTGGGTCAGCTTCCACCCCACTCCTGAGGCCTGACCCTACTGTCTTGGGGAAACTAGACACGAGCTGAGGGTTTTGTCTGGGGGACAGTCATATAAGGGGTTTGTAGGTCGTTAGTTGAGACCCTTCTCCGCAGGCCTCGATGTTCCCATCTGTAAAGCGGGCAGTAAGGCTTTTCCGCGGACATGAGTCAGGTAGATGCGCTGAGGTGACGAGGAGGAAGCGGGAGGAACCTATTGGACAGCACCCCGTCTCGAAGTGACCCATGCGCGGCCCCTCCCCGCCAGACCCTCCTTCAAGCGCTGAAATGGCTCAATCCCCATCGCAGGTGCCCCCTCCTCTGCCCAGAGCCCATCCATCTTTTCGCGGAGCCGCAAGCCTGGGTCCCACCTGGCATTTCAGGTCGGGAAGGTTCCCCGCGACGCGACCCTCCCCAGTGTCCTCAGCAACACAGCCGACAGCCCACCTTGCTGAACTGCCATCCTCGCGGTACCGGACCTGGCTTCTGGCACGTATGCACTTCCCGACAGCACCCGCAACGCCCCTGACCCAGAGCTTCCTGGGAAATGTAGTTCCTCGAGTGCCTCCTTGGAGGGCCGTTTGCCGGGGGTGGCCACTGGGAGCACTCTCAATGCCTCTCACACCCTCCAGCGATCAGCAGCCCTGAGGCTTACCGCCCGCAATCTTGGGTCTCAGTATTCATTCATTCGGTACTTCACAGGACACAGATTTACTGAGAACCGGCAAAATATCGCGGGCTGTTCTAAGGGCTGGTGATGATCCAAGAACACGATAAGGATCCCTTTCCCTTTGTGGAGCTTACATTCTGGTGAAGGGAGAACGGGCAAATAGGTATAATAAATAAGCAAGTCATATAGGATGTTGAGAGATCAGTGCTACAAAAAGTGGGGGTGGGAGTAGGAAGCACTTTGCAGAATTTAAAATATCTAGGGAAGTCTTATTGAGGAGAGGAGGTTTGAGCACAGACTTGGAGGTGAGGAGGAATATTCTGACAGAAGAAACTGCTTGAGCAAAGACTACGGTGGGAACATGGGAATGTGTCTGTTATATTTTGGAATAAATAGCAGAGAAGCCAATGTGGCTGGAGCAGTGAGCATGTGTGTATATGTGTGTGTGTGGGGGGGGGTGGTACACGTGAGGTGGTCAGAGAGGAAAGGCAGTGCACAGAACTCTGCAGGCTATTGTGAGAACCTCAGATTTTACTGAGTAGCTCAGTCAGTAGCAAAGAATTGCTGTGATCTAAGAAGGAACTCAGTGATGCTTGATGATGTCAAATGTCACATGCAAGGCCCTTAACCTGAGCTTCAGTTTCTTCCTCTATAAAAGGGAGATAATAATGCCAGCCTAACAAGTATGTTGGAAGGTGAGATGAGATGATGTGGGATGCAGGAAGGCAGTCAGCGCTCCATGCTCCTTTGATCCTCCCTGCCTTAAGTACTGCAGGACACAAAACCCCAGCCCCTCCTCCAGGCTGAGCTGCTCACATGTCAAACACACGGAAGTCAGGGAGAATCACCAGGAGCTCGGCATGGTGAAGGCTGGGCTGGGCCTTGTTTGTGGAGTAATCATGGGGCACCTGGGTGACTCAGTCAGTTAAGCGTCCAACTTCGGCTCAGGTCATGATCTCACCGTACATGAGTTCCAGACCCGTGTCAGGCTCTGTGCTGATGGTTCAGAGCCTGGAACCTGCTTCGCATACTGTGTCTCCTTCTCTCTCTGACTCTCTCTCGCTCTCTGTCTCTCTCTCAAAAATAAACATTAAACATTTTTTTTAAAATAAATCCTCTGGAGGGGCACCTGGGTGGCCCAGTCGGTTAAGCGTCCAACCTTGGTTCGGGTCACGATCTCACAGCTCATGAGTTCGAGCCCCGAGTTGGGCTCTGTGCTGACAGCTGAGAGCCTGGAGCCTGCTCTGGATTCTGTGTCTCCCTGTCTCTCTCTACCCCTCCTCTGCTCATGCTGTCTCTCTCTGTCTCAAAAATAAATGAACATTAAAAACATTTTTTTTTAAATAAATCCTCTGGAAAAAGGTTCCGACGTCTGGACCTCACTCAGCAGCCCAGGAGGAGCGCCACCAGCTGGGGCACCTGGAATGAGAGCTACAGTCCTGACTCTGCTTCCCCACCCCACCACTAATTCTCACAGCTTGTACCTCACATGCCCAGGGGGAAAAGGGGGTGCTCTTTTCCCTGCCCAGCTGTGGACATTGACCTCTCCTGGGGTCCCCTGGCTCAGGTAAATCAGCCTGCGTTTCAAAAGAAGCTTCACCATATACTGAGGAATAATAAAATGGAAAACACAAGAATCCTACAAACAGCACATCTCACATACCTCCTACCTTTGAATACCTTTCCTTTACCTCGTTCCAGCTCCTCCAGCTTTATGAACCTTCCAGTGTAAGAATGAAGGATTAGTTTAGGCACGGAGGTGGGGTGGGCAGTGTTCTTGGAGCACCTCCCCCACTACCACCACTGAAGCCAGAGTTAGAGTCACTCCTTCATAGTATCTCTACACAGGGAAGAAAGAACTTAGATCTTTGGGACAGATAGAGCCCCACCCCACTCCACTCTTACCTTCCTTACACACAGAAAAATCTATCTGCAAGGGAGACTGGTATGTTTGGAGACCCTAGAACCTTTCACCCTTACGTCTTGCTTGTCTCTCTAGTAGAACGGATCACGCTTTATTATCTAGTGATGATCTGCTTTCTTTTCTCTTTTCCCTACTAGACCTTATATGTAATCCAGCTTCATATTTATGCCAGTACCCAGCTATAGCTCAAGCTATAACAGCAGCTGACATCTATTTTGCTATGTACTAAATACTGTGCTATGCCCTTTTCGAAAATTGTCTCATTTCATTCTCAACATAGCCTATGAGATAAGTAGTGCCCTGAGCCCCATTTTAGAGATGAGAAAGATAGGTCTTGGAGAAGTGAAGTAACTGCTCTAAGAGTACAGAGTGCCAATATGCTATACCTCTTCCCCTGTTGAATAAGTGAATGAGTAAATAGTTGCATGATGTCTCTTTCACAGAGAAGTGGATAGATCCCAGAGGTCTTTAGAGACAGATGGGTAGGCAAGCTCCACATTGGTGATACCAAGTTCCATTCTTTCTTCATCAGCCCAGCATTGTACTAGGCTGAGCAGACAAGGAGGAAGCAGGCTTGCTTCATGTTCTGTGGCCTGTTCTTTCAGGCTGCAGACAGCAAAGATCTCTATGCTGCCTACGATGATGTTGTGGTAAAATGAGTTCCTGGCCAGAGCCTCTAAAACCTTTGTAATGTCCTAAGCAATCAAAGTGTTAGAGACATCTTTTGTTTCAATATTTGGCCTTTGACCCCCAGTTCCTGACACAGAGCTCCTAAATCCTTTGGAATTTCCTGGGTGACCACAGCAACTTTGGTCCTAAGGAGGCACCTCTTATTGGGCTCCTGGATAGCTTTCAGGATGGAAGGCCAAGCCATGAGTAGAAGCTTGGGAACTTCAGCCCTGCCTCTCCCATCCTCTGTCCTCTGGGGAGGGAGAGGGGAGAGATTAAATTAACAATCAATCATGCCTACATGATGAAGCCTCCATTTAAAAAAAAAAAAAAATCCCTGAACTAAAGGGCTTGGAGAGCTTCCGGGTGGGTGATCACATCCGTATGGCAGAAGGGTGGCACGCCCAACTCCACAGGGAGGAGCTCCTGTGTATCTCTTCAACTGGTTGCTCATCTGTATATCCTTTATCATACAACAAACCAGTAAAAGTTCCCTGAGATCTGGAAGCCAGTCTAGCCAGTTATCGAACCTAAAGAGGGGGTCATGGGAACCCTGGTTTATAGAAGTACCGGTGACAACCTGGGGCTTGGTATTGGCATCTGAAGTGGGGACAATCTTGTGGAATGAGCTCTTACTTAACCTGTGGGTTCTGATGCTAACTTCAGGTAGACAGTGTCCGAGCTGAAATGAATGCTACTGAGCTAGTGCCAGAAAATTGGTTAATGTGAGGAAAAGGAAACCCACGTTTGGTTACAGAAGTGTTTGGTGTGAATATCAAAGGAGAAACCCAAGAGTGTTTCTCTACACTGCCCTCAGAGGAGTGGTCGTGGGGGGTTAGAGCTAGATAATTTCTAAGGGCACACAAACGTCGACTCTTTTGCTTTCTCTTGCTTGAGGAAATTTCCCTGGAGAAAAGTTGAACAGGGCCGTAAAGGATAGTTGGAATTTAGACAGGGAAGAGGAAGGTAAGAAAAGTGAATGATGGTAAGAATAAATATTTACTAAATGCCTATCATGTGCTCAGTACACTGCTAGTGCCAGAACACCAACAGTGAGCAGAACAGACCCTACTCCTGCCCTTCTGGAGCTTACAGTCTAGTGGGAGGGAGAGCAATAAACAAATAACCACCTATACAAGTGTATACTTATAATCTGCAATACGTATTGTGAAACAAAACTATAGGGTAATATAAGCATTTGTTGTGGGGGAAGGAGCGGATCTAACCTATTGAGTAGAGAGGCAACTCCTGAAGAAGAGGCTTCTGAGCTTGGGTAAAAGGATAAATTGGGGTTAACTAGCCAAGGATGATGAAGGCATGGACTAAAGAGCATACCAGGAAGAGGGAACATCATGGGCAAAGGCCCGCAGGCAGGAGGAAACAAGGAATGTTTGAGAAACTGAAAAGCCACTAGGAAGGCCCGAATGCATGAGGGTGGGCACAGGAAGGAGTGGGAATAATAGATAGTTGGGGGCAGATCCTATAGGACCTAGAGGCCACACCAAGAACTTGGGCCTTTATGGAAAATAAGTGAATGACTTTAAGCAGAAACGTTTATAATAATATATTGTTTTAGAGGAATATTTGTATAATAATATTTTGTTTGTTTATTTATTTACTTATAATAAAGAGACAGAGAATGAGTAGGGGGAGGAGCAGAGAAAGAGGAAGACACAGAATTCAAAGCAGTTTCCAGGCTCTGTGCTGTCAGCAGACCCTGATGCAGGGCTCAAACTCACGAACTTCAAGATCATGACCTGAGCTGAAGTCCAACACTTAACTGACGGAGCCACCCAGGTGCCCCTATTTTGTCCCCTTTAAAGAGATCTCGGGTAACAACATGAACAACAGTAGACCAATTAGCAGCCCTGTACCAGTCCAGGGGAAGGAATGACAGTGGCTGGATTTGGTGGCAGCAAAGATGAACAAAGCAGAAAGTGTGAAGAAATAAGGGTAGTGAGATGTGAATCGGCCATCTCCCCCATGGCTGATGGCTCTATTGCTGAAATTCCTCATTCACTAACACATGCTTGATGCCCTGAGTCAAATCCCAGAGCAGGTCCTAAACCTGTCTCAGGGATCCTCATCCCTAAAACCATAAAACTTGACAGCAGGGGGCAAGACCTAAAAAGAGTCAGGACTCAGCATGTGTGTGGTGATGAGAGAGATTAAGGCAAGCTGAGAGCAAAGTACAGGCTAATAGCAGCCCCCATCCCCAGGTGGAATATGTGCGCTATTCCTTGGACACTCTTGGCTATCCAAGAATAAAGGAAAGGGGTTTAAGTACTTGCCATGGTGATGTAGGAAACTAAGGCAAATGAAAGATTAAATTCCCTGTATACAGTCCATTGACAAGTCCTTGAAACCAGCAGAGTGACCTCCCTCTAGGAACTCAGCTGCCTTGATGATGACACTTTGCTAGGGGCAAAAGGGAATCTTGGCTTAACATTATCCTGACCACCCCCACCCCCCTCCCTGATCCTGTAAGTCTACTGCTAAAAATTCCTTTGGAAACTTCCTTTCTCAACTCCCCCAAGATATATGCTGGCAACCATATTCCAAGCTTATGGCCCCGTGATACACATCTGAAGGATCTCATGACTGAGGTTTACTAAACAGTAATAAATGGCGTTTTCCTAACAGCAGCTAGGCCTCAAGATCATAGAAGCCTTGCTTCCAAAATACCTTAGAGACTTTATCCCTAACCCCCTCCGAACCTGAGGGTATATAATCAGTTACCCATCACAACCACAGTGCAGCTCTTTCTGCCCATGGGCCTTGTCTGGTGCTTTAATAAAATCACCTTTTGCACCAAATTCTTTCTTGGCCGTCAGCTCTGAACCCCCCCTCATCCCAAAACCCCATCATGTGGGATAGCTGCATGGTTGGTTCTTCCGAAAAAAATCCCCTCTGCCCTGCTGGGTCCTACCCCAAGTCCTCTCCTAGCTCGACTAAGTCCTCTCGGGTCAGAAATTCCGTTCCCCACTCCGGCCAAAATAGGCTCGTTCTCCTGTCTGGACCAGTTGGACTTCCCAAACTTGCCCTCCAGGGAAATGAAGGGGTTAAGTTTCCGGCTCCACTTAACAGAGTTTACTTGGGAATTTTCCAAGACAAATTTGGAAGCAATCAGACCGAGAGGCTGCTGAGAACAGGCTGCTGGGAAGGGTTCCGGCCCCGCCTTCCGCTCTCTCGTGCCTCTGAGCCACCCAGACCCTTGAGGCACAGGTATACGAAAGGAGCGCCTGGAAACGGAATGCCCACCCGCCGCTCTGTAGTGGGCTCGACAGGAGGGCGGGGCGGACCTCTGTGACGTCAGGACCACGCCCCTCTGGGAGGGTGCTGCGCCTGCGCCAGAACGGCTGCTTCGCTCCCGGAAGTGGTGGGTTGGCACGGAGAGCGCCGCTGGGTCTGGGTGCCCGGAGGCCGAAGCACTCGCGGAGCTCGCCGGTCAGTCCCCGACCGCCATGTCGTCCTTCGATACCAATCCCTTCGCAGACCCAGTGGACGTAAACCCCTTCCAGGTAGAGCCCCCAGCTCACTTCTCCCCGGTGCCAAAGGCCACCGCCCGGGCCCCTCGCTGGAGCAGAGAGACGTGGCGTAGGAGACGGCCTGTCTGCCCAATGGGAGAATGGGCTCTGAGGGCTGGCCTTTCGTAGTGTCTGGGGGGCGGGACTAGCAGCAGGTGGAACTGAGGAGGGGCGGGACGCTGTAGCCTGGGAAGAAGTGGTAGGACCCTCTAGCTCCCCGGATGTAGCTAGCCCCTTTGGCCGGACATTGCTGGGGAAGCATACGGTCGGGGAGAGAAGCGACTTCACCTGTGTGGGAAGTGTGGCTACTACATCCCGCAGTCTTGGGGAGACACCTACTTTGAGTCACGTTAGGAGAGGGGTGACAACAACATAATGAAGAGGTAGAAGCCTCTAGAGGGACAGAGAAATGTGGGAACATGCCACGTTCCACTCTCCCCCCCACTCTCGGAACAGGCAAACTAGCCTACAAGGTATAGGAGACCCACCGAGATTTGCTAGGAAAGGAAGGTTGGAAGAGGGTGTGGAGATAACCGACGCACGCTGAAATACGGACTTGAAAAGAATTCCACACTTTGGCCATGGGTCTATTTTGGACTGGGATTTGGCTAGACAGGAGAGAGAGCCCAGGTTAGGGAGGGAGGAAAAGTGAGGGGGCTCTGAGGGTCTTGAAACACAAGGAATGTTGGTCTGATGGACGCGTGTGTTGGCTAGGGAGTTGAGATGTGCTGACCTTTGAGCTGGCTTGACCTTTTGAACAAAGGATAGCTGAAGAAGTCTTCCTACTTAAAGCGGAAACCTTTCTGCCTCTGAGCTAGGATACAGGGGTAATCCAGGGGTAATATTTTGCACAGTGACAGGCTGGGGCTCCTGTTAACTCCAAATCTCCTGTGCCTCCTTTTCATGTCTGCTCAAAACCGGTTCTAGAGAAGCTGAATTGTGCTGACTGGTGATTTATGAGCCCTGAGGTTTCTGCTCTGTCAGTATGTTACTAGGCACATTAACTCATCTTGCTTGTGCTTTATCTGGTCATTGGCAGCTGCAGAGTTTCCTGCAGGTGTGGGGAAAGTACTTTGACGGATCTTTCCTGCGACTCACAGCATGAGGTTTCTCCCCTTGAATTCCTTCAAGGTCGGTGCAAAGACAAAGGAGACTAGAAGGGAATAATTGTACACTCTGAGGGGAGTGAACGTTTTATGTTTCTTTCTTGGTCTCAAGGTACTTAGTCAAAGGGAGCCCTCAAAGCAAATTTTGGTAGCTTGGTCTTTGTAACATCCTGAACATTCCTCTTACAACTTATGCTTCTTGACAGACCTTGGCAAGGACCTTGTCTCTTATGTAATTCAGTCATCTCTATTAAGTAAAGAAAAAAGCATTTGCATTTTTTTTTCCCCTGCCAGTGTCATCTGGTAACAGTTTGGTTTAATTACAGAACTGCTGTATGACGCTGGGATCTAGTAGTCTTAAAAATTTTTTTTAATCTTTATTTATTTTTGAGAGAGAGACAGAGGGTGAGCAGGGGAGGAACAGAGAGAGAAGGAAACACAGAATCCGAAGCAGGCTCCAGGCTTTGACCTGTCAGCACAGAGCCCGACGCGGGGCTCGAACCCACGAACTGCGAGATCATGACCTGAGCCGAGGTGGGACGCTTAACCGACTGAGCCACCCAGGCACCCCATTTAAAAAAAAAAAAATTTTTTTTTTAATCTTTATTTTTGAGAGAGAGACACAGCATGAGCAGGGAAGGAGCAGAGAGAGTGGGATCTAGTAGTCTTTTGGAGTGTGTTCTGTGTAATGATTTGCTTTTTTTTCCCCCTCCCCTGTCAGAATTGGAAATAAAATGTCTGCTGCTGTCTGTCTGCCAGAGGCAGTCAGCCATCCAGAGATGCGGAGAGCTTGTCTCCAGTGCTAGCAGTGGGCGAGATAGTTGGCCCGAGTGCTGCCCAAGATTAATAGCAGCTTGAAAGTCTTAGTCTTAAACCACATCTCCAGCCCCAGGAATGATTGTGCAAACTGTGGTAGAAGTAACTTCTGCATTCACCGAGACAGTCTGTCCATCAGGCAGCCCCAGGATATGGCAGGACAGGAAGCAGCTGTGGTCCTGTAAAGAACAACATCTGGTGGGGGAATCCTGTGTGGGAAGACAAGAGCTGGCTGGCTGGGACTCTGCTCCTCCTTACCCTGGGCCGTGTTTTTCCTCTTGGTGCACAGTTCTTCGGGGAGAAGGAACTTTGGACGTGATGCCCCCCCAAGCTCTTTCGCCTGGAGAGCTGCCCTCCCTTTTTGTGATGCTGGTGTCTGCTTTCCTGACTGCCAGGGCTGGGACATGGGAAGGGTGCAGCCCTTGGGTGACTCGGTGTGAGCCCAGCTTCATTTACCCAGGGTGTTAGCACAGAGCTCAGGAGAAAACAAGGGGAGAGGCAGCAGACTCAGAAACTGTCACACCTAGCCAGCTTTCAGAGCAGAGTCATGGTTTCCATCACTCTGTGGTGGTTCCTGAAAGTGTAGTGTTCAGAGTCCATGGTGGAGTACTGGAGCTGGGAACATCCTCAGGAATCTATTCTAACCTCTCGGTTTCGAGAGGAGGAAACCAGGAGCCCAGTGAGGATGGTACCTGCCAGAGTCACCAGCTAATTTGCAGTGGGAAGGGGCCTAGATCTGGGTCTCATTCTCAGGACCTTGCTGTTTTAAATCTTTTTGAAGTTCAGATATTGGTCTTAAACTGCGTTGGGGTTATTTAGGCCAGCTTCGTCATCACTGTCCCCATTCTTGAAATGAGAGTGAGTACTGGTAGGGGTGATTAGTACTAGCCAAGTGAGTTTTACCATTTGCTAATTAGTATTAGCTATGCAAGTTTTTTTCCCCAGTGTGTGGGGCTGGGATAATACAGATTATACTGTGCTTTTTAAGATAGTACTTTATTTATTTTTTACAAGTTCGAGAGAGAGCTCATGCTTGTGCGTGCAAGCAGGGGAGGGGCAGAGAGAGAGGGAGAGAGAGAATCCCAAGCGAGTCTCAGTCCCACGAACCACGAGATCATGACCTGAGCTGAAACCAAGAGTTGGACGCCTAATCCAACTGGGTGACTGAGCCACCCAGGCGCCCCAGGATAGTACTTTATAGCAGTTATGTTCTGAGTAATAACCAGTCCTGAAAGGTGCTCAGGGTTATGTGGTCAAATAATTTTGGGAATCGCTATTTTTTTCTTAAAGATTGGCAAGACTTGTTTGTTAAAGGCTCTGAGCAATCCTGCAATAAAGACATTTGCTCAACTTTTTTTTAATTAAAAAAATTTTTTTGTTTCATTTATTTATTTTTGAGAGACAGAGCCCAAGTGGGGAGGGGCAGAGAGAGAAGAAGACAGAATCCAAAGCAGGCTCCAGGCTCTGAGCTGTCAGCACAGAGCCCGACGTGGGGCTCGAACCCACAAACTGTGAGATCATGACCTGAGCCGAAGTCGGATGCCCAACCGACTGAGCCACCCAGGCACCCCTAGCTCAACTTGATCTGACCCAGAATTTATCAGTTATCCAACCATGGAATCCTTTTTCTGCTAACTCTCGTGATCTGCCCTGCAACTTCTGGTGTGCCTTTAAATTGACTCCTTTACTCTTGTTTTTTATCCACCTCCTACTTCCACCCACCTCCCCGCCCTGCAATGTGGGTGTGGGCTTATATGACCTCTTCTCTGCGTGGAGTTATACTTGAGATTCTTAGCAAACTTCCTGCAAAGCAAGAGCTGTGAATGCAAAGTTGTCACAAGAGTGCAGCAGAGGTTTTACCAAACTTCCAGGCGGAAGCAGGAAACTGCAAGCCAAGTGTTGCCGATTTCACAACCTCCCCCTGGCACTCCCTAATTCCTGTGCTTATTATGGTGCATTTGCTTTGTACTCTCTGGATCTTTGGGTCCTACTGTGGACCGATTCCAGCATGTCTGATCCCAGAAATTTCTCAGGCAGTCTTGTCAGGTGGTGAAGAGGTAGAGGGCTAAAGGTGGGCATCGTGCCCATTTGAGTTTTCAGCGCTTAGCTAACAAGAAGGTCACCCAGGCCAGTGCTGGGCCTGCTTTCCTACTGGGCATTTCTTCAAGGTGGGGGGCGGTGTGAACTAGCTGGTGGTGCTGAACAGAGAAGGCCTTTCAGTGCCATGAGTTGCCAGATCGCAGAATATCACTTTCACACGTTGCCTCCTTGCAGTTAAAAGATAATCTCGGTGGTGTGGCTGCTTCCCGAGGATTTAAAACTTTTCTCTCCTGTGGGAGGAGAAAGTGGTGGCAGAAACGTGATTTGGGTGTGAACAAAGTTCCCTGCACAGACACTTCCCGGAGAGGGTGGGCTCCAGCTTGACTGTAGCTTTGGGAATTCTTACAGCCACCAGATGGGCCTGTTAGAACTTTCCTGTGGAACAGGAGCATTGTCTCAAGAAATTTGAAAATGGTGAAGTTCATATAGTTTGAGTCCAGACAGCTGCCAGATCCGGGGGGTGGGGATGAGGGTAAAGGGGATGGGAGTTATCTCCCTGCCTTTATGGCTGGCACCTGGAGCCAGGCTGGGTGATTCAAAAGCACTTGGCCAGAGACACAGCTGGACTTTAACCCTACAATTCTGTTAAGTTTTCTTTGGAGCTACTTGGAGTAGGATAATCCTGTGTTCAGAGAAATGGTAATATTTAACCAGGACAAACAAGGGGTCCTTGCCACTCTTTCAGAGAAGAGTGCTAGTGCACATTACCAAGGTGTGACCCGCCCAGCAGTGCTTCTTTGAGGTGCCTACACATTTATGCACATCGCTGAGCTCCTGCTGTTCCAAGGGCCCGTGCAGGAGATTGAGGTAAATGAGCACACGGCCTGCCAGAGCTTCTGATCTGGCAGGAGAGCCAAGAAATGCTAGCTGTTCAATGATAACACACCGTGGGTATGATGAAGGCAGTCGGAACTTGGCAGAAGGAACTATGAGGGATCTGAGGAGGAAGAGCAGAGTCCTTTGGTAGAAAGGCTCAGGCAGAGAGCGGATGGGAAGAGAGGGTATTTCATATTTCAGGTGACAGAGCACCAAGAAGCGAAAGGCACTTGTGCATACTGTGGCCCTGCAGCCCCAGGCGCCTCCTCCTTCTTAGAGCCTGCCACCTCTCTGGCCACTGGCCTGGGACATGTCTGCTGCTTGTGGCACACTCGCTCGCCTGGCAGTCTCTCCTGTACTTCTCTCTGCCCTCAGCCTCTTTAACACTGGGGCGCTCACCTCCTTCCACCCGTTTTGAGGCTGTGAAGGCTGCAGTTCTGTCCTTTGACTTTGTTCTCACTGTATACCTCTCTGAGTAAGGTCTTCCATTTACACTATAGCCAAGGCACACAGGGGTCCCATACAGACCAGGTTCGGCCAGTGGCCGCTGACAGAATCCAGAGGCAGAAAGACAAGCAGTGGTGGAACAAGAAAGGAGTTGATTTCAGCGAGGCCAACACCAGGAAGACGGCGGACTATCGGCTCAGACTGTCTCCAAAGTGCCGAAAATACTTCAGGTTTATATAAGGAAAATGTGGGACAGTGGTGGGTGTGTACATGTAGGTGGGCAGTGAAGGTCAAGTCGAGCGTAGTCTTGGAGTCAGTCAGGTGTGGGGCCTTGCTGGCTCAGGGTAGTTCTTGTTGCTTGAGGGGGTAATTTCAGTTCCCTGTTCTCATCAGGGGACGCTCTGCCCTTAGGGTCTTCAGCCTGAGCCCAGAGACCAACTGGAAAGAAGAACCCAACTAGAAAGCGTGAGGTCACAATGGAGGCGACTGAAGTCGTCTTTCACTGTGGCTTCAGAATAGCATCCACATCCCAGCGATCCCAGATCTAGAGCTGCTCTAGGGGCTCCTGGCTGGCTCCGTTAGTAGGGCGTGCAACCCTTTTCTTTTTTTTTTTAAGAACATGCAATTCTTTTTTTTTTTTTTTTAAGTTTATTTATTTTGAGAGAGGGAGAGACAGCACACACATGAGCAAGCAAGCATGAGCAGGGGCGGGGCAAACAGAGAGAGAGAGAGAGAGAGAGAGAGAGAGATAGGGAGAGAGAGAATCCCAAACAGGCACCTCACTGTCAGTGCAGGGCCTGACCTGGGGCTTGATCTCAGAAACCATGAGATCATGACCTGAGCTGAAATCGAGAGTTAGATGCTTAACCAACTAAGCCACACAGGTGCCTTGAAACTCTTGCTCTCAGGGTCATGAGTTGAAGTCCCACTTTGGGCATGGAGCCTACTTTAAAAAAACAAACATGGGGCGCCTGCTTTCACACACCCGCTCCTGAAAAGCCTGTTCCTCTCCCGTGAACACTAATCTTGCTCAGGGGTGGCACTGTTCCCCGGTCACCCAAGTTAGCCACTGAGTTCCTCAACTTCCCTTCCCCTCCCCCTTTCTTGCCCTAGAGAGTGGCTGAGCCCGTAGCATCTACCTGAGCAGGGCCTCTGGAGTCTGTCGCCTCTTCTCCACCCCCAGTTATCATGCTTTTAGTTTAGTCCTCACCATCACCCCTGTGGACTGTGGTCCCGGCCAGTCCTCCCTCCCTTCTCACTGTGCTCTCCTCACCGTGGCAGAGATGACCGTCTCTAGTTGTCCTCCACCGCTCATGGGTGGAGTCCAAACTCCTGCTGTCTGGCTCAACCCTTTGTTCAGGCTGGTTCCTTGGCACTCCTGGCTTCTGTCTCTCTTCACTTCACTGTATGGCCCCCAGAACCTTCTGTATAGAGGCCACTTTTCAGCAACAGACCTCAGTGGTGGAAATCTGAGTAAGGTAAAAGGGCCCAGAGTGACCACTGGGCTATATGCAAACAGGCTCATTGAGGCGACCCACCTCAAAATAGCCATTAGTCCTGGCTGACCAATGGACTACTGACAATTGGCTACAGGTACCAAAAAGGAAAATTTTGTGCATTCCCATACCTCCTCACCTCCCCCCCATAACTCCAGCCCCCCAGCACTGCCTCTTGACAGTCTCTCCTTTGCTGTCCTGCCCACTGCTCCCTTGCAGTGTTTTCAATAAACTTCTGTGTCCTTTGTCCTCCTGTCTTGGGTGAATTCCGGCCTCCACCCTATTGAGTCGCCCCACATCCTGTGCCCTGAACACATAGAGGTGTGTTTGCCTTTGCACATGTTGCTTTTTTTTTTTTTTAATGTTTATTCATTTATTTTGAGAGAAAGCACAAGCAGGTGAGGGGCAGAGAGGAGAGCCAGAATCTCAAGCAGGTTCTGTGTCATCAGTGCAGAGCCCAGTGTGGGGCTTGAACCCGCAAACTGTAAGATCATGACCTGAGTCGGGTGCTTAACTGACTGAGGCACCCAGGCGCCCTGCAGTGCTGCTCTTGCCTCCCTCCTTAGTTCTTGCTAAACTTTTGTCCTCTCTCAAGATCCAACTCAGGTGCCATCTCCGTGAAGCCTACCCTGACTCCCAGACAGCTTAGTCCCTCCCTCCTCTGTGAAGCCCTCCCATCGGCCCTGGCCCTGCACTAGTCACGTGCTGTCACTTCCTGCCCTGGCTTCTTGTTCTCTGTACTGTCCACTTCTTTAGGGCAGGAACCAAGGCTTTTTGGTCTGGGTCCTAGCCCCGCACTTGGCGTGGGACGGTTAGCCTAGGGAGTAAACGAAGGTGGAAGGAGATGACAAGTGTCTCAGTTTGACCAAGGACAGGCTGCCGCCAGGGGTGCTGGCACCAGGTCCGGGAGAGCCTCAGGCGCCAGGCCAGGTGGGTCAGCCTCACTTTTCTGGGCCACTGTGTCCATCACTGCTGTGGCAAGGAGAGAGGCCTGGGTGCACGTTGCTCATTTGATGGGTCCTCAGGCTCTTTAAAAATGTGTGGGTATGTGTGCTTTTAAGGTAAAAATAACATCACATTGTGGAAAATTCAGAAGACAAAATAGATCATTTGTATTTCTGCCAGTCTTTTGCAACCATTGTTGTTCTGATGTGTTTTCCTGCCAGTCTCTTTTCACATGAATGCTTTTGACAAAATTGTTATGTGGTATTCGTATAACAAAGTCTTTTCCATATTGCTGCTCTATGTTTATAGCTGTGATTATTTATTTTAAAAATAAAGTTTATTTATTTATTTGGAGAGGGGTGGTAGGGGCAGAGAGAGAATCCCAAGCAAGCCCATTCTGTCAGCACAGAGCCCGATGTGGGGCTTGAACTCACAAACTGAGAGATTATGACCTTAGCCAAAACTGAGAGTTGGACGCCTAACCAACTGAGCCATGCAGGTGCTCCATAGCTGTGATTTTTAGTGGCTGTTCAGGCCATTGAGGGGATGTGTACCAAAACATTGTTGTGCTCACTGTCGTTGGACAGTTAAGTCATTTCCTGATTTTTTTCCTCCTGTTGTAAGCACTGGTGCAATAAATCTCTTTGCAGGTACAGATTTTTACATATTTGTGTCATATTTCCTTAGGATGGATTTTCAGGTAAGAGAGTACTGAGGTTATCTGTGGCTCTTTTTACTTGGGACCCAGCCACTTGGTTGGGGGATGATTGCCCTTTTTTGTCCTGTGACACACAGCCTTGTCTCCAAAGCAAATAGGACTTCCCAAGAGTTCCAAAGTATTGGTAACTCTGCCTCCCAGAGAGAATGGCCGAGTTTTTTTAGCTCATGAGGTATTTATTTAATGTGTTTATTTGGAGCCTGAAATAAACCCCACACTCGGAGCTTGGGTGGAGTGTAGGAGGCGAAAGCAAGAAAGAGTCACAGCTCAAGCACAGCCGACACCTGTGACATGGAAAGTGATTGCCAAACTGGAAACGAATGTGTTTTTCAAGGCCCTTCCCGGCAGAGCTCCAGCGCCTGCCTCTTTTCCTCTGGATCCTCACACCCTAGCCACACGAAGGGTTCCCCTGCGCCAGCGGTGGTGAGCCTCTCCTCCGCTTCCCGGCCTCCCTTCCCCTCTTTTTCACTCTGCCCTGGGCTCTTGTACTATGTGCACGTGTCTCTGCAACAGTCATCCACTCCAGAAGGTCAAGAGCTGCATCCTGTTGATCTCGGTTTGTCACTCACACTGTTTGTGACTCTTCCCAGAATGAAAAGAACCAAGTGCAGGAGCATTTTCTTTGTTATATATTCAGTAAAGGGCATTAGCCAGGCTCAGTCCTTTGTGTACCAGGGGGGTTTTGGGTTACCTCTCTGTAGGTGAAACTTAGCTCTCGCCATCCTTTGAAATGACTACTTGACCCACTTCCGAGCCAGCTGATGCTTAGTGGGAAAGAAGCTTGCTGCTGTTGACTCGTTACTTGTGACTCAGAGTAGAAGCTGAGGGTCTTCATTCAGACCAGTCAGTGTGGTCCTTAGTGCAAGACTCGCTGCATGTCTCCTAACACAGGTGTTCCCCCAAGGACTTCCCTGAAGTCCAGGAATAAAAAACTGAGCAGAAGTAGTTGTCTTGGTCACTCATGGTGTCCCGTCAGTGTTCCTCAGGAGGGGGCTTCGTTCATTCAACCACACATTGAGCACCTTCCGTTTGTCAAGTGCCCCAGGCTTTGGGGGTACGCTGCTGAACAGGGTAGACCCTCACCTTGCCCTCTCAGGTTTACCACTCGTGTCCCTGGATACAGACAACTTGAATTCAGAATCTGGCTCAGCCACCACCCCTGGGATCTTGGACGAGCCACTTCCCCTCTCTGCGGCGGGGCTTTCTCCAGCTGCAAACTAAAAAGACATCCCTCACGGGGTGGTCATGAGGTTGAATGAGGGGACACCTCAGCTGAGCCACAGGGTTCAGAAGCTGGTTGAAGTGACGATTTATCTCTGTTCTTTCAAGGATGGAATAGAACCAGGATTATTCTAGATGCACAGGAGAGAAGTCAAGTCATTTCAGATAGTGGATGCCTTAGGGCACTGGGCCTTAATTCTTTTGAAGAACCAGGTTGAGGAAAGCTGGTAGAACCTTCTTTTCTGACAACTCGACACAGTGGCTGGTTCTGGGGTGACTAGAACTTCAAAATCGCATCATTGTATAAGGACATTCAGTAAATGTCAGCTCCCTTCCTCTTTCACCAGGCCTGAGCTTCTCATCTTTCAGAAAGCACCCAGGTCTCCCAGAATGTTCCAGGGCCGTCTTCCAAGGCAGGGTGCTTGTGGGCCCTGGGGCTACCACAGTGATGCAGGTACCCTCCAGCTTTGGGGCAGTACCACCCAGAGAAAGTAGAGGAGAGCATGTGGCACATACTGTCAAATACTGTTTGACCTTCTGCTCTGCATCGGCCCTTCCCCAAGCACTAGGAGGCAGAAGTATGAACTTGAGAGAGAAGCATCTGGCTGTGGAGGTTACAGCATGCTGGTGGAGACAGTATTTGTTTATGGCAAGTCTGGTGAGGGGTAAAGGACCAAGCTTTAAGACTTTAGAAAAAGGAGAGATCACTATGGACAGAGTAGTCAGCTTGCCCACCCCCAGAATCCTCTTCTGGCTGACCTTGGTAAAGAAAATGACATCTCTGCATGGGTCTGAAGGTTGCCTGTTAAACGCACGCACCTCAGCCAGACATGTGGGTCAGCGCCCGAAACAGCTACCAGAGCCACCCCTCTGTCTTCTGTCCTGTGACACACACTCAGGTAACCAGTTCCTTGCATGGTGGATCTGATTTCAGTGACTTCATCTCACTCACTGTGCTGTAGCTTGGTGTTTGCTGAGTCAGAAAGGGGAATGGAACCTGAGCTCCAGATCTTCCTTGCAGAAAGTCAGCCCAGTAATTCTGGGAGAAATCATTCAGCCAATAAATAACCTCAAGGCCAGTTCCTCCATCTCAGGTGGCCTTCTGAACCTCACCTTGTCCCTTTATCCAAGTTTCAGGGGCCACCGGGCAGGAATGCTGTCCAGCAGAATGGACATAGCCACATTGCCTCCTTGCAGAGGAAATTGGGTGGGGGTCCAGAGATGAGGTACGTCTAGAGAGAAGTGAGTTGGGGCTCTGGGCCCAGGGGCCAGCCAGCCAAAGTCTCACTCTTCAGGAACTGGAGACCCAGGTGGGAAGATGAGAGTTAGTCTGTGTGAAAAACATCAGAGAACACGCTCACTGCTGACATTCTGTGAATGTACAGAAGAGGGAGCCAGCCATCTTGAGACCTAGGACAAGTACGGCACCACAGTAGGATCTGTTTCCACATCTAAAGAATTGAGGGGGGTGTTCCCTGAGGGTCTGTCTAATGTTAATATTGTGTTTGAGAATCCAGTCTGTGGATTCTTGGTAGAGGTGAGGCCAGGACAGCAGGATGGGAGCCTGTGGACCAGAAGTGAGGGATGGGGGTTAGGTACACAGAGCGGGGCCTAGGGGAGGCCTTGTAACCTGGGCCTTGGCAGAGTCCAGCCGTGGTGTGCCCAGCCTTCACAGCTGCTCCTCCCAGAGCCCAGGCATTGCTGTGGAGCTGGACTTGAGCCCCATACCTATTACGTATGGGGAAGGGGAAAGGATGATGGAGTGCTGGGAGGGGGTGAGATGAGGCCAAGTGGCCCCAGGCCATCAGGGAGGTGCTCGGTGGAGGAGATGACAGGAAGTGCTGTGCAGGCCCTAGGCGGGAGGGCTGGCCTTGGAGAAGGGAAAATTGAAAACTCAGGGAAAGACTGCGTTCTGAAGGACATTTTTGCATTTTCTTGAGGGGAAAAAAAAATGAACCCAAAAACATTCTCTCCGCTTTTCATCTGAGCCCTTCATGCCTCTGTTCTTAGCAAGTGTGCCTGATTTAACAAAATCAGTACTGGCAGCCCTCAGTGTGTTTTTGTTCCAGAACCTTAAACCGTCCTTTAAAAAATAAGAGGAGAGGGTGCCTGAGTGGCTCAGTCGGTTAAGTGTCCGACTCTTGATTTCGGTTTAGTTCATGATCTCATGGTTTGTGAGTTTGAGCCCCATGTCAGGCTCTGCACTAACAGTGCAGAGCCTGCTTGGGATTCTCTCTCTCTGCCTCTCCCTGTGTGTGCGGGCACAAGCCCACTCTCTCTGTCTCTCCCCCTCTTAAAATAAATAAATGAGCTTTAAAAAAAATAATAAGGGGCACCTGAGTGGCTCAGTCAGTTAAGTGTCCAACTTTGGCTCAGGTCATGATATTGTAGTGTGCAAGTTCGAGCCCCTCATTGGGCTCTGCATTGCTGGTGCGGAGCTTGCTTGGGATTTTCTCTCTTCCTCTCTCTCTCTGCTCCTTCCCACTTGCGTGCTGTCCCTCTCTCTCAAAATAAATAAATAAACTTTTTATTTAAAAAAAAATTTTTTTTCAACGTTTTTATTTATTTTTGGGACAGAGAGAGACAGAGCATGAACGGGTGAGGGGCAGAGAGAGAGGGAGACACAGAATCGGAAACAGGCTCCAGGCTCTGAGCCATCAGCCCAGAGCCCGATGCGGGGCTCGAACTCACGGACCGCGAGATCGTGACCTGGCTGAAGTCGGACGCTTAACCGACTGCACCACCCAGGCGCCCCAATAAATAAACTTTTTAAAATAAATAGGAATAAATGCTTTCTGTAAAATAATAAAACAGTACAGCAAGGTTATGAATTAAAAAGTGAGTATTCCTACCACGCACTCCCTCCCCCCTGGAGGTAAATACTGTAAATTCTTTTGAATCTGTAAAGGGCACTAACAAGGACATGGTAGTGTCTGTTTTGAGGTCTCAGAATGTAAAGCTTGCTCTGGGTCTCTTCTGGGAAGTCATTGGGGCTGAACTCCTTTCCCAGAAAGGGAGAAGAGGTTCCAGCTCTGGTGTGGCAGGGGCTGGGCAGAGGAGCCTTTCTGGAGAGGCTTTTCAGGCCACCAGGAAGGGCCTCACCTCAGCCCCGTATCCCTGGGGCCTGCTGGCCTGGGAGGGGCCAAGAGATGGTTCTCTCTTCTCCCCAGTGGCTCATGGCTGTTTTTGTTTGTTTTGCTTTTTACCTTTGCAGGATCCCTCTGTGACCCAGCTGACCAATGCCCCGCAAAGCGGCCTGGCTGAATTCAACCCCTTCTCCGAGGTTGGTGAGCATGCCCTCTTTCTGAGTCCCTGGGTCCCCTGGGTGGTGCCAGGTTTCTGAGGCAAGGAGCCTTGGCAGAGGCAGAGACAGCTCTGAGAAACTGCAGTCCTAACGTGAACTTGGGGTGGGGATAAGGATGAAGAAGCCAGCAGTTCTCCCCTTGGGATTTGTCATCTGGGCCCCTCCCTGAAGAGGACAGGACAGTGCTGGGGAGCTGTGGCTCCAGAAAGGCCAGGGAGGCCAGGTAAAGCATCACATTGCCCAGAGCCTGAGGCTCAAAGGCTAAGAATCTGCAGGGCGGGGCTGAGGCCTGCCCCAGAGGGAATGTCCCCCACAGGCAGGGGCACAGCACTCACCCCGCTGTGGGTCTGCCCCCGTGTGGCCAACTAGTGGAGCCCTACTCATCTGCCTCCTTTGGTGTGTCCCACGCAGACAAATGCAGCGACAACAGTTCCTGTCACACAGCTCCCTGGGCCCTCGCAGCCGGCAGTTCTCCAGCCCTCAGTGGAACCAACCCAGCCAACCCCCCAGGTACTGTTGACAAAAATCCCTTTGCCTCTTCTTTCCTGAGAGGGTAGCACCAGTAGCTGAGCCCTGAGATTGGGGGAGGAGGTGGACAGAGGGCTTTAATTCCTGGCTGCCCTTTAAGGGCCCTTTTGATAATCTCTTTGGAGCTGGTCACTTGCACATGGAGGGTCTGCTCAGCCAGCCTATATCCTCACCCCCACCCCATTACCACCACCAAACAATAACCAGGCTAGGGTCGTTGGTGCCTTCAGAGAGAGCATTTACCTCTGTTGTGCCATTCCAGATCCTCGTGGGGCCTTTGGTTTGTCCTCTCTTACTCAGGGCCCCGAATCAATCGATCTATCCATCCATTCATCCATTCTCCTGGCCTTCCTCCCTCTGTCTCTCTGTCTCTCTTTTCTTTTTTTAGCCTCTTTTATTTCTGCCTTCCTTCCTATTTTCCTTTGTCCCTTCACCAAATACCGTGAATCTTGTCTGCTTTGTGTCTGACACTCGACTCCCCCATCACCTCGCCGTCCTGCCCCGTGCGCCTCACCACCCCAGTGAGCGTGACCCACAGTGGAGTTGTATGTTGCAGCTCCTGCGTAGACAGGCCAGCAGGTTCCTGCCTACCAGATTCCTGGCAGTGAGCGAGCTCTCAGAGAGGCAGATGCTACTAGGAGGAGATAGTATTCTCAGAGACAGCTACATGCAAAAGCTTCTGAAGGTAGGCGAAGTGTAGATGAGCATGAGGGAGGGCAAGGCCCAAGCCGGGCTTTGGGCTCTCGTGGGCCCCAAGAGGCTCTCGCCTTCTGACCAGACTTGGGAGGGAAGGCTGAGATGTTCAGCATGGTCCAGGATGGTCCATTCTGGTCCTGCTTTGGCCCCCAGTGCCTGAAATTGACCTGCTAAAGTCAGCCTTGGCTCTTTGGAGAACGCCTTTTGGAGAGAGTGAGAGAGCGAGGGTGTGTGTGTGCACATGCGCGCGTGCACGCGCGCACACATATATACACATATGTCTGGCTTACCATTCTGCGAGGTGACTGGTCTGATACCTGTTTCCTAAAACGACTGTAGACTTCGGGAATAACCAGGCCCCAACAGCTGTAGCCCCTGGAAGGAGTGGGGCCCTGGGCTGAAACGCCAGGGCCAGCTCTGCTCGGCCTCACGTTCCCTAGGTGCCTCACTCAGAGGCTTTTTCTGGACAGGGGATGAAGCTTGGACTCCGCATATCATCAAAGCCGGGCAGAGCAGGGCCAAGCCTAGGGGGCTGCGCTGGGGTGTAGCCGGTCACATTTTCAGGTGGACCTCAAGGGGTCAGCTCCTGGGGGTGGGGTGGGGTGGTACTTAAATATGGATCCATGAGGCTCCAGGTGCATGTGATCTGTCCTCACGTGTCCCCTCCGCACTCACTGCTAGCAGGTTGCACTGTTTCCCCTGCGCACACGCACCCTCCAGGCTCTTCAGATGAGGTGCAGCTCTCTGGGTTTCTGGCTACAGCTTAGTCTCTTGTGATGCCGTTTTCCCTTCGCTATTACCCCAGAGGTCAGTGTAGCTGAACTTTGCCTGCATTCCAGAATGGGGGAATGTTCTCTCGTCTCCAGCTCAGGGGTCTCTCCTTCATCCCTGATCCCAGATTAAGGCTGGTTAACGGCTAAGGGGACAGAGGTGGTGTCGAGGCAGTAGGAGACAGGTCACCTTGGCCTGTCTGTGGTGGTCTCTGGTACCCAAGACAGCATGGAGCTGGGACTGTCTCTCCCTGCATGGGGCAAGGCCCTTCTGACTTTCTGCTCACACTGATGACTGACATTGCCCCTCTGTCTCCCGTGTCCGGCTGCTCCACTTCCGTGCCCCCCAGGCCGTGGCCTCCGCAGCCCAGGCGAGCCTGCTCCGGCAGCAGGAAGAACTGGACAGGAAAGCAGCCGAGCTGGAGCGCAAGGAGCGGGAGCTACAGAACACTGTGGCCAACTTACATGGTAAGGGAGGCTGCCGGGCCCTGGGCTGCCAGGCCTGGCACGGGAGGTCTTCCTGAGCCTGCTTGTCCTGGGGCAGCCCTGGACCCCTGTCGGGCTTTTGATCATCTTAGAGCAGCCCTGGTGCTAGTGCCAGGCAGGGCAGGGAGATGGAGGCCAGGAGACCTGCAGTGTGGACCTAGCGGGTGTGGGTTATTTCTGCACTCCTTCCCAGCCCTGAAATTTTTGCTGAAGTAGGGACACTGGTCCTGCGATTCCCCTTCATCTTCACGAAGATGACCCCTTGTGCTTATGGGTTGGTTGTTCATAAAAATAATCACATAGGCCATTTTGCTCTGTTTGTCAGTGCATTTGGGATCTGTTAACCTTGGAGCAGGCTTGTGTGTGTTCGTGTCCCATCACCCTTTTCCCATCCCACTCCCTACCCATGGAGACCCTGAGCCCCACTTGCCGGTGCCCTTCTGGAGCCCTGGTTTGGCCCAGTAACCTGCTGGAGCGTGCACCCCGCCATGCTGCTGTGGAGGCTGGGCCTCACCTCGTCGCGTCTTTCTACACAGTGAGAGAGAACAACTGGCCACCCCTGCCCTTCTGGTGCCCTGTCAAGCCCTGCTTCTATCAGGATTTCTCGGTAGAAATCCCTGCTGACTACCAGCGGATATGCAAGATGCTCTACTATCTCTGGATGTGTGAGTCCTGCCCCGGCCCTCTTGAGCTTACGGGTGAAATGGGGTGTGACTCCAGGGCCCTTTCTGTGCTCTGGCTGCTTCTCCCACAGACTCCAGCCTTCCTCAGCGCTGGGCCGGGATAGAAGGTACCTTCTGCCCCCCTAATTGGCCCTCCACAGTCTACTCCCTATGCTGGGAACCTCCCCAGAAGGGCCAGTTCACACCATGGATCACGTAGAGTGAGACTAATGGGAGGCTTCAGAGTTCCTGTGGGGCTCGTTGCATTGAAAGGCCACCCTTAGGTGAAGGCCTCCCTCTACACAAGTAGCCCAGCTACTCCCTGTAACTCCAGTGTGGGCCATCTAGGGACAGGGACAGGAGTCTCCAAGGGCTTCTTTCCCTCAAGGATCAGCCCTTGAGTCTGCACCTTCCCTTCACTGCCACTCCCCACCCCCATCATATATCTGGGTCGTCCCTTCACCTCTTAGGAACGTGGTTTGGTCCCTGGTTTTGCTGCCCCAGAAAATCAGGATCTGGGAGTTCACTGCACCTAGGTGCAGACGAAGGTCCTGTAGTATTTCTGCAGCTCCCCTCACTGTATGGACCTCACGTCCTCCCAGGGGGTGGTTCACCATGCCTGGGAATCCTTCAGTCACCTTGGCACGAGCCCGTATCTCTCTCTCCTCCCCCTCCCCAGTGCACTCGGTGACTCTGTTTCTGAACCTGCTTGCCTGCCTGGCCTGGTTCTTAGTTGACAGCACCAACGGAGTGAACTTTGGCCTTTCGATCCTGTGGTTTATCATCTTCACCCCCTGTGCCTTCCTGTGTTGGTACCGACCCATCTATAAAGCCTTCAGGTGAGTGGGGCTTGGACAAGGGGTCAGTGTATGACTGGCATCCCAGGTAGCAGGCCAAGGGCCTTAAGCCCAGGGGCCCCATCCTAGTCTTAGAGCAGAATAGATTGGTGGGGAAATCCACTTTCCCATTCCCACCCACAGTGAGAGCAGACACGGATCAGGAGCCATTTTCCTAAGTTGTTGTGCCTGGGGTCTGCTCTGGACACTGTCCTTGGGTTAGGCATGGGAGATCTAGGGAGGGGTCTGCAGCTCTTCCCTGTGTTCTCACTGCTCCCATTCTGTCTGGTGTATTAGGATTTCAGATGCTGGGTAGAGGGAGGGGCTGCTCAACCCCCTTCTGAAGCATTAGCTACTCTCAGAAAGTCTGACTTTGATAAGCTCTCCATGGCTTATCACTCCAAGCTCTCTTGAGCCTGCTGAGTGCCAAAGCAGTTGACCTAGAATAAATACTGTGGACCTGAGTGGAGCTACCTCACAGACCCCTAGGGCTTGTGCAGTTGTGCCTCGGAGTTGATGCTTTCAGGCCTGGGAGCCTAGCAGGCCCTGGGAAGTTGGGGGGCAATGGCTGAACCCTCCCATGTACTCTGCAGAGGAGACCTGCGGCCTCAATCTATTCTAGCCCTCAAGGACATGGAGCTGGAGGTCTGGTCTAGGGTTCTGTGCTCCCCAAATACCTTTTCTTCCACCCAGGCCTACAGTTTTATTATTAGATATTTATACCTTTGGCTTAGATTTCCTTGCCTTCTATGAAATGCAAACACATACACCAGGAAATGGACTGTTAGGCTCTTTATATTGTTTTTTTGAGTGAGCAACTTTATTAGCTCTTTGAGTAAGGGGTCAAGCATTGACCCCTTAAACTGGAAGGCAAGGAGGGGCAAGCCTGTTTTGATTATGGTTGTGGGTGTCTGTGTCCCTGTGGACAATGTGGCTGGTCCCCTGGAGCTGTCTGTGCTCCCATCCTGCCTCCTGGCTCCTAATGAGGACCGATGCCATGCCAAGTGAGGAACCTGAGGAATGAGCCCCAAGCCCTCTTGTGACTTCGGATTTCCCCCTCTCTCCACAGGTCTGACAACTCTTTCAGCTTCTTTGTATTCTTCTTCGTATTTTTTTGTCAAATAGGGATCTACATCATCCAGCTGGTTGGCATCCCTGGCCTGGGGGACAGGTGAGACCTGGGGCAGCACGATGGAATTACATTTTAGAGGTGGCTTGGCCTCTCTCGCTCTGCTATCCTCATTCCCAGAGGGCCCTCGCAGATGACCCCTCTTCTACCCTAGCCAGGAGAGGGGTTGGGTGGACTTGCATCTGCCTCCGTGCACCGCCCCCAGTTCTTCACTGCTCACCAACTCCCTGCCTTGCCTCATCGACCACTTTCTGGGGCGTTGTAAGTGGACTTGCCCTGAATCCTTAGGCTACCTGGCCTAAGTCCTATGGAGGACTGCATTTATTCCTTTTCTCCGGCCACGCCCTCCCAGAGGCTAGGGCTACTTCTCCCGGCCCTAGACAAGCTCTTGGATTTGGGCAGCTGCTGACAGATGCCCTGGCTTTTGCAGACTCTGTGCTGTGACTTTTCCCAGAGGCCCTGTAATGTCAGGAGATGGAGCCCTAGCCTCTCTCCTGGGTTGCCTCCTTCTTGCTTTGAGCATATAACTGGCTTGAGTTTCCTGGGCGCTGTAGTCCTCAGTTCAGAATTAGCCTTAGAAAGAAAACCTGATGGCTGATGTTTTCCTTTCCGCCCCAGTGCACAGGGAACATCACAGAATGGTCAGGCTGACGCTTGGCTGAAAGCCTGGGCCTGGAAGGGCTGCACTATTTTGGTCCCCTCCCTCCAGTGCAGCTGATCCAGAGAGGAGGGAGGGGCTGACTCACCTTGCATTCCGAGCACGTCCCCGCTGCCCTCCCACCACCCCTCTTCCCTCTCACCTTGCTGTTTCTTTTAAAAAAAAAAAAAAAAAATTTTTTTTTAACGTTTATTTATTTTTTAAGAGACAGAAAGAGAGCGTGAGCAGGGGAGGGACAGAGAGAGAGGGAGTCACAGAGTCCAAAGGAGGCTCCAGGCTCTGAGCTGCCAGCACAGAGTCCGACCTGGGGCTCGAATTCAGTAATGGTGAGATCATGACCTGAGCTGAAGTTGGATGCTTAACTGAGCCACCCGGGTGCCCCTCACCTTGCTGTTTCTAATCTGGCCCCTTTCTCTTTGATTGATGACCCGGTTTCATTACTCACTACTCTTAGTGAGATCCTGGAAGACAGGCTGTGGCCTAACTGCTGTTTGCTTCTGTACTCGGAGTCAGAAGGCTTGAGTTCTGGTCCGGACTCCCCTCCGCCGCCCCCCTACCCCCATGACCTGCCTGGGCTTCCCTCTCGAGCCCTGCAGCCCCCAGTTTCCCAGTGCCTTCCTCACCTCACCTCCAGCCCCCCACAGCTGGCTGGATGTAATCCTCCTTTCTTGTTACTGATTGTGAAATACCCATAACATTTGTTTTATTTACTACTTAAACCGTCTTAAAGCAGAACATTCAGTGGTGTGTAGTAGATCCACAGTGTTGTGCAGCCCTCACTACTGTCTAGTTCCAGGACGTTTGTTATCACCCCAAAGGAAACGCTATACTTAATCCCTCCTTCCCCGAGCCCCTGGCAGCTGTTAAGCTGCTGTCTGTCTCTGGATCAGCCTATTCTGGACATTTCATATAAATGGAACCATACAGTAGGTGGCTTTTTGTGTCTGGCTTCTCAGCATAATGTTTTTTTTTTTTTTTTTTTTTTAATTTTTTTTAACATTTATTTATTTTTGAGACAGAGAGAGACAGAGCATGAACGGGGGAGGGGCAGAGAGAGAGGGAGACACAGAATCTGAAACAGGCTCCAGGCTCCGAGCGGTCAGCACAGAGCCCGATGCGGGGCTCGAACCCACGGACCGTGAGATCATGACCTGAGCCGAAGTCGGACGCTTAACCGACTGAGCCACCCAGGCGCCCCTCAGCATAATGTTTTTAAGGCTCATGTTGTAACATGGATTAGTATTTCATCCCTTTTTATGGCTGAATCATATCCCATCCATCTGCTTATCCACTCATCAATTGATAGACCCTGGGGTTTTTTCCACCTTTTTGCTGTTGTGAATACTGCTGCTATGAGCGTTTTTGTACGAGCTGTTGAACACCTATTTTCAGTTCTTTTGGGTATGTACGTAGGAGTGGAATTGCGGGGTCAGATGGAAGTCTGTACCATTCCATTAGTGGTGTGTGAGGGCTGTGGTTTTTCCACATTCTCACCAACTCTGGTTTGGTTTGTTTTTTTTCCCAGCCTAGAGGTAAGATACCTCACTGTTCTTTGTTTTGTTTTGTTTTTGTTTTTGTTTTTAAACTTTAACATTTATTTTTGAGAGAGACAGCACGGGTGGGGGAGGGGCAGAGAGAGGGAGACATGGAATTCGAAGCAGGCTCCAGGCTCTGAGCTGTCAGCACGGAGCCCAACACAGGGCTCAAACCCACAAACTGCGAGATCATGACCTGGGCTGAAGTCAGACGCTTAACCGACTGAGCCACCCAGGCACCCCCCTCCCTGTTTTTTGATTGACATTTCCTGAATGACTAATGATGTTGGCCATTTGTGTATCTTTGGAGAAATGTCTATCCAAGTCTTTCTCTAGTAATTGGGTTGTCTTTTTGTTGCTGAGTTCTTTATATATTCTGGATACCAGCTCCCTATCAGATATGTAGTGAACACATTTTCTCCCCCCGTGTATTATTTTTCTCATTCTTGTGATAGTGTCCTTTGACGCACAAAGTTTTTTGTTTTTAAAAAAAAAATTTTTTTTTTTACATTTATTTTTGAGAGACAGAGAGAGAGCATGAGTGGGGAGGGCAGAGGGAGAGGGAGACACAGAATCTGAAGCAGGCTCCAGGCTCTGAACTGTCAGCACAGAGCCTGACACAGGGCTGGAACTCACCGTGAGGTCATGACCTGAGCCGAAGTCGGACGCTCAACGCACTGAGCCACCCAGGCGCCCCTTTTGTTTGTTTTTTAAAGTTTATTTATTTTGAGAGAGAGAGGGAGCCGGGAAGGGGCAGAGAGAGGGAGAGAGAGAATCTCAAGCAGGTTCTGCACCGCCAACACAGAGCCCAACGCAGGGCTCAAACTCCTGAATCATGAGATCGTGACCTGAGTCAAGACCAAGAATCAGCCGCTTAACCGACTGAGCCACCCAGGCGCCCCAGGTCTCTGATCCATCTGGAGTTAATTTTTGTGTATGGTTGAAGGGAAGGACCAGCTTCATTGTTTTCCATGTGGATTCTTTCCCCATTTACTGGTCTTGGCATCCCTGTCAAAAATCAGTTGATGATCGAAGTATCGGTTTGTTTCTGGACTCTCCGTTCTATTCCATTGATCTGTATGTCTGTCCTTATACCAGTACTGCACTATTTTGAGAACTGTGGCTTTGTGGTAAGTTCTTATTTAATTCAGGCAGTGTGAGGATATCCCCTTTTATAGATAAGGACACTGGGGCCAGGAAGGTGATGCTGGAGGCAGAGGGCCTGCCCTGGGCCCCAGCAGGAGGAGCTGAGGTGACAGGATGGATGCGATGGCTTGGCCAGTGGTCCTCGTTCCCAGAGGGGGGTCCTTGGAAGCAAGCAGCCAGGCTTTCCATGTCCCCTAGAAGAGCAGGAAAAGGCCCTCCCCCATGCTACTCCTGACTGTGAGGGCCGTGTGGGGCCCTTCCCTTCAGCCTTCACAGAGGCCTGGCCTCTCCCAGGCCAAGGGCTCGTGGCCCCCTGGGCTCTGTGCTGGAGGGAGGTGCCTGGGTGGTGGCTGGTCAGCATACAGCGGCCACCTAGAGAAGAACACCTCACAGGGACCTCTGGGGCCCATTCCCACTGTGTCCCTTCTGGCTGCCTCCTCCCTTTGCAGTGGTTGGATCGCAGCCCTGTCTACACTGAAGAAAGACCACTTGGCTGTGTCAATCATCATGATGGTGGTGGCTGGCTTCTTCACCCTATGTGCCGTGCTCTCACTCTTCCTTCTGAAGCGGGTGAGTGCTGGGTGCTGGCCCAACAGCAGCCCAAGGAAGCCGGCACCTCTCTCCTGCCTTTGCCTCAAGCCCATCACTAGAACATTTGGGCTTCCCGAGTCCCAGAGGTCCAGCGGCTGTCACCAAGGCTCTGGATGGGAGGTCAGGTGGGACCCCAGGGCGGCCTTCTCACCCCAGCCTCTTTCCCCAGGTGCACTCCCTATACCGCCGGACGGGGGCCAGCTTCCAGCAGGCCCAGGAGGAGTTTTCCCAGGGCATCTTCAGCAACAGGACCTTCCGCAGCGCTGCCTCAAATGCTGCCCGAGGAGCCTTCCAGGGGAACTAGTCCCCCTGACTGTCCTTCCTCTGCCCCAGCCTTTTCTCTTGCCTGCCTTCTAGCTGCACTTTCCATGGGTGCCTTAAACAGTGGTTATGCCCAGCACAGACCGGGGGAGGGTCTTGCCGGAGTTCTTCCTCTTTCCTCAGCAACCAGCTCTCCATTCTGCCCGAGAAGGGGAGGGAGGGACAGGGACTTATTTTTTACATAACAGGAAAAAAAAAACACAAAAAACCAAAACAGTCTTTCCTTCTCTGATGGTGGTTTGGTAGGATTCGAAGCTGTGGGACTGAAGTTCACTTCCCCGTACCCACGTACACATGCACATACATGTACGTACTTGGGATCAGCAGCTGACCTGGGCCCATGCCAGGTGGAGTCTTACTTCTCCAGGGTCCTGGGACTTCACTTCTCTGCTAGCAGGCCTGGCCCAAATATGGCTCCACACACAAAGCCTGTGGCTTCCACAGTCTTCCCTTTCCTTCCCTCCCAGGCTGGGGTAGTCTCCCAAGGGCTGCCCTTTAGGTGAACTGCAGTCCAGGTGGATGGCAGGCTCTGTTCCCCAGAGCACTCTGGGGTGGTCTCTGAGCTTCCAGAGCCTCTGGCGTGGTCGCCCCAGGCTCTTCCCTGCCTTAACGTTTCTCACAGATTCATAGACCTTTAGTGCCCCCTGCACCTTCCTGGTATGGGCAGTGCCTGTGCCCTCTGGGGCCCTCTCTGAGCTCTTCCCTTTTTAGACTTACTGAATGTGCAATGGGATTGTTGGGATTTGGGAGTGGGGTGGGGAGGGATAAAAGACATTGACCCCAAGTTGTCTTGCCCAGCCTTTGGCGGTTTTCTGGGAGGGTGGAGTCTGGTTGTCCTGGTGTGGTGTGGCCCTGTTTGTTTGATTTCCTCTCCTCCTGAGGGATAGCAGCCCTTTACCGTGGCCTCAGATTCTACCCCACTCTGCCTTCCACTATCAGCAATAAGTCGTCTGTATGACTCTTAGGGAGGGCAGGAAGAATCAGTCCAGAACTGCACCCCTTCATGCTGGACTGATGAGCCATTTTTTCTGAGGGTTCCAGGCTCCATACCCTGAGTAGAACCCAGGTCACCTTTCACTGTTCCTGGGGATTCCTCAGGTGTGTCAGTGTGATTGGCACCCGGGAGTCCCCAGGTAAAACCTGTACCCTGTCCTCCAAAGGCTGTAGGGGTGGGTGTGTGGACTGAGGGGACCTCTCAAAAAGCTGGCCGATTGCCTGCCTCTGGGACCTGGATCCCACCCCGAGGCAGCCTGCAGACCGCCAGTTCACCAGCCCCAGAGCCACTGAATGACAGTGGCAGTGACCAAGGTTTTGTAAACTTTCTGGTGTTTTTTCTTCATGTATAAATGTATATGTTATGTCTCAATTTTTGTGCTTTAAATAAAAATGACATTTTCAGACAACACTGGTCCTAATGTCTTGTGGACTTAGGAGGATGGGGGTGGCCTACGGACCCTGAACGGAGCTGCTCCAGTGATGAGGGGACAGTTAAGATTCTGCGATTCTGCAGCTGGCCACCCTGTTCTGGCTGGTCTAGGAGGGGCCAAACCCCTTCCTGAGACTATTGGTCTCTTCCAAAGGCACCTTCTTGTCCCAGTACCTCTAGTTCAGAGCTGTTGGTCTAGGTCGGAGGGGGACCCTCTGGAGCCTCTTTGACTTAACCCCCACTCCACACACCTGCTCAGCCTGGCGCCTCCCCTGTTGCCCCTCACGTGAGCCATAAAGCCTGGATGGGATTCCTCCTGGTGACCTTGTCTGCTGGCCTCGGCCCTCAAGGACCTCAGTGTTCCCAAAGGACCCTTGCGGGCCCTGGCGGATCACGCAATCACCAGGCGCCCGGGAACTGCACCTGGGGAACCTGGTGCGAAGCCAGCGCCCCGCCCACCGCGCTGCAGTCCCGGCGGGCGGCGCTGGGGGCAGCGTGGAGTGCTCCCCGCGGCCGCGCGTTCTGCCCGCTGGGCTGCGCGCCGGAACCCCGCGCCTGAAAGCAGGAAACGGCGGGAGCGGGGCGGCGGGGATGGCGGGGCCGGGTTGGGGCCCCCCGCGGCTGGACGGCTTCATCCTCACCGAGCGCCTGGGCAGTGGCACGTACGCCACAGTGTACAAAGCCTACGCCAAGGTGGGTGCGGGGCGGTGCATCCCCGGGGCCAGGGAAGCGTCGAGGGCCGGGCCCCTGTGCCCGCCAGACCCCGAGCTAGCCCCGGTGGGCGCCCGTCCGAGAGGTGAGACGCGGCGTGCGAGCAGGGAGGGGCCCGCGGGCGGCCGGCAGCGTCCGTGTGTCCTTCGGTGGGTGAGGTGGTTGCTGAGAGCCGACTGCCACCCTTAGGTCTTAAACACAAACACACGCCCACGCAGCCGTTTTCTCCGGAGAGGCCGGTGGAGACCTCGGTGGAGCTCGGTGTCACTGGCCGAAGAACAGGCGCAAAAGAGGGAGGATACTTGAGGGGCTGGGAAGACCCTGGGACAGGGTTCTAGAAGGCTGAACCCAGTTAGGAAGCGGAGTGTGTCGGTCTAGAACGCTGAATGACATGCCTCAGTGGGGGCAGTCTAGAATACAATGGAACAGATTATGGAACAGGGTTGGTGAACATCAGAGTGGGTGGGGAAGCGGGGGGGGGGGGCGGGGGGGAACGGGGGGGGGATTCCAGAATCCGATGTCTCCCTGTCCTGAGAAGGGTAAGATGGGAAGCCGGTAGGCCCAGTTGATGGGGGAAGAGGGGCAGAGGGAACCAGAGCCCTCTGGCCCCTTCAAGGCAGAATCATCTCATCTTCTGTCCCCATAGAAGGACACTCGTGAGGTGGTAGCCATAAAGTGCGTGGCCAAGAAGAGTCTGAACAAGGCATCCGTGGAGAATCTACTGACAGAGATTGAGATCCTCAAGGGCATTCGACACCCCCACATTGTACAGCTGAAAGACTTCCAGGTGCGGGCCTGGGGTGGGGCCACCCCTAAAGGGACCTGGAGAAGGGCGGTTCTCTTCAAGCTGTTTGTCTGCTTGTATAATCACAGTGGGACAGCGACAACATCTACCTCATCATGGAGTTCTGTGCAGGGGGTGACCTGTCTCGCTTCATTCATACCCGCAGGATTCTGCCTGAGAAGGTGGCTCGTGTCTTCATGCAGCAGTTGGGTAAAAGCCTCTGACCCCTGCCTGACACCCCTTCCCATGATCTCTGCCCCCCTCAGTCCCCCTCCCCAGGCTTAGAGCCCTTCTTAGCAGTTGCCTCTGTTCCAGCTTGGATTTTTAGGGCCCCCTCTTTCTCATGTGCCTATCCCTGACTTAAGGATGCCATGAGAGACAGAGAGGAGTCCCCATCTGTGGGGAGTCCAGGTTTCCATAATATAAGGAACTCATAGAACGTTCCAGGGCCCAGGGGTAGGACCCAAGCGCTTTGCCAAGGGACATAACAAGAACCTAAAGGGCTGGGGAGCCTGCCGGGAGGGGGAACTTGTGAAGAGGTCCAAGAGCATAAGGGGCAAATTCTTAGAAGTGGCAGGAACCTGATACTTAAGTATTAAAGCTTGAAGAGTCAGATGGGGAGGCGAGAGGCAGGTGGGAGATGGGCTCCTCTGACCTGTTGCTTCACGTGGGTTTGTTCCCCAGCTAGTGCCTTGCAGTTCCTGCATGAACGGAATATCTCTCACCTGGATCTGAAGCCACAGAACATTCTGCTGAGCTCCTTAGAGAAGCCCCACCTTAAATTGGCAGGTGTGTCCGGAAGAGCAGGGATGCAGTTTGGAGGGTGGGTGTGCAGAGGCCTCCCTCTGCCTGGGCACATTCAGCAGCCCTGGTTCTCATGCACCCTCTGTTGAGTCATCACACAGTGATGGGCTGGGGAGTGCAGCCCCACCACCAAAAGGCAGGACTTTTCTCAGGCTACCCACACCCGACTCCAGAAGTGGACTGGCTTGGGGCAGGGCTCAGTCTAGTGTCAGGGTCAAGACTCAGTGCGTGACGAGGCTCAGTGTGTGAGCAGGGTCAGGAATTGGTCTGTCACCAGGATTAGGGCTCAGCCTATAACTCGGTATGTGGCAGTGTTGGAGGGTGGGAGGTGGGGGAGGACGTGGCTGTGGCCCCTGATGGCACTTGGAAAAGAACGGACTTGAGGCTGGAGGCCAGAAAGCCAGGTATAACCCGAGCTTCTAACCCCTAGTGGGCCCTTATCCTTGTAGCTCACGCGATCAGGGTGGGCTTCCTGGAAAAGGAAGCCTGAGGAGGCTGTGCAGGGTGAGTGGGATTTACTCTGGCTCCCAGAGGAGGATGTAGGAGGGTGTTCTAGGCTGATCTGGAGTGAGGGGCTGTGAGCAGAGGCTGCAGGGTAGGATTGATCCTGGTGAGCCTGGAGGGTGGGGAGGAGCCCTGCCCTGGAGCCCAGGGTGAGGCTTTAAAGGTCTGGAGTAGAAGCAGCTACAAGTGGAGCTCTGCTGCCTTGCCTCTTGCCTGCAGACTTCGGCTTCGCACAGCACATGTCCCCCTGGGACGAGAAGCATGTACTGCGTGGCTCCCCTCTCTACATGGCCCCTGAGATGGTGTGTCAGCGGCAGTACGACGCCCGTGTGGACCTCTGGTCCGTGGGGGTCATCCTGTACGGTGAGAACTCTGTCCCCGGCCCTACCCCGGGGCCTGCATCCTACATCACGTGTCCTCACACCGGGCCTCTCTTGGCTACTCCTGAAGGGGTCTAAGGAATGTGACTCTGCGGGCCCAGGGACCTTGCTCTGGGGGTATCTTCCAAAGGTGGGCCAGGCCAGGCTTGACCCTATCCCCTCCCAGCCTCCCATCTGCCTCCCTTCCACAGAAGCCCTCTTCGGGCAGCCCCCCTTTGCCTCCAGGTCGTTTGCGGAGCTGGAAGAGAAGATCCGGAGCAACCGGGTTATCGAGGTGAGTCTTGAAGGGCCTTGGACACTTGTTGGGCAGAGGGATTCAGGGCCCTGAGTTTGGAGACCTCACTGCCAGCTGCACAGATTGGGGTGTGGGCTCTGGGCCAGCTCTGTGGTGCCGGGGCATGCTCTAGACGGGAAGTTGAAGTTCCGTATGGTTCTGGAAACCCAGACCAGCTCACAGCAGGCAGCAAAGGGCTGGCCCCAGGGATTCTTGTGCAGACCCCTTTGGGAGGAAAGCCAAGCAGGCGCACGCGCAGGCCCAGCTTGGTGCCCCCCAGTCCTGACGGACCCCTGGGTGGGGTTGAAGTGCTGGAAGCCCATGTGATCTGTCCTCCATCCTCCCTGCAGCTCCCCCTGCGGCCCCCGCTCTCCCGAGACTGCCGGGACCTGCTGCAGCGGCTCCTAGAGCGGGACCCCAACCGTCGCATCTCCTTCCAGGACTTCTTCGCCCACCCCTGGGTGGACCTGGAGCATGTGCCCAGTGGGGAGAGCCTGGCACGAGCGGTGAGCAGGCTGGTGGGATGGGGTGGGGTGAGGGCAGGTTGGGGGGCTGGCTCATCTACCCCATTCGGTGGCGAATGGGGGACCTGCCCTTCTCTGTTCATGGTGAGCATGGGAAGCGGACATGACTCCCGGTCTGTCCCCCAGACTGCCCTCGTGGTGCAGGCAGTGAAGAAGGACCAGGACGGGGACGCCGCGGCCGCTCTGTCTCTCTACTGCAAAGCTCTGGACTTCTTCGTGCCCGCCCTGCACTGTGAGTGCCTGGAGCCCCTGGGTGCAGCAGGGGTGGGGCAGCCACAGCTGCGGTGGATGGATTCCAGAAGCCGCTCCCCACCCAGAATTTTGTGGGAGACAAAGCAGAGGGTAAATCTGGAACTTGGTCCTTTTGAGGATTCCAGAGAATTTGGTGTGGGGCAGGGCAGACTCCTCATGTGAACCCCCCCTTTCTACAGATGAAGTGGATGCCCAGCGGAAGGAGGCAATTAAGGCAAAGGTGGGTGAGGGAGTCTCCGGAGGGAAGCAGGTGAGGGAGCCTGGGGCCTCTGCAGACTGGTTCCTTAGAACTTAGAACGAGAACTTCCTCTCCTAGTTGAGCCTCAGTCGACCCCCTGACATTACAGCTTGGAGTAGTCACTGAGGACCCAGAGGGAGAACTTGGAGGTGGGTGCTGGTGAGGGAGGTGGAGTGGGACGGCCCCTCTTCAGCCCCTCGCTTTCTGCAGGTGGGGCAGTACGTGTCCCGGGCTGAGGAGCTCAAAGCCATCGTCTCCTCCTCCAATCAGGCCCTGCTGAGGCAGGGGACCTCGGCCCGAGACCTGCTCAGAGGTAGGCCTGGTTCCTGGCCTCGGCCCCCAGCAGCGTCCCACCAGCCCGAGGGGGAGGCAACATGGGGTGGTCTCCCTGAGATGAAAAACAGGCTGCTCTCCTCACCCTGCACCCTTGCCCTCATCCCAGAGATGGCCCGAGACAAACCTCGCCTCCTCGCTGCCCTGGACGTGGCTTCGGCTGCCATGGCCAAGGTTTGTGCCCAGTGCAAGGGGTCCTGGTGGGGCAGGAAGAGTCCGGGTCATGACCCGAAATGACCTGGTGTCCCCGTGGCTGCAGGAGGAGGAAGCTGGTGGGGAGCAGGATGCCCTGGACCTGTACCAGCACGGCCTGGGGGAGTTATTGGTGCTGCTGGCAGGTGAGGCCCCCTATCACCACACTCCCCAGGCCCTGGGCTGTCCGGCCCTCACCACGTGTCCTCCTTCTCTTTGTAGCGGAGCCCCCAGGCCGGAGGCGGGAACTGCTTCACGCCGAGGTGCCCACTGGGGTTGGGAGCACTGGGGGGCTTCCTCTTGTCTTCTTACCCTGCTCCTGCATGAGGGACCTCCTCAGCTTCCCTCGGGGTGTTCCAAGTCTGCGAGTCAGTCCTCACAGACTTGGTAAATCAGTAGCCCCGTGCGCTCCATAGGGGGCACGGGTGCTGGGGGTCAGGGCAACGGAACAGATGGATCTGGGAACCCAGCAGCAGGAAGTGGGCTGGGCTGCGTCAGGTGGAAAGGCTTTCTGGAGAAGGGAGGGATGACGAGGTCAGGGGGAGGTTGTTCTGATGGGGTAGAGGGCTGTGGAGAGTTTCAGGAGTGAGGAGGCAAGCAATTTGAAGGCCCCTTTGACCCACACCCCATGGGCACGTCTTCCCTTGGCAGGTGCAGAACCTCATGGCTCGAGCTGAGTACCTGAAGGAACAGGTCAAGGTGGGCACACGGGCCGGATGAGTTCTGCTCCTGGCTGGCTGTCCCCTGTGCCCCTTTGTGTGTCTCCCCCTCTGGTCTCCCTCTGAAGGTCTCCCCACTGCGTCTCTGTCCTTTGCCCTTGTGCTCTCAGTGGCTCGGTGCCTGCCTCTGGCTGCCTCTCACCCCTGTGCCGCCTTTATGCTCCACAGATGAGAGAGTCCCGCTGGGCAGCCGAGAGCCTGGACAAAGAGGGGCTGTCGGAGTCTGTTCGTAGCTGTGAGTCCTGCCCTGGGGTCTGACCCTCTACGAAGGAGGGGTGAGGGCTGGGGGCAGCCCTGGATTCTGCCTCTTGGCCAGAGACTTAAGACTGACTTTCTCCTTTTCCCCTCCACAGCTTGCACCCTGCAGTAACCCCAGAAGGATGACTGGACAGACCATAAGCCACCTGAAATGGGGGACACACTCACCTAGACTGATGCCCAGAATTCTGTGGTCCTCTGCAGTGCTGTGGAACAGGCTTCCTGGATGGGCAACTCTGCGACCCCCCACATCCGAGGATCCCCAGCTCCCCTCAGGATACTCTGCACTTCCCAGACCCTGATGGCCCGTGTTTGTGTTGGGAACACTAGGCCTTGGCCCCTGAGGGAAGGGGAGCAGGACTCTGGGAGAAGTTTCCTTCATATGACTTCTGTTATTTGGTGGTTGCTGGACCCTGAGCCTGTCACTTCTGGGGCATCGGGCTTCTGTTTTTGTTCTGGGAACAGGACAGGGAGCCCTCTGCTCTTGCCCTTCTCTGTCAGCAGGCAGCTGTGCCTGTGCCCACCCCTGCCCTTCCTGGGAGCCCTTATTGCAACTCCCTTCACTCCTTGCACTGGAATGGGGCTCTCCAAGACCCCTCAGGGACCACCCACCCCACGGTATGCACCCCACAGAGCTCACCAGTCTTCGTGGGAGCTGACCCCTGCCCACCCTCTCAATATTTTAAGATAATCCTTCAGACGTGAAAATAATGTACTTCATATGGGTGGGGCAAATTTAAGAAAGCCATGCCTTGTTCCTGCTCTGGCCCAGGGGGCACGAGGGGAGGGGTCCTCAGCCTTCATCCTTGGCTCCTACTAGCCACAGAGCTGGTTCTGGCCTGGAAGGGGCCCACATGGGGGCTGCCTGACCCATCAGGCTGCAGAGGACCCGACAATCCAGGAGGTCTGATGTTGCTGCTACCCCAGTTTGTGACCCTGGGTGCATCCCTTCCCTTTTCTGGGCCTGGATCCGCCCATCTCTAATGGCGCTGTTAATACCTCCTCAGCTCGCCACGTGAGCTAAGTGACTTTAATCTGGAGAAGAATGTACACACGTGGAGTTACTTGGGGGATTCTTTTTAAAAACTGCACAAGGGTGTTGACGATCTCTAACCTTTGTGCCCTTCAGTGCCTCCTTGGGGCAAGAGGAGTCTGTCTTCCTTGCAGGAGGCTAGGTGTAGAGAATATAATTCATGGTTTCTCTATTAAATTATTTTCTGAACTTGTGCCTCTCTTCTTGTCCTGGGAAAAACAAGAGAGGTAGCACCTGTTCTCAGGCTGGGGCTGGAGAGGCCCCAGGAAAAGCTGGGAAACCTCAGGGAGGGCGGGGGAAGGTCCCAGACAGAACCCCTGGCCACCCTATCCCCCCTTTCCCTGCACCGGTGAGTGAGCAGTGAGCCAGACTGGGACACAGGGCATCCTCTAGGGTGTCTTGTGCTCATACCCAGCTCTCCAGGGCCTCACACTCTCCCCCTACCAGGTCTCAGGAGCATCTGTGGGGACTTAAAGCCCAACCCCTGGGGCAGCAACCAAGGCAGCAGTTGCCTAGCTCAGATACCACCAAGATGCTCAGCCTTCCATACTGGAAGGGCTCAGAGGGATCGGATTTCCCCAAAACCCTTGGCCTGGCCATTGGGGGGCAGTGTAGAGCAGTGGTCCAGAGGGCAGAAGGCCTGGCTAAGGTCTCAGCTCTGCCATTTGGCCCTGAAGCTCGGGACCCATAGATTAGCCAGTTTCTTGGTAAAACGAGGATAAAGATAAGCGCCTTGTGGCAATTTGTGAGGATTGAGTTACTGTGAGCCTGACGCATGGTACAAGTTCAATAATGTTAATTTTTAGATTTAGGGAGAGGAATCCACTCTGGGTTATCTCGGGATGGGCTGCACAAGGAAGCTTCAATGAGAAAAATGAGGGGAAGGAAGAAGAATGACCGGACCCAGTGGGCAGGTGAATGGAGAAGACTGGATGGGGGAGACAGTGGGAATGAGGAAGGACGGGATTCAAAGGACAGTTGAACAGAAGGATTATGGTCTGGAGGGTTGGCCCACAATATCTGCATTGGCTGTGCAAGAACAGAGCCCAAAACTGTCACATGTGTGGGTGTGGAGAGGAGTGGCCCCACTTTGGGTATAGCAAAGGCCTGGGAGGCTGAGGCCAGCGAGGAGGCCCTGGGGAAGGGCCCTTCCTGAGCAAAACGTGTAGATGACCTCCTGGCTGTCCTTTGTCTAAGCTACCTGCCAAGGAGGGAGGCAGCCCAGCCAGAGGAGGTGGGGCTCACTCTCTAGGGTTCTCTTTGGCAGAGACCTATGGGAAATATGCTAATCTGTCCTATGCACAAGTGCAAAGGACAGAGACGGCAGTGGGGAGACCTTCAGAGGGAGACCAGAGGGGGAGACACACAATACATATGTACATATGTGTATATATATATATAATTTTTTTTTCCTCCTAGGAGCAAGTTTCCACTTCTCACCTTTATCAGTTTGAAAGTGTGCAAAGCAGGGCAGACATGCACCAGTGTCTGCGTGCCTCACTTTGTCCTGTCCTCCCACCTCCACTTAGTCCCCCGAGCCCAGAGCCAGCACCAGGTCAAGCTGGGGGAGCACCTGAGCCTGGACCCCTGTTTCCCAAGGAACCAGCCCTGGGAGAAGCAGGTGGGCCACTGGAGCAGACTGAGGGACCCAGGTGTTCCTGGGTCCAGCCTGCCCTGTCTTTTGTTAAGCAGGGACATAGGGCAGGACATCGAACCTTGGTCCTTGCAGGAGGTCATCGAGAAAAGCTCTTGTCCCTAGAAGCCAGCTGCTGTCCCAGGCCGGGGGCGGGCCCCCACACCTGGGAGATAGCCCAACCCTGAGGCTGCGACATGAGGGAAGGGCCATATCACTTTCTCTACAGTAACTCATACCCACACTTGAAATCCCACAGACACACAAACACACAGACACAGACCCTAACAGGCCACAGGCAGCATACAAAAACAACAAAGCCATGTTCAGGTTCACAGAACCATGCAGACGCGACATGGATTTATGCTCACGATCATGCACACAGAGGCATAGTTCCTGCTGAATAAGGCTGAGGCAGCCTCAGTGCCACTGCTCCCCCAGATCAGCCCACCCTGGCCCCCTTGCTCTCCCTGTCTTGCCCCATAGGATTCTGGGAACAGCTAGGCCTGGCAGGCACAGGGTTAGAGGGAGGGGAGCAGGCTCTGTGGCTCCCTCCTGCTCCCCTTGCACAGCTCCCCACCCCCAACCCAGCCTCAGGCATCAGCTGGGTCAGTAGGCACGGCCAGCCTCTCAGGCTCAGCAAGTGAACATTCCCCCAGATGTCCCCAGTGCGTGCCCGGGGGCCTCCATGTCTGAGGAGGTACCATCTGGCCAATGGGGGAAGGGGAGGTCCTCTGAACTCCAAATCCCCTCACCCTCCCAACTTCTCCCTGGAGACCAGCTGGCCTCTGGAAAGTCACTGCTTCCCTCTGTACCACTCTCCCTCTGAGAGCTAGGCCTGAGCTGTCTGGGTGGGTAGAAGGCAGAAGAAAGGGACTGGAGTTGGTCAGGGATCACCAATCTTCCTGAAATCTCCAGTATTATGGGGCCAGAATCAGGAGTCAGGGTGAGGGGAGCAGGCCGGCCATCTTTGCCATTGCTTTCTTCCTGAAAGCGTGCAGGGGGGTGGCAGGGGCTGTCTCGTCCCCTTTCAACATCTCCTGTATCCATAGACTGCCTACAAGCATGAGAGGAAAGAAGGAGGGAAGAAAGGAGAAAGAAAAAGGCCCAGAGAGGTAAATGGTTTACACTAAATGATGGTGCCGTAATGGCAGGGATTTGCTTGCTATGAACAGGGAAGTTTGGGGGCAAGTGGCTTTCTTTGTGGCCCTCACACCACGCCAGGTGGGCAGACCGGTCATGGACCAAGTGACTGAACAGGTGGAAGCAGAAGCAGGCTGGGAAGAGAGTAGTCACGTAGACAGGCGCTGAGGGCTTGGGAGTGCCCGCAGGTACAGAGGAGGCCCCAGCGTGCAGCGTGGCTGTTAGCCCCCAGCTGAGGGCATGGGTATAGACAGGTATGAGCCAGGAATGAGGCAGAAGATGGGGAAGACAGAAATGAAAGGGACATGGAACTGACAGAGAAACCCTGAGAACAGGGGAGGGAAGTGGGGAGGCAGGGAGAGGCCAGCAGCGCCTGGGGACCCCTTAGCCTGTCCTCCTCGTCTGTCTCTGCCCGAGCCCCGGAGCTGGCTTCTTTAGCTCCAGAGCCTTCTGCCCCCATTCCAGGGATACACAGACACGTCAGGGCTTCCTGGGGTTCCCAGGCGTGAGGAAGAAACCAGTGTGAGGGCTGAGCCCCCTCCCGCTCCCTGACCCTAGGCCCCAACCAGCTCATTTTGTGAGGGTTCAGTGAGTGCTAACTGCCCACCTCCGCAAGGCCTGCCTCCCTGCCTCTTTCATTCTGGGTCCTGCAAACCACTGAGGGAAAAGGGGTCTGTCCAATCCCATTAGGCAGAAGGCCCCTGGAGGGTGGAGTGCTGACGTGGGCCTAGCTGCTGATGCTGCTGAGGAGGCCCCCCCGCCCTACATCCAGCCTGGGGCCCCAGCTTGGGTCTCCTCCAGCTCTCGGAAGGTCAGGATCGGTTTTTATCCAGAGACTTCCCCCGGGGCCCAGGCCCCTTACCCGGAGATGCTCAGGAGGGAAGGCCCAGCGTGACAGCCCAAGCCTCCCTGTCCTGAGCCTGCGTCCCTCCCTCCCCCACCCCCCTAATTCCTCATCCTCCCTTTCTTCTCTCTCTCCCACCTGCTTCTCCCCACATTACCTACTGAACAGGTTTTATGTTTCTTGTCCTTATTTTACAAAGGACACCTAATGGAAACTGCCCTTGAAACCAAACCCTCAGACGGCTGTTCGGTCTCTGAATCTTGACTAGCTTCCCCACGGGCTGGTGCAAGCAGGGACACCTAGGGTTAGCCTGTAGCATGTTGGGGCTCAGGCCCCTTGGGCGGTCTGCTTGTGGGGCCTCCTGGTTGGTTTCCTGGACCCCCCACAAGTAAGTAGCATGAGATTTGGGCTCCTCATTTCTTTGTTAAGGAATGAGTTGTCATTTATTGATGGTCTACCATGTGCCAAAGGCTTTCCAGACGGCTTTAAAATATGTATTATTATTTAGGGAGGCGGTAGTTCTTCATGTCACAGCAGGGACAATAGGCTCCGAGAGGGAAAGGGGCCTACTCTAAGTCACACAGCAGTGCCAGGACTGGAAAGCGGTTGCCCTGCCTTCTTTTTGTTATACCTTCCATCTCCGAGGTGAGAAAGGGGTATAGGCGCAGGCGCCAGAGACAGCTGTGATTGAGCCACAGCCCCTCCTGTGGTTCCAAGTAGTGGCCCGGAGGCCTGACCTTCTCCAGGTGCATCCCCATCCGGCTGGCTGCCACATCCTCCTCAAAGCCCAGACCTATTCTGGCCCCGGGCTGGACTTGGTGCTTGGGCAGTGTGGGGACCCCGCTCTTGCCCAGGGCCCCCAGAGGGTAGAGCTTGCTGGCATTCCTATGAAGCTATGGTTGAGGAGGGTTGTGGGGCTGTGAACCCCAAGACTCCTGGAGGTCCATAAGAAGTGGGAGGATAGGTACATCTTTTCAAATTTTTATTTTTCGCTGAGCAGAGAGAAGAGATCCAGCTATGGAATCCGGAGAGAGTTCTATGGGAACAGAACAGAAATTGCCTGGGCCTGGGTCCAGAAAAGGCCTAGAGCCGCCTGGGCTACCGTTCAGTGCCAGCTTCGTCCTTGGCACTCGGCCCCTCACACAGCATCGCTCAGCTCCTGAGAGCCAGAGCCCACAGTACAACGGCAGCCACTAGAGGCTACAGCTACAGCTGCTGTCCTGCCCAAGGAGTGGTGTGGGGTTGGCTCCGAAGGCCAGGGAGGCCAAGCCAGAAAGTCTTAGAAATTAGCCAGTCCATCGCCATTTTAGGGATGGTGAAATGAGACCCAGAAAGAGCAGTGGCTTCCAAGGAGAATGAACGTGGAGGCTCAACCTTGGGCCTCTTGTCTCCTGAGGGTATCTGCCCACAGACCCTGTGTATGTGCGTCTGTGCCAGGGTGTGCCAGGGTGTGCCAGGATGCAGCTGTGGCATACGCCTCGGCACATGCCACAGCTTCTATGTCCCTCTGTGGGTCTCTCTATGAGTGATCCTGTGTGCAGGAACTTAGGGCAATGGCCAGAGAGGGATGGGCCTATTCCTACAATCTTAGGAGGCCTCTCCAGGCTGAGTAGAGAGGGTGGGTCCTGAGGAGAAGGGTGAGGAATGGGGACTTTGTTCCTAGTGGAAAGAGAAAGACCAGAAGGCAGACTTGGGCCACAGATGGGAAGGGTCCTGAGCTAGCATGGGACAGGGGGAACAAAACTAAGATGGGGTATGGGTCCCTGAACACTGGGACATGCTCTTAGCCCTCATGTGGGCCCAGCCCTCTGGTCACCCCAGCGGGCAGCCCCAGAGGAAGTAGTCACATGATGTAGCACTTCTCAGCTGATTGCTTGAGGTCCCCCAATGTGGCCTGGGCCTTGTCCTTGAGTGAGCCGAGGTCTAGGCCAGGGAGACTGGCCAACTGCCCGAGGACGGAGGCCTTCTCCTCCTCCTCCTCTGTGTCCTCCTCAATCATCTTGGCCAGCTCCCGAGGCAGCTCCACGTCTCCACCTGCCATCTGAATCTGGCTCTCATCTGTCTCGTTCTGAAGGGAAGAGGGGAGGGTGGAGTGTGGTTGGAGGTCCATGAAGACCCAGAGTTGAAGGGACAGGGAGGAGGCCTGGACTGGGCTCCCAGCCCCTAGATTCTCGAGCCGCCTGAGAACTCACTCTGGTGAGTTCAGCCACCCACTCTCCCACCCCCATCCCAGGATCAAGCTTTTGACACTTGGACATGGAGACCTTGCACTTTTATACCACCTTACTTCACTCTGAGATATTGAAGACACCAGCATAGTGAATAAAGCAAAATGAAAATACTTAGGAGTCAAACTGTGCTAATCAGCCAAGTCACATGCTGACTATCATTAACTACACTGGAGGACGTTACTGATAATAGTGATGGGTACCATTTATCAAATGCCTACTGTATGGCTGACGTTCAAAATAACCCTGTGAGGTGGGTATTTTTATCTGTATTTTACAAGTAAGGAAATTGAGGTGCAGTTTAAGTAAATTACTCAAGTAAGCAACTTGGGCAAGGTCACACAACTAGGAAGCACAGACGCTCGTTTTAAACCTACATCATGGATTCCAACATCTGTGCTCTCTTTGCACAACACCTACTGACTGCCATTGCATTTCTCTTTCCCTTTGGGAACCCTGGGGCTTTCCACTTTATGTCCTACTCAGTTACCGCCAAGTCTTCCCTCTTCTACTAGACTCAGAGTTTCCTGGTGGCAGGAGTTGTTTCTCTTAATGTGGCTCGTGCAAGCATTTGAGGAATGACTCCATTCCTGGTTGGTTTTTTTTTTTTTTTTTTTTTTTAATGACTCCATTCTTAGGTGGGTTTAACTCAGTAGCTTTCTAGGCTTTCTGGAGTGGTTTTCCCTCTGAGAGACTTCCAGAAGGCTGGTGCCCTGTGGAACGTCAGAGGCAGCCAGGGGATCAGTAAACATTTGTTGAATGAGTGAATGTAATGTTCACATGTCTGATCTTTCAATTCAAGTGGAAGATTCTAGGCACTGGGAGTAGCTTGTGCCTCAGTTCTCTCCTTAGGCAACACTTACATGCCCATGTACTGCTGTAGTGCCTATGGGAGACGTCTTCCTGGCTGCTTGGCCAACCAAGGGGCATTTTGCTCTCTGCAGACAGACACCACACCCTGGAAGGCAGCCAGGAGTCCTGGAGCAAGCTGAGGTTCAGTATTCACAGGCTTGAGCTCTGACTCCAGCTCCATTACTAGCTGGTTGTATGGCCTTGACAAGTCCCTGAACCTCTCTGAGTCTCAGTTTCCTTATTTGTAGTGTGGGTGATAGCTACCTGGAAGTGTTATTGAGGGGTTACATAAGGGCATGAAGGTCAAGGGCCTGGCACACAGAGGGTGTGCATTCTCTACCCCACCCCACCCTCCATGGGTGTTCAGGAGCTCGGAGTGTACTCAACCCTGGGGTAAAATCTACTGCCTTCCACTTCTTCATCTGCCTGGGCTTGACTGGGGGTTGGGAGAGTGGTAGGTGGGGGAGAGAAAGGGCCTGAACTGGCGCCAGAAACACAAACCTATCAGCCTTGGGAAGACCGGGCTTTGAGTCCGAGAACGAAGGATCCAACCAAGAACTCGTCTCCATGAGTTTTAGGAGCTGAAAGTTGTGGTGCCCAGCTGTGCTGGGAGAAAGAGTGGGGAGCCCCAAGCTCAGAATCCCAGATGTACCTGCCAGCCCAGGCTCGTAAGCTTACCTTGGGCAGTCGGTATTTATCTCGGAAGTGGCTCCGCAGCGTGGCCCGCTCTGCCTTCCTCTGCGTGAACTGCGCATCCCGCTCCATCCTGCGGGGGCACCGGGGCGGAGTCATCTCAAGGGCTGAGAGAATGGGCGGGGTCTGCGAGGGAAGGGCCGGCGGGGTCTCCGTGTCCCGGCGCCAGCCCGTTAGCCTCTGTGTCTGACCTGGCGGGCCTCCGTCAGTCTTTGCTGCCTCTCTCCCATCATAACTGTCCTTTGTTGCCTCTGCACCAGCCACTGGACTATGGGGCTGGAGAGTCAGCTGGTCTGGCTCACTCTGCAGACCCTAATGGGTACCTCTCGCGGCCTCCAACTCCGTCTGTCTTTTCCCTTCCTGATAGATTGTGTCTTGTGGGGGAAAGTATTCGGGGCAGACTTGGGTTTGCGTCCTGGCTGCACTACCACTTTCGGTATGTCTTTAGATAAGTCACTTATTTTCCTCTTTTGCAACTTACAAAAAAACTGTTATCAGGAGTAAGCAAAATAATAGCTAATATTTAATGATTTACTATGTTCCAGGCACTGTGCTATGAAGTTAACATGCGTTAAATAATTTAATTCTTATACATATATAAGGCATGCTTTATGATTACCATCACCATTTTACAGAAGAGGAAACTGAGGCACAGAAAGGTTTAAGTAACTGGCTTAAAGTCATCTAGCTAAACAGACACAAAACCTGGATCTAAACCTAAGCAACCTAACTCTGGGGTCCAGCTCCTTATCCCACCCCAGCTGCCTCTCTGTCCCAGCACTGCCTGCACACAAGAAGACACTGAGGCTCAGTATCTATGAGTGCCCCATCTCAAGATCTGTCTCCGTGATTTTGAGCCCCCTCAGATTCATTACTTTTCTCGGAGCCTCAGGCTTAGAGGAGCTCCAGTTGGAAGATGCAGACGGTTAGGACCAGATCGGATTAAGGGATTACTTGTTTCGTCAGAAATGCACGTGCCCCCACCCCATCCCAGGTCCCTATTGCCCCTGCCCCCACTCCCTCTGAGCCCTGAGTGCGAAGCTGGGGCCGGGTCCTGGGTCTGAGATGGGGCGGCTCTGGGGGCAGCCTAGAAAGCACAACCCAGCCTCCTACCGCATCTAGAAAAGTAGGGTGAGAGGGCTCGGGGTCTGAAACCGCCCTAGAGGTGGGCCAGGTAGCTGGAGGGGGTGGGGGTGGGGGGAAGGTCGTTGGAGCCAGGAAGGGATCCCACTCACTTCTCTTCCACCAGTTGCTTCTGATACTCCTCATACTCTTCTCGGCTCATGCCTTGCGCTTCGGCCGCCGATTTGTCCCCGTCCCCCTTGTCCTCGCCGCCCCCCAGGCTCCCGGTGAGGTTCTTCAGCTGGCCGCCCACCATAGTCTTCACCATGAACGCCATGGTCTTCGCTGGCCCTGGCACCGGGCGCCGGGCGCCAGGCACGTCCGCACCTACTTCAGCACTAGGTCTCGCGGACAGCTCCTGCCGCCGGCCCGCGCCCCACGCTCTGAGCCTCCCGCCGCCCGCCCCCGCCCAGGCCCGCCCCCACCTCCCCAAACCCCTCCTCACGGGGGGCGGGGGGCATGCACGGGGCTGAGGAGGCTGGACCACGTGCCCGCTCCGCACTCCCGCCTCCCCCACGTGCCTCCTTCAACGCCAAGCTCCGCCTGGGCATTGCTAACAACGGATTAGGGCCTGCGCGGGGTAGGGTCGCTCCCCAGGGAAAGGGGCTGCACTGATGCGCGTCCAGAACCCTGTTTCCTACTCTCCCCCCCACTTCCTCCTCTCCCAGGTCGCTGATAGCCAGGATTTCAGCTGGCAGATCCAAGTGGCAGCAAGGGGCAAAGATCCAGCCCTGGGCCCTACACCATCCTCCCCACCCCGCTGCCCCAGCAGCTGCCCAAAGAGCTGGACGCTGGGAAAAGGAGACCAGAAAGCGGGAATCCCAGTTATGTCTCCATGGGTTGCCTCAGAGTTCTCCCTCATATGCCAGCTCTGCTGACCCCTAGAGCTACAGGAAGTGGGGAGGGAGAGAGCTCTTCATGGTGATGCTGGCTGGGCTGGGCCAAGAGGGGCACCTGGAGATTCCACTCTTTGTTCTGGGGACAGAATTACCACAGTTGTGACTCCCTCTCGATCCACAGTCCAGGGCTCGAGGCTTGTGGGGTATCTGGTCTTTTGGCAATCAGACCAGTCCTTGATGTCCTTGCCCGCTTGGAGCCCACTCCCAGCTACCTATCCAGAGAAGGTGAAAGCCTTCAGAGAAATTAAGGTAAAGCCAGAAGGTAAATGAGCATATCAAACAAAACGTGGGGAGATGGAAATCACCTTTAATAAGATTGGAGCTACCCAAAAGCTAAGGTGTGGGCAGGAGCTGGGCACCCAGAAGGAGAAGTACGGGCCAAACCCTCACCCCCTGGACACCATCCACTTCCTGGGGAGATTCCTTCAGGGCTTCGAGGTGAGTCATGCGTGTATGCTGGAGGAGAGAGGCTGCCTCCTCAGAATCCCCAGGGCGCCAGGAATGCGTGGTGCAGGACACAGAGGAGGGCTGCCTGTGGACAAACAGTCCTGAAGGCTCTTGTCCAGCTCCTGCCTACTGCCAGGGAAAGGAGAAGAAGGTTACTTGGATCTCTTCCTTCAGGGCTCTTGAGACCAGGCTTCCACATTCACCTCTCTACCATCTCTCCATTACAGCCTCCCTTGTTCTAAGACCTTCTATGGCTCCCTTGGCCTGCCCCATCAGGACCAGACTCTTTCCTTGGCATTCAAGGCCTGTCTAGGTGGCTCCAGCCTTATGGCCACCATCGAACTCGTACATAATGCATAAGCTTGTCATCATTTCCACTTGGTACCTTTGCTATTTTTACCTGGAGGCTGTCCCTCCTTCTACTCTGCTTTTAAAGCTCAGCATGCTTCACTCCTCCAGGAGCATCCCAGACCACACTGATTCTTCTTGTCTTGACATTCCACCAATAAGGACTGTCAGTCCGATTTCTGAGCACCTTCGCACACTCACCATCTCTAAATGTTTCATTCATTCAACAAACACCCGTCAAGCAGAATTAGTGACCTCCTTTTTATTCTCTTTTAAATTCTCTTTTAAATTCTCTTTGCCCAGTTTCACAAACTGGTCCCACCTTTTGCTTTGACACTGAACTTGACACTTTTTCTCCAGAATATTGTGCTTTTTTTCATGCTTCCATGCCTTTTCTTATCCTGTTCCTCTGTATTGATGCCTTTACTTATCTTGTCAGGCTAGAAAACTCCTAGTTATCTTGACCCACATCCAATGTCCCTTCTAGTCAATTCCTTGATCTCCCTAAGCTGGGTCAAGTGCTTTTTTCTCATACTGTTACAGCCCCTGAGCTCCCTGCCATTGTGGCACTGACCAGATAGGGTGTGACTATCAGTTACTCATCGGTTTCTCACATTAGCAAGTGAGTTTTGTGAGGGCAGGACTTAGATGGGACAAGCGGTTGAGCAGGCGGCCAGTAGAGCTTGTTGGAAAAATGGGTCCTAGCCTGGGTGCTGCTCCTTGCCCCTGGTAGACCAGGCATGTTACCCCTGGGCCTCAGTGCCCCATGTCCCAGTCGAATGGCTATGACCCAGAATCAAGAGATGTCAAGTAGTATAGCATGTCTCAGTCATGGGAAGACCCACCTGAAGTGCACATAACAGAAGAAGCCTATAGTCTGAATGAGGAGGAAGAACAAGAAGATGCTGGGCCGCAGGCACAAGGAGGCTTCTGGGGGTTGGCCAGGTGGGCGGCGGTTCTTGGCTGCCGCTTTCTGAAAGGGGACATTCTAAGGTCCTGGATCGGCTTCTTACCCAGAAGGAAAAAGGGGACCTGGAATCTGGGCCATGTGTGGGCTCTATTTCCCTCCCCCAGGCTTGGGGCACCCTGGTTCTCATCCAGGGAGCTTGGAGAGGAAGCTACTTCCCCAACCCTAGCTCCCCTGGCTCCATCTGTGGGGACGGCTGGGAAGGCCTGGGGCCAGGGATCACCAGGGGTCTGAAGGCTCTAGAGATGAGAAAGAAATAGAGTGAAAGACAAGGTGATGGTGAGGGCCAAGGTAGGAGCAAGATGGGCCAGGGACACAGGGAAGAGAAGGTTCCACCATCGATCTCTAGTACTGCCATTTCCCTTCTGGTCACTGAAGGGGTTGGACCAAATGGTCCCCAGGGCCCTGCTGCCATTGAGAGTCTGTGGGACTCTCCAGAGTGCAGAGAGGGCAGAGAGAAGGTGAGATCGGTATCACAGACACAGGCACAGATACAGGTGTGCCTGTCAGCAGTCCCGGGAGGGGAGTGCAAGGGCAGAAGGGGCCTGGGGACGCAGAAGTGCTGGAAGAAGGGGGCTGAGCCAGAACCTCAAGGATGGGGCCCTCATGGCACCCCTTCCTTCCCCCTTACCAGTGGGCCCCGAAGGTCCTTCTGCAGGAGGCCCAGGATCTGGGCCAGCTCTGAGAAATGATGCTTGGTGCCCACAGGCAGATAGAAGAGCTGGGCTTTTGAGACCACGTGGGCAGCTGCATCCCTGGTGGGGGGTGGAAACCAAGGGAGATGACTCATTATCTCTTCTGGTTGCACCCAGGCCTCCTAACCATTTCTCACAATCCCTAACGGCAGCACCTGGTGGGAAACAGGCACCATCCATAGGGCTCCTTCTTAGGGGCTGGTCTTACCCCAAACCTTCTTCCTATATCCTCAGACAGCTTTGGCTCAGAGAAGGGTCTTCCTAACGTTGTCTGTTTCAACTCCAGGCTCCCTGGGCTTTGTTTTCCATCCCCAGGCCCCAGGGGATTTGGTTCCTCTCCCTCTTCCCATCTTCCCATCCCCAAGCATCTAGATGTGGGTGAGGGACCCAGAATCCAGCACCCAGCCTGAAGCTTCCCTGCTCTGTAGCATCAGGGTGACTTCCCTGTCCCCAGAGCCCCGTGGGTAGCTCCCTGGGCTTGGCCTAGGGTGGGGTGCTGGGAGGCTGGAGGGGGGCAAAAAGAAGTCAGGGACTGCCCTCTTCAGCTCGGCCTGATCTTGGTTATGGTTCCTCCAAGAACGCCATCAAAACATCCCCTCCTTCCAGCAGCTGTCCCTGAAGGAAGGCTCAGATTTACTAACTCTCCCTGGGGAGGGGGTTTGCGCCCCTCCCCAGGGAGAGTTACTTTTAAATTAGGATTTTCAAAACTCTAAACTTGATTCAATTAAATTCAGGTCAACTGGACAGACTTAACTCTGCCCCTGCCCCTCCCTGTGTGCCAGGCTTTGTGCTGGATGCTCAGGAAGTGAGGAAAGGAATAGGGGGCCAATGGAGGAACTTGAGGCTGAGCAAGTGGGTGGAGCCGGACTTCTCTGCCCCTCCCCCAGAACCCCTCCTCGCAGGTGCCCTTACCTCATCTCTTGCAGGTCCTGGAGCAGAGACCTCTGTCCACGGAGCAGGGCGCTGACCTTGGCAGAATCCTGCAGCAGGGCCAGCCTGTTCTCCAGGGCCCAGGCCACAGCCCTTTTCTTCTCAGAGTCTACCTTCCCGAGGACACTGTAGCCCTCTTCCTTCTGGAACACCTTACCACCTCACCTGGCCCTTCCTCAGTTTGGACATTATCTGACACGTTGAGTTTATCCCCTGTGCATCTGGGCTTCTGGATTCCCCCTCTTCTCAAATCCCTCCCCCTGAGGGTCATGGGCTTCCTCCCCCTTTCAGAAGTGGTTCTGCCCTTAAAGGAGGCAGAGGCCCAGTCCAGTCTTCTACCTACCGCCCCCCTCTCCCCGACCCCAACCGCAGGGCACAGTCCAGGATGGGGCCAGTGCCGAGCAACTCTCAATGCTTAGGCCTCTGTCTCGGTGAGTGGCCTGGAGAAGTGGCTGCCCCTCTCTGGGGTGGAGAGAATCTGGCAGCAAGAGTTCTGGGCCTGGAAGTAGGATCATAGAGGCCTAGCCTTGGAGTGTGGCCCCGTCCCCACTCCCCCACTCCAGCAGCCCAGCCTCAGCTGCTCTGGCCTGAGGACACGAGATGTAAACCCTGAGCTGCCAGAGCCCAGCAAAGCCCACAGGAGCCGCCGGCCTCTGCTGCCTGGCATCTAACAGCTTGACTGAGTTCAGCTCTCGGGCCCCAGGCTGGGCGTGCCACGGGGCATGACTGTTTGGAAGAGAAGCCAGGATGGTAGTGGAGATAAAAACGAGGATTCTGGTGCGTCTGAGCATTAAGCAAGCCGTATGGGAACCAAATCACATGTGGAGCTACATGCAAATTAGCACCCAGTCTATTTCTGGTGCTTGTCTACAGACCCGTGTCCAAATACCTGGCATCTCCTCTCCCCAGCCCCGGCCGCGTGGATCCGTGGGCATTGGCTCGTGCAGGGCTACCCTCCTGTATGCTCCCCCGCCTGGCAGGTCTACCCCCTCCTGCAACCTGCAGCACTGCACCCCTGCTCTCCTTTCCCTCCAGACCTTGGGGGAGACTAGATCCTAAGTATAGTGCTTGCTCCTCTTTCTGGACAGAGGGAGCTCACCGGTGCCAGGAACCCAGTGGCTAGGGAGCTGGCTTTTCCAGGCCTGCAGGCAGGGCCTTGGGTGCCCAAGGGGCCACTCACCCAGGCTCCCTCAGGCCTGGCATGGCCTGGGGTCCCCAGGTGCTTCTTCCACTGCCTCTCGGCCTGGGCCAACTGTCTGGAGAGACCCTGGAGAGCCTGCAGGATCTGGCGGTGTCTGCCCAGCGTCTCTTCCAGGCCAAGGATCCTTTTTCCTGGAGATTGGGGCAGAGCTGGGCCAGGTAGCCCACTGCAGTGGGGTAGCAGATCCTATCTTTGGGGCTTATTGGAGAGGAGGGGCAGAAAGACATGGCTTCTGCCTCCAGCTCTCCCCCAGAAAGTTGTGTCTGGGTGGTGGGGTGGGGATCGGACAGAGCCTGGGCCCCGGGGTCTGCTCGATATGGCCTCCTCGAATCTTCGTCTCCCGATTGGTTAAAGCACTCCTGATTCCAAGGGAAGAGGATCCTGTGATGCTCAAATGGACCCCTACTTCCCCTGCCTGCTCCCTGGGGTCCTACCCTCTTCCTGGACTTCGGAGCTCAGCTTTGGGATCACATCCTCCCTGGCGCCCAGGGCCAGCCTTGCCCGAAGCCCTTCCAGCCGCTTCACCAGCCGGAGCTGCTCCATCTCCAGAAAGGGCGGTGGGGGAGGCTGGAGGAAGAAGACCAAACTCAGGCCTGAGACCCCTGGGAGGGCTGCGGGTGAGGGAGCCTTCCCACGGGGCCTCCACAAGTCCAGTCCCGCTCCCGGACCAAACACGCATCCCACCCAGGGAAGAAGCACCCCGGCCACCAAGCCCTGCGGTTTCAGGCTCTGCTGCTGCCGATCCCCCACGCTTATGTCTCCAGCTGCCGCCCAGGCCCCAGCCGCTCGCCCAGGACTCAGACCTTTGTGCTGCTCCTCCACTCAGCTACTCTCTCTGCCCTTTCAAGCTCATGCCTTCCAGGTGGCTTTCCCTGCTCCCCTGGCTGGTTAGGACCCGTCCTCTGTGCTCCCACAGCCCCCTGACGGCCTGGGAGGTGCTTCAGGAACGGGGCCTAGCTCTAGGTCACCTCTGGCCCCCCGCACTGCCCAGCACAAGGCCTGGTCTGAGCAACTCAGAGAGAGAGAAAGAGAGGGAGAGATCAGTAGAGATAGCGGCTCGAATGACAGGGCTGAATACATCATGACATAGAAGCATCCGGGGCAGGAAGGGGTCCCTGGACTGTCTCCCCCAGCAATCCCTGAAGGCTGACCCCAGGGGTGGCATCACCTTTGGATCCGGCTCACTCAGACTGAAGGTCAGGAAGGACAGGATGTCATGGTCATCTGGAAGGGGGGGGGCAGAGAAGGGAAGGTAAGACCCCCGCCCTTGCCCAGCAGCCCACTCAGCCCTCACCCCCCCGCCCCCCGGTCCCCCTGCCCGGCTCTATTATATTCCAGGCAGGCAGGAGATCTGGGTGACTCTGGGCCTCTCTAACCTTCGTCTCGCTCACTTCATGGGAAAGGTGTGAGGGGCAGACAAGCAGATGGGTGGACTGTGAGGGTTGACCCACACGCAGAGCCAAGGGTGAGCCCACACTGAGTGGGAAAACTGGATGGTCCTGGGCTACAGCCATGGCAACAGAATGAGTGACACCCTCAGGCCCCAGAGTGGCAGAAGCAACCATAGGACGGCCACCTCCTCAGCATGGCTCTGAGACCGTGTCACTTTCCTCCTTGGAAACCTTCCACTGCTCCCTAGTGCTCAGAGTCTAAAGACTAAAGTCCGAGCCTTCAAGAACTCCCACCCTCAAACTGCACCCTGCTTGCCAGCTGTGGGTCCCTCCGTGGACTCTTCATTATGTTACACCCCTTTGCGGTTTCCTCAATGTCCTCATGGCTGTCCCTCTTCTACTTGCCCCACAGTTCCCAGCTTGGGGCACTTATGGGGCCATCGCTGGAATAAAAGCTTCTTGTGCTTTATCCTATTTGAGACTTTCAGCAACTCTGCAAGGCAGACATGACCTTGCCCCGATGGTAACAGAGGCCCAGAGAGGGCTCATGACTTGCCCAGACCACACAGAGAGGAAGTGGCTGGCCCCACACCCAGAGCTCTTTGGAAGGTGTGCTCAGGATGTTTCATTAGGTACCATTCCTCTGCTCTCACCTGCTCAGAAGGAAGGCCCTCACCTGCCAGGGTGCCAGTGGCTGCTGAGACCCCAAAGAAACCTCCAGGAGCCAAAAGCAGTGGACCCACGTCAACACAGACCTCATCTAAGTCGTTGGGAGTGAGGCCACTGTTCAAGGACACCTGAGGGGCACAGAGGAGTGAGCCTCTCGCGGTTGGAACCCCCCACCTCTCCCCTGACCCCGGCAGCGGGTTGTCATCCCCACCTTTGATTCACTGGCTTCCCTGGTTCTAAAGGTGGGCAAGCGGCCACCCAGCTTGGTGTCAGCATGGCATGGAGGGGCACGCTTGCCTGGTCTCACACTAGCCCTCGTCAGTATGTGCTCTGGGATTAGGAGTCTGTGCAGGGAGGAGGGTCCCGTGTGGGTGCCACCTGTATGTGTTGGGCCCCTGTGTGGTGTCACAGGCACGGGTGTGTTGGGACCATGGGCACTCACAGAGCAACTCCGTAGCTCTGAGTGCTATAGTTTGCACTCCCTGCCCAGAGAATCTGAGAAAGCAGGAAGGGCTACTCACCCGCAGCCTCTGCCCCCAGTAGGTGATCCGAACTCTGAGGGGGTTCGGCAGGTTGCGGAAGTCCCGGCGGCAGGAGCCCAGCACCCCGCTGGCTGCATCCCTATGGGCACTTGGAGTTCAGCCAGGCCACACAGGACACAAGGCCTGGACAGTGGGGGTCGTCCCAGGGGCCCTTCGGCCCAGGCCTACCGCACACCCCCACCCCCCCACCCCACGGGTCACTTGGGACGGAACGTGTCCCTGTTGTCTAGCATGAGTCTCCCTTGCTTCTTTAGCAGGAGAGAGGGGAGCTGGAAAGCAAGCCTTGCCTGGCAGAAGACGCCAGGGCCTTCCTGTGACTCTTCCTTGGGGGGGACAGAGCCTGGAGCAGCACTGGAGCTCTGCCCTCAACCCCCCAGGCCCACCACCTCCCCCACTGTTCCCCCCCCCCACCCCCGACTCCTCGTTCCCCTGCGCCTCTGGGGAGGGCTCCTCTTTCCTCTTTTTTCTGCCAGGCTCAGACTGCAGCAGGACAGACTCAGGACAGAGGACGGGAGCCACGTTCTGTGGGCCCGAGAGGTCCCAGGTTTCTCTGGGCACACAGACAGACAGCGCTTCCACCTGCGGCTAAGAGGGAGGCCGCACAGAGCAGGGAGAAGCCAGCTCTGCGATTTGCACTCTGTGTGACCTTGGGCAAATGACCACATCTTTCCAAACCCGAGCTCCCCCGTCTTTAAAATGAGGATAATGATTGGAAGTAGCTCATAACATTGTTATGAGGGTTAGCTAAGACAATGAATGTAAAGTGCTTGGCACTGTGCCCCGCAGACAGGTAAGCTCTACTCCATAAATGCTAGCGATTATTCTAATTGTTATGAGCTAAGGGATGCGTGCTGGGAGACACTGATGACGGGCCTGGGTGGGATGGGAAGCCTCGTCATCGTCATCGGGGAGAAAGGGAAGGCTCTGGCAGGCAGGCGGCTGGCTCGGGAAGGGCGGGGACCATCTGACCTCAAAGCTCAGCTCTGCGAACGGCTGTGTGACCTTGGGCCATTCACTCCACCTCTCTGGGCCTCAATGCCCTCATCTGTAGTTGGGGACTAATGATCTCCCCTTCTCAAGAGTGTTGCTGATCAGATGAGACGGTGTGAGTGGCAACACTCAGTGCAGGCTACGCCCTGTGTCGTTTCACGTCCCGCCCCCCAACCTGGGGCGTTAGGTTGAATGAATTGAGGACTCAGTGGCGCAGTTCCTAGGAAGAGCACGCAGACTCTGGTCCCTGTCCTGGAAGAGGCACAGGTGGGACAAGCGAGAGGCGGTTCCAGGGCAGCAGCCATCAGCTCAGATGAGTCCCCGTCAGAGGCTGGGGCAGGGGCTTGTGTACACAGTGTGGGTCACCGCTGAGGCCCTTGGGGCCCAGGAATGGGGTAGGGGTGTGTCCGGACAGGCCCTTACCCACGCGGCTCGTAGCGAGTGTGCGCATCACTGGCCAGTACACGGATGATGGGGCTGTTCTGCATGGGAGGTGACGAGCAGCCTGAGCCGTGGGCACGGGGGGGAGGGGGAGGGGGAAGGGGGGGAGGGGACAGGAGATCACTACTCACCTGGGTATCCTTGGTGGAGGAGTCGAAGAGGATCCCGATGCCGTCCCACGAGGCCAGCCCCTCCAGGACAGAGCCTACTTGGCCCCTGCCCCGGGTGTACCACACGGCCTGTGGGTCCCCAGCTGCTCAGCCCGGGGTGGGGGGGGGGGGGCTGCAGGACACTGAACCTCGGGCTCACCACCCACCTCCCTGACTCACCCCCTCTGCCGGGTGTGGTTTGGGGCCACTCACCATGCCCTGGGCTCCCCGCCGCCCTGGCCCGGTCACCCTCATCTGCACATGCACCTCCCAGGCAGAGAAGGGGACAGGGGCCCTGCTCCACACGGCGCCGCTGCAGTTCCTCATGGATGGGGCCAGCCGCACTGCCTCCAGGCCCAGTATGGCATCTGTGGACGGGGGCAGCTCAGGGCCAGGGCCCCACCATCTCCTACGCCCCCAGCAATCTCTGTCACTGGCCTGGGCTGGGCTCTGGGGTAGGAAGGAAGTAACATCAAGGCTTGCCATTAAGAGGTGGGCAGTCAGACGCAGGAGAAGTGGGACACGGAACCCAGCAGGGCTGGCAGGGCCTTTGCCAGGGGGCGGATGCCTTCTCACATAAGCCTCACCACAAATCCGTGCCGCCTGCTTTTCTAAGACCCCACCTGACACATGAGGAAACTGAGGCTCAGAGAAGTTAAGGAACTGAGTGGATTGAAACTCAGCTCCATCTGATTCCATAGCTTTGAATGGCACAGGTCCACTCCCATGTGGAGGTTTTGTTTTGTTTTGTTTCGTTAAAAAAAATTTTTTTTTTACCTTTATTTATTTTTGAGAGACAGAGAGACAGAGCCCAAGTGGGGAGGGGCAGAGAGAGAAGGAGACAGAATCCAAAGCAGGCCCCAGGCTCTGAGCTGGCAGCACAGAGCCCGACGCGGGGCTCGAACTCATGGACCGTGAGATCATGACCTGAGCCGAGGTTGGACGCTCAACCGACTGAGCCACCCAGGCGCCCCACATGTGGAGTTTTTTTTCGATAAATACAGTACGGTAGTGTAAATGTATTTTCTCTTTCTTAGGATTTTCTTAATAACATTTTCCTTTTTTCTCCGGCTTACTTTATACCGAATATAATACATACAACATAAAAAAAAAAACGTGTTACTCCACGGTCTATGTTATTGGTAAGGCTTTGGTCGACAGCAGGTTGTTAGCGGTTAAGCTCTGGGGGAGCCGGGTTATTATTATGCTCGAATTTTCCACTGTGTGTGGGGTCGGCGCCCCTAACCCCTGCGTTGTTCGGGTGTCAGCTGTAACACGTTTCTCCAACAAGAGACATTTGCTTCCACCCCTTTCTGTTTCTCAGGGGAAGAAACAGGCCCCGTGAGGGAAAAGGACACGCCCGAGGCCACCAGACACAGGAGAGTACTTTGCGAGAACAACCATGTTGGGGTTTAGGACTCCAGGCTGTGGAAGCATGGAGAGACTCCAGTGTGGCCCATTGAGGCGGGGGGCGCAGGGTGGGGCTCCGGGTTCAGGTCCCCAGGGGGCATTCCAAGGTGAGGAAAGCCTGAAAGCAAAGGTGACAACTGGCTGACAGGACTGTGAAGAAAGGGAGTGTGTGTGAGAGAGAATTCACAGAGGCCGGGGGTGGGGGAGGCGAAGGAAAGGGGAGAGAAACTGAGGCAGGTTTGGCAGGAATCAGAGGGGAGATCAGAGGCTTCACCCCAGCTGGCTCCCCACCCCTCTGGTGCCAGCCTGGAACCTGGCCCAAGGCCCAGTCCCTGCCAGGACTTTCCGGAGACTGCTAATCCAGGCTGTTTGCTCAGCAAAGGCCAAGGTTGGGGGCAGGGAGGCTCGGAGGCTGCAAGGCCAGGAGTCCTGGGGGGCCTTAGAAGCCACCACTGCCTCCGAAGTGACTTGTGGGAGGCAAGGATTGCCCACTGTATACTACACTTACGCATTCAGCTCTATGTGGATCGTTCATGAGGCCTCACCCCAAAGTGTGGGCTCCCTGAGTCTGACTCAGCCCTGTGTCTCTGGCCTGGGCACAGAGGGGCATGGTGGTAGAATTCTGGCAAAAGGATGAGTGAATGAGTGAGTGAAGGAATGAATGAATGGACGGTAAGCATATCACTACGTGATCTTGGAGAATGTGCCTCTGCTCCCCGCTGTGGTCTGTGACACGCCAGACTTGACAAGGCCCCCGGCAGTGAGTGCTGTACAGGCCCTGCCATCCTAGGCTTGAGGCAGGGCCTGGCTTGGTGCTGTGAGAATCAGCCCCTTCCTTTGTTTACCTCCTGTGCCTCTGTGAGGGAAGATTGGGCCAAGACCCAATCAGAAATCATGCCGTTCTCAGAACTTACATCTCACAGACACAGAAATACATAACGAATCCGCTTTCTCTTTTTGCTTTGCCTGCTAGGTGGCTCTGAACCAGATCCATGGCCCAACTCTGAAGGGTGGGCAGACCTCACAGCGTATTTTGGCCACAAGCCCTGTTCCTGGATTCATTTCATGCCTCCGGCCCTAACCCTAAGTCTCATTCTTCTTGCTCATTCCTAATTTAAGCTCCTCTCTACTGCATAGGTCCTTGTAAGTCCTCAAAAATCCTTAATGAACAAGATCAAGTAGAAGACAGACTCCTTGTAGGTCTGGGTTTGGAAGTTCCTGAAGTTAAGATGCTCTCGTGCCTGCTTCCACCCAGCACACACACAGGGCAGAGCTGGTGCCCTCTCTGGCAAAGCAGCTGGCCGCGAGGGTGCCTCCCTTCGGGCAGTCCCCCCGTTCTCGTGGGCAGCAAGGAGCAGGGAGAAGGGAGGTTGGTGCTGGTCCCAGCTGCCTTGCGTCTGCGTGTCTGGGACTCAGCACGTGAGCATGTGTGTGTTTACGGGTCCAAGGGGCAGAGGAAGGAGAGGGGGTCCGAGGAGAGGCAAAAGGAAAAGAGAGAAATCCTAGGGCAGAGAACGAGAGAGGCAGAGAGGAGAAACGGAGACCGGTAGATGATGGGGTGGGATTGTGGTGGGTGGAACGGGAGACAAGCCTGGGAGGGGTCCCGGGGCGAAGGTCTTGCCTGCCCCAGGCCTGGCCCCGTCTTGGGCAGAGGCTGGTACCGGCAGGCCCGCTCTTCCCCAAGTCACAGCCACCCAGAGCTGGTCAGCCCCTCCAGCACTATGAGGGACCCTGGGCATGGCTGGTCCCCACCCCACCCCTCACCTCCATGATGGCTCCAGAAGGGTATTCCAGCCCCAGGCAATGCCAGTCTTGGTCCTTTGAAGCTGAGCTTATACTCAAACCTTCTCTGAGGAGGACTGGCCCCCACGGGGTTGTGGGGGCCCACGAGCAGGAGGAGGAGAAGGCAGAACGAGGGATCAGGGCCCCTGATCACCAGCATTGTGAAGGGAACTGGTGTCTGGGCCCCTGAGTGGAGCCGCGGCTGGGAGGCCAGGGGAGGGGCCCTGGGGACGGGGCCAGGTGGGGAGGAGCTGGTTTCTGTTGGCACTCCCCTCTCTCCCTTCAGCCCCAACAGACATCCTGTTCCTTCTAGGCCTGACCTCAGGCCCAGCCCCTTCCTCATCTCCAGCCTGACCCCTGACCTGTCGCCCACCTGGCTCTGCCCATTCCTGGGCCCTGGCCATCTTTCCACCTCTCTTCAGCTCCGGCAGCCGTAAGGCCTCAGGGATCATGAGGACAGGCCTCAGCCCTCAGCAGCCCTGGCCTCTCCCCTCGCTCAGGACGGGCCTCCACATCCTGCCTCCTTCCCGCAGCTAGGTGCCCCGACTATCTGGTCATCATCCTGCCAACCCCGGACTTCCCCGTCCTGCTCGCTCCGCTGTGGTGCCCAGCTCTGTCCCACATTCCCAAACACACATGCCTCCGGGCAGCGCGGCTTCCTCAACACGCAAATGACACGAAGAAAGGGAGTCTTAACAGACAGAGCAAATAAATGCCATGTGTGGACTTGTTTGGAGCCTAATTTTAACCTACCAACTGGGGGGGGGGGGGGGAACGAGACTGTTGGGGAATCCGAACAATGAATGCTTGATTAAATTAAGGAATTATTGTTAAAGATTTTAGGCGTGATCGTGGTATTGTGGTCACGGTTTTCAAAAAAGGGTTTTGTCTCTTAGAGAAACGTACCAAAGCTGTACAAACGAAGTGATAAAATGTCTAGGGTTTGCTTCCAAGTGTCCCAGAGTTTGGGGGCAGCGGGGTGTGGAGGGCACAGGACTGGTCTGGAGCTACTGTTCACGTGGGATGGTGAGGATGTGGGGGTTCATTACAGTCTTCTCCCTACTGCATATGTTTATGTGATTATATCCATACTAAAAATGTTTTTAAAAAGAAATCCTATATTTCAAATCTTTCCACGCCAATAAATGTTCGTTTTCCTGAGTGGCTCGTTTGCCAAGAATTCTGGCTAGCTGAAGTTTTACTGTGCTTTGTAAGTTCCCAGTAGGATGGAGTTACCGAAGCTCTACCAATGAATTAAAATCAAGGCTGTAAATGGAAAATTTTAGGACATGCTAAAGGCAAACCTTCATTTCTCAACAGTAAGTAAGCCCTCAGCCGCCTCCCCCCGCTCGCCCCTCACCTCCATGGCCGTGCTGCGGAAAGGCAGGCCCCAGTCTGGTCCCGCTCCCTCGCCGGTCACTCAGTCCCCTTCTGGCTCCGGCCCCCACTGCCCCATGAAAACCACTCCAGCAGGCCTGACGGTGACCCTGTTCTTTGTTTCTAGTGCATACTTCTCAACCTGTCTCGCAATGAGGGATGACGTGAACATCTGCTTCCTTGTCTCCCCTCCCCTGTGCTCTGAGAAGCCTCCTCGTGCCCCGCAGGACTCCCCTACCTCTGACGGCCCCCTTAGCTGCTCCTTTGTCACTGCTCTTCCTGCCTGGCCCCACACACCGGGGCTCCCTGTGTTTGCACCTCTCTTCACTCTCCACGTGCTCCCTGGCCAAGTTCACCTGCGTCCACGGCTTCTAGCCATGGATCCCCAAACCTCTTACAGTCAACCCGGCTTCTCCCAGAGCCTCAGGCCTGAATGAATGTCTAACTCTGCAGGGGACCTCTCTGCTTGGATGTCACAAAGGCCCCCAGACAACATGTCCAAATGAAACTCGTGTTCTCCAGCCTCTGGCCCATCCTGGTCCAGGGCTAGGGTCTCATGGATGGCAACCCCCACCTTGTCAAGCCTGAGCAGGCTCTTCAATTTGTTCCTGCTACTCTTATATTGCCTTACCTGATCCTCTAATCCCCAAGCCTTTTCTTTATCTGTACAATGGGGCCCCGAGAGTCGACTGGAGGGGTACGCGAGACGATATGTCTAATGTGCTTAGAACACAGGGCCTGGCAGACACTGAGCACTCAGCTCAGTAAAACGTCAGCTGTGTTCACCTTCCTTCCACCTCCTATGGCTTCCCCAGTCCAGGCCACCACCAGTCCCCTCCTGCCTGGCCACCATAGCCTCCTCGCTGTCTCCCTGTCCCCCCTCTGGACGCTCCCACCCCCAGGGCCAGATTATAACCAGAATTATTTTTCTAAAATGCAGATCTGACCACACCACTCCTTGCTTGTCCCTGAACACAATTGCTCCTGGCCACCTTTGTATGAAGTTAAATTCACGGGGCCTGCAAAGCCAGGTGGGCCTGGGCCCTGTTCTCTCTCCAGACTTACTTCCTCCCAAAAGACCTTCATTGGCTCCTTGGGCCTAGCCACGCTGAAGCACGTCATCTGGCCAGGGCACCTCAGCACCTTGGCCTGGGCAGTGCCCCTCATTTGCCAGAAACACCTCATTCTCTGTCCCTGCCTGACCTCTGCATGTCTGAGAAGCCACCTAACGCCTCTCGCCTCCTCCACCTCACCAGCCCTCTGGGCACCAAGTTGAGCCTGAGTGGGATCCCTATTAGTCATGAACAACTTGAGGGTAAGAGCTCCATTTTGCTCGTCTATGGTACGCCAGCGTCCAGCACAGAGTGGAAGAGAAGGATGGGAGAAAACAAAGGAGGGAACAAAAAAGTCATAAACCAAGAGAGAGAAAGGAAGTAAGGAAGGGATGGGGAGGACTCATACCACCAGGCGGAAAGCTTGGGAGCACCTGGCTACCTGGGCCTGCGTTCCCGTAGCCCATCATCTGCTGGACACTGCCCCTTCCTGCCCCTCCCTGCTTCCTGCTCCTGATCCCGTGGCCCATTGCAGGTTTCTGAACCCGAGCCAGTGGTCAAATGTGCCTCCAGTGAAGTCAGGTTGGGAGCTTGACATTGGCCGTGGTGAGAGTACGCCACGGGGATCAGCAAACTCCAAACCAGAACTCCCTGCCACGCCACTCCCTGATTATTATTGTCACCGGGGCGTCGCCCATGGGTCCCTCTGTCCTTCCTCAGGACACGGGCTCCCATTGCAGGCACATGCCCTTGTGCTCTAAGGAAGGCTCCCCTTCGATCACTACCATCCCTGCACCTCTATCTTCTCTGCTCAGCACATGGGTGCGGCCAGAAGGTAAATGTCATTTCCTTTGGCATCGGATCTGCCCACGCCTCTGCCTCCTTCCAATCTTCTACCTCATCCTCTTTCCTCTTCTTACAGCTGGGTCTCCCAAAACTGGTGACATTCCCACATCGCTCGCACCCTCCTCTAGTGAGGCCTCAAATCTGCACCCCTGCAAACTCAGGTTTTGCTGAAGTTACCGGCAACCTCCTCATGGCTAACACCGGCAGTGGGCTCCGGTCTTCTGGGAAGAGGGGACCTGCTGCCTTGTCGCTCACCTGTCACAGGGCACTCTGCTGCCTTCCTCTCTGTATCTGGCCTGGTCAGCCTCCTCTCCTAGGCCTTTGAATGTTAAGCGCTCCCCAGGCATGGTCCTGGGACCTCTCCTCTTCTGCACGTCCTCCCACAGTGACCTCCTCCTTGTCCATGGCTTTAGATCCAAGCCACACGCTGATAATTCTCAGATTCCCCTCTCCAGCCTCTGGGTTCCAACAACTTGCTCATTGCCTCTTGGCAGTTCACAGGCACGCCTGAAACTCAGCACGTCCTGAACAGAACTCAAGATGTTTCCTCCAGAAGAGGAGTCTCCTGGTGCACCCCCCACCCCCAGCCATCCTGCTTATCAGGGGTCACAGTGGCTCCTCTCCCTCCTTCGCCTACATTATGAATCCATTGGCAAGTTCGCTCAGCTTTCCCTTATATCCCTCTGGAGGCCATCCACTCCCACTGTCCTCTCCTACACTGATCAGTCCTCACTGTGCTCCCTGGAACTTCACCAGGAGCTCAGAACTGTCACGGGCTCCCCGTGGCTCTCAGTGTGATAAAAGCCAAACCCTTGCCCCAGCCTCCCTGTCCACCTCAAGGCTCACCGCCCATCTTCACCATCTTCCCGGAGACCTCAGAACAAGCTATCCTGCCTCCTGTCCCAGCCTCTCTTCCTGGAATGCTGCTGCCCACCCCCCCTACCCCCCCACCTCCTGATCATCCTTCTGATCTCAGCTTACGTGCTGCCCCTTCCGGGAAGCCCTTCCTGACCTACAGACAAGATCTGACCCCCACGTTTACATGTCTTTTTCCACAGCACGCTATCAGTTTGTAGTTGTCTGAGTGATTGTCTTCCCAACTGGAAACTCCACCAGGTCTATTTTGCTCATTGCTGCATCCCAGTCCTGGCACAAAGCAGGTATTCAAATGTCACTGAACGAATGGTCTGGTCTTAGAAAAACGAGCCTCGCAGTGTGCAGAAGGGACGGACTGGGGGAGGTGAGGAGGCTCCTGCTCTGGGCTGGAGGGCAGGGGTGGGGGCAGACACTGGCGGCTGGGCTGCAGGGGGCTGAGGAGCAGACACGAGGCACACTACAAAGTCAGAACTCCCTGGATTTCAGGTCCTGCTGGCTGGGACAGGGCTGAGACAGGGTCAGAGCCTCAGCTGCCAGTCTCAGGGAATGAAATGAGCCTCCCCCAACCATTATAGCTTCCGCACTGACCACAGCACCCGGGGAACCTGAGTAAGGGGAGGAAATACGGTGGCTGGTGCTCATTCTCCATCTGTGGTCCCCCAGGTGGGGTGGGGAAGCCCCCCCCCCCCCCCGCCAACCTCTGTATCCTCAGGCACGGGGCTGGGCACACGTGAAGGGACAGGGCAGCGCTATTACATTGTAGGTGAGTCGTGAGAACCACCGGCAGCTCAGAGCCTCCCCCTCCCTCACTCTCCAGGGTCAGGAGACATTTGATGCAGGAGACACGTACGTTGCCTCCTACCAGGGGGACCCCACTTCCATCCAGTCAGGCTCGGCTTCCGCCCTCCTTGTGCTTGAACAACGTGGCAGCCGAGGTGGCTGGGACCCTCAGACCTTACCCTGTGGACCGGGTCCCAGCAGGACGGTGGGGGAGGGCGGGTGGCGACAGCTCCCCCACGGCAGACACAGGACACTCGCTCGTGCAGCTGACACAAAGCGGCGGCTACATCTCCCGGCCGTGCTCCCCACCCCCCTCCACTCCCAGGGCAAGCACAGCCCCGCTCACAGAGACAGGGGGATGGACAAGATGGCACGGGGACAGGGGGCCGGGCGGGACGGGCAGGCTCGGCGGAGGAAGCGCCGAGGCCGGGCAGCGGAGTCCTCATGGAGTGGTTTATTACGATTCCATCTCACAAGGCAGGTGGGTGGGCGGCAGCGGCACATGAACGAACTCCAAGCCCCTGACAGACGTCTGCCTCGGGCGCATGCAAACAGTGCAACATGGTCAAGCGCAAACACGGGCGACCGAGGCGACACGGGACACGGCACACGGAATGGGGAACGAGGCTGGGGCGATGGGTCCCCAGAGAGGGGCCTGGTCTCCCCAACCCTCGTGGGCAGGACAGGAAAAATAAGATTCGTACTTCTTGTAAAATGCCCATTTGCTGGGTACTTTCTTTCTCCTTATCTTGAAAAATAATAAAAAATAAACACGCAGGAAAAAAATCTCAAAAAAGGAAAGGGATAAAACTCTAAGAAGGCGAGAGATGGGAGGCCAGGGGGAGCCTGACCGCGGTACGGGGGGCGTCTGCCTCACGCTCCTCAGCCCCCTCCCTTCTTGGCCCCTTCAGTGGGGCTCCTGAGCCCCACAGGTGGGTCCATGAGAAAAGGTGCCAGGCCCAGGCGGGGTCTCTGGGAGGCCAGAGGGGGCGCAGGCTGGGTCAGAGGAGAGAGGCCCGCCGGCCCGCTGGGCTCAGTTCAGGCTCGGGCCCGGCAAGTGGGGGCACCGGGTCCACAATCTATCCAGGTTCAGTCCCCGCAGGCCCGAGACCTGGGCGGCGGCTGGCGGTCACAGGTGCAGCTCATGGGTTTTGATGTGCTCGAGCTGCTCCCGGAGCTGCAGGAAGGAGGGCCGCGTGGCGGCGTCCAGGTGCCAGCAGCTCTTCATGACCTCGTAGACCGCGGGCGGGCAGCCGTCCGGGGCGTCCATCTTGTAGCCCTTCTCCACCCGAGGGACGACGTCCTTCAGGGGCTGTGGGCGGGTGGGTGGTGTAAGTCCACACGGGGCCTCACCCCCAAGAGGACCCCTACTCAGCTTCGGGGATCCCCTTCAGACCTGGGCCTCAGAGCCTGGCCCAGGAGGTCACCTGGAAGGTCCCAAGGGCAGGCCTGTGGCTTCTAGGCCTCAGAATGGGAGGCAGGGCCCAGAAAGGGCCCCCTCCCCTGCCACCCCCTCCCTTGCTCTAAGCCTCACCCTCAGCCCCAGCCATGCCCTGGCCCCAGCGCCCAACTCACAATTCTTGGGTAAGGCACTCGCCCAAAGGAGTAGATTTCCCAGAGAAGGATTCCGAAGCTCCACACGTCAGACTTCGTGGAGAATTTCTGCCACGTAGATGGGAGAAGCAGTGTCAGACCCTGGGAGGCTGTGGGGGGAAGGGGTGACCCAGGACCCCCATCCACCGCTCCTCAGGCTCTGGGGAGAGGCCCGCTTCACCTTCTCTCTCAGGGCCTCTGGGGCTGTCCACTTGACTGGTAGCTTGCCCGTGTCCTGGGTGCTGGAGGCCTCCTTGGTGAGGCCAAAGTCGCTGACCTTGGCCACGTTGTCCTCAGACACCAGCACGTTGCGGGCAGCCAGATCCCGGTGCACGAAGTTGTTGCCCTCCAGGTATTCCATGGCCTCACAGACATCTCTGGGACAGAGCCAGCCACATGTCCCCTCAGACAGGGCTCCCACGGCAGCACGGGGTCCGCCCCCCGCCCCCCCCAAAGGGTGCTGCTTCACTCACAGTGAGAACTTGAGGAGACAGTCTCCGCCCAGCACCGACCGACCTCTCGACCTCAGATAGTCCACTAGGCTTCCCTGGGGCGGGACAGACAGACCAACCGGCCCCACAGGTCAGACTTGCCCTCCAGCCCTCTGGCATTGTGGGCTGGGGCTGAGTAAGCACTTGAGGGATATACGAGGGGAGGGAAGGAGCAAGGAGGGGTTGGGGTATCACTTCTGAATATCAGATTCTATAAGCTGGACACTGCACTCAGCAGTTTTCATGCATAAATCTCTAAGGTAAACTGTGTTACAATCTCCACTTCACAGATGAGGAAATTGAGGCTTGGAGAGGTGACACAACTTGTCCTTGGACATAGGGAATAAATGATGAGTCAGGACAAAAGCTGAGCCCTGCCTGGTGACTTCAGAGCTCAGCTGTGGAGAGGGGCCTGGGGGAGCAGGGACCAGAGGACGTGGTGAGGGGTTTGGGGCAGTTGGAAAGCCCAAGTGTTCAGCTCCGGAGTGGGGATGGGATCTCGGGGCAGGTGCACACCTTGGCCATATACTCAGTGACGATGTAGAGCCCGCCCTTCTCTTCCACGATCACGCCCAGGAGCTGTACCAGGTTGCTATGCCGAAGTTGCCTAGGGCAGGATGGCGTGCTCAGAGCCTGCCAGTCAAGCCTCCCCATCTCTTCCCCATCCCGGGGAGGTGACCTCCGCACCCACCCTCGGCCCCGACTCACGTCATGACCGAGGCTTCAGCCAGGAAGGCCTGGGCGGTGGCGTCGTTTTTAATGCACTTGACAGCGACTTTGTTCCCTCTGTAATCACCGAGCATCACATCTGGGGGAGGAAGATTGGAGCTTGTCCCCCAGACTCTCCACGGGCCCTTGGCCCTCCCAGGGCTGCTACCCCCTCCCGCTCACCTCCAAACTCCCCCTTCCCGATGGTCTGGAGCAGCTTCAGGTCCTTCATGTTCAGTGCCCAGCCGCCTGGTGGGGGGAAGGGCGTCAGTGAGAGGTGAAGCCACGGCAGAGCCCACGGCAGACACAGGCGGGACTACGTGTGTGGAGTGCCCTGGAGGTATCCAGAGCCTCTGGGATGGGGGCAGTGCCAGGGAGCCCAGGTGGGAGGAGGCAGGCAGGCCAGCGAGGACTGGGGGCAGGGATGGCACTCACTGCGGAAGAACTCATCCTGGGCCGCCACCGTGCCCTCCATGACTTTTGGCTTGATGAGACGAGTACAGAGTCCATCTGCATCTGAGGTGTAGTGCTGTGGAGGGCAGGACAGGCACTCGAGGGCCAGCCCACCGAGCGCCAACAGCTCACATGCACTGCCCGGATCTGACCACCAGAGGGCGGCGGAGGCCGATCCCACCCAGCCTGGAGCGGCTTTGCGCTGGGAGGGCTCCTCATTTCCCATAGGGGAAGGGACGAGGGCGGCCCAGACTCAGATCCGTGACCCATTTCCCATGCCACCTCACATCCAGGTGCTGGACAGATAGCGGGCTGCTGCTACCACTCCGGGCCTCACCAGTATCCCGAGGCAGAAGGTAAGCCCTGGCTCAGTCCATACATACACTAGCCTCTAGCCAGATGTGGCCAGGACCCTCCCAGCCACAGGCCAAGCCAGTCTAGCAGGGGGAAGGGAGCTGAGAGTGCACGCAGCAGACATCTGGGAGACTTCTGGGGCTACCAGAAGCGAGATGTGGCCTGAACAGGGCTAGCAGAGTGGGCCTTGGGAGTTGCAGGGACACGTGGGCACATCCATGGAGGTGTAGGAGCCTGGCAGACCCTAGCCATCAAGGTGTAGCTCATGAGGACATGCTTACATACACATACTTGGGCATGTAGTTCGGACTGCCTGGAAAGAGGCCGAGTTCTGGGATTAGACAGACTCAGATTCTAGTCCTGGCACCTCTAATTTATAACCATGTGACCCAAAGCAGGTCCCTTAACTGCTCTGACCCTTTGTTTCCTGGCCTGTGAAGTGGGGACAGTGCCACTCTCCCTGTGGTGGCATCAGAGCAGGTGCTTCATCAAGGCGTGAAGAGACACAGGCTCTCAGAGGCTGCACGTGCCGAGGCCACGTGGCCAGATGCGGTGGTGCTGTGCCGGGTGCTCTGGCTCACCTCCACCAGCTGCATGAGATTCTCGAAGTACACCTCCTCATCAATGCTGAGCTTGCTGGCGTGGTACATGATGCGGTAGTGCTCCACCTTGCCGTCACAGCTCACGCACAGCGTGTAGTCCCCGGGGTAGTTGGTGCTCTCCCGCACCAGGAACAGACCTGTCTCCGGTGGGCACAGCAGCCGCTCTGCCTGCTCCCGTGTGATCTTGCCATGGAACCAGCTGCGGGAGGCCAGGCCAGGGCTCGTGGTGGCTCAAGGGTACTGACCCCTGCCCCACACATCTGCCGGGCTCCACTTTCTGAAGGCCCCCGGCTCTGGCTGACACTGCACCACGGCCCCCACCGGCTCAGTCAGGTATGAGAGGCCCTTATGTCCTGCCTCCCACCCTTCTTCCTTCAGTCCTCCTCCTGGGCCTGCCCCCCGCCTTTGAGGTCCAGTACCCACACCCTTCCCCTCATCTTGAGAAGCCTTCACACATTCCCCGCCCCTGCACTCTTGCCTCTGTTTTCGTGAGTCTTCTAGGGGAACCAGGCCTTCTTGTCCTCTTTCCTCCCCAGACTGGGAGACCCCAACTGCTCCTCAGCAGTACTCACGGCATGAGGCTGAGCTTGGTGCCTGCCTTCACACCCTCCCGCTTCTGGACGTAGTTGGCTGGGATGATGCCCTCACGGCCCACCTTGTTCTTGGCTTTGTACCAGTTTGGGTCCTGGGGAGATGGAAGCCCAGACACACTCTCAGGCCCACCGTACCCTGCAGGGGAGCCCGGACCCAGCAGGAACACCCGGAGGTGGGAGGGGGTAGGTGTGGGCACGTGAGGTCCCTCATTACCTTGGTGACGGCCACAATGGTGAGCACGTCTCCTTTGCAGAAGGGAAGGTCCTGCTCGGCAGTGCCGTGGAAGTTGTACTTGGCAATACATTCTGTACCGGACGGCCAGGCGGCCTGCGGGGCAGGCGGCAGGTGGGCGGGTGGATGCAGCCCGGGGCCCACCTCCACCCACTTGCCCACCCACTCTTGAAGTCACAGCCTCCTGGTTGGCCTCTGTGAGCCTGAGTGAGGTGCTCCTCCCCATGAGAACTCGGGGGGCCTGCCAGCTGAGATTCCCCCATCTCTCCCAGATCTGTACTCCCATCTTCAGGGTCCTGGGTCTAACAGCGCACCCTAGAATCTTCCCTTGTTGAAAGCCAGGGTTGGGAAAAGGGGAGCAGGTCTACGTGAGCCCTCATTCTCTCTCTTCTGCTCAGCACCCCCTCAACTGCCCTAGACCCCTGCCCCCATGGTACCTGTATTGCTGACATCTTCTCAGAAGATCTGGCGTCCCCGTGTCACAGGAAGGCCAACCTGTCACTTGGTACCATGAGAGCTGCAGGGAGAAAGGGAAGATTGAGGAGGGGTGTGAGGAGCCGGTCTCCCCGACTCACGGAGCTCCCACTCCTTCCCTGCAGCAATGTGAACAGGTACCAAAGGCCCCCAGAGCCGGAAGCTGGGCCAGGGCCATCCTCTCCAGTCTCAGCAGGCTGAGCGCACTGGATAGGGAGGAAGCAGGAGCACAAAGGCGGTGGATCCTCAGGGACAGAGGGGTCACCGACCCTAAGCCCACAGGGGCCTCACAGCCCAACTGAATGGCCAACACAGGCAAAGGAAGCTCAGAGGTGAGCAGCACCAGTGCCACCCACCCCACGAGCCCCAGGCCCGGATGTGACTTATGTGGTCTGTGGGGGAAGGGAGCCCAGGGCAGCTGTGTGAACCTGGGGAAGGTGCAGTGCAACCTGGGAAAGTCACTTGTTCTCTGTGGGCCTCATAGTTCCTCTGCCTATAAAAACGTGCCCGGGCAGTACGTCTACAGCCAAATGTACATCCCAGTCGCCCCACATCTAGGTGCACCCACAAGAGAAAACAGGGCTGGTGTCCTCGGAGATGGGCACGAGAGCGCTCACGCAGGATGACTGTAACCAACCTCACGCTGGGAACTGCCCAGATGCCCATCAAGAGTCAGATGGGTAGACTGTGGCACGGTCACGAGTGGGGCGCCGCATAGCAGTGGACGTGGATGTTCAAGAGCACAAGGACAAACTCCCGAGTAGTAGTAACCGAGACACCAGACTGAAAAGGACAGACTGTGTGACCCCATTCACAATGCATATGCCACAACCACGGTGCACCATGGCGAGTGCCCTCGGGAGGGGGCGGCGTGACTGGAAGTGGGGGAGGGGGGTTCGCTCTGTGGCACCCTTATGATTGGCGCACTTTTTGGTGTGTAGGTTTACTGCAATAAAGTCAAGCCCCTCCAAAAAAGCTACCCCAGCCAATGCATACCCCAAGGGCAGTAAGCCAATCCGTCCCGCACATACTTTGCGGCCCCTGCTTCAAGCTCCCTGGACTGCTGGCATGTTCCCAAAGCCCAGAGCCCTTGTGTACCTGTCTCAGGAAGTAGACAGACAGGCTAGGGCTCCTGTTCTCTTTTTACAGATGGGGAAACTGAGGCAACTGACGTGTAGACAGGGCCAGTGACTTCTCCGTGGGTACAGTGTGTTAGAAGAAGAACACCATGAGCCCTGTTCCCAGGCTCATTTGACAGGATGGACCAGGTCTAGGGCCGGCTGTAATACCACCTTCCCCAGGCCAGGCAGTGGGAAGAGACGCCAGCATGCACACATCTTAGAGGGATTGGGGTGTGAGGCAAGGCCTGCAGGGTGTAGGCGGGTTTCTTGGAGCCCCAGAGCTGAGCCCTAAAGAGCGGAGGGCTTAGACGGCAAGAAGGCTGGCCGGAGAAGGCGCCTCTCCTTGGTGTGACAGCTGAGCAAGGGTGTCCAGGCAGACAGGGACAGCCGTGAGGAACTGGCCTGGTTGCAAGCTTGTGGGGAGGGAGGGTGGGAAGCAGACCCTGACCATCTGAGCACCCTACCAGTCTGCTGTCAGGGGACGGTTTGGAGGTGGGCCTGCCTGGCATAAACCCTGCAGGGTGGCAGGAGCTTCAAATGACAATGTGAGGAACTGGGGTTTGCTTCTGGGGACCTCAGCCGAGAAGCGCGCGGCTGAGGCGAGCAGAAGCCAGGGAGTGCCACCACCACTCCCAGGCCTCACTCCTGCTTCAAGTCAGGCAGACCTGGCTCTGTGGAGTGTGCAACTCAGAAGAATGACTCAACCCTTCTGAGCCTCAGATCCCTCGCCCTGAAAGGCCTCCCCTGCAAGCAGGCTGTGGAGGGAGAGAAGGAGAGCCCTGGACTGGGAGGGTCTGGCACAGGGCTTGCCATAAACCCCCTCCCTCTCCTCCAGACAAAACGGCTTCCCTTCCTCCCAGGGTACACAGTGCTTCTTGTCCCCAGACGCCAGCCCGTCAACCTCTGCTGTCAGCACAGGGAGACGGGGGCCCACCAAGGCTGAGCCTAGACACCTCCCCCCACCATCAAACATGTTCAGGTGACTGGGCTGGGGTCAGGAACCACCCGCTGGGCTCCACAAGCAGTGGTGAGCTGTGAGCTTGTCTTACCCCCGTTCTATAAAAGCGGAAACTGAGGCTCACAAGGTTGAACACCTTGTGTGAAGTCACACGGCTAGTTATAGGCGACAGGGTTCCACTGGGGTTGGCTGGGTCCTTGACCTTCAGGACTTCTGAACACGGGCTCTGCTAGCTTTCCACATCCCCATGCCTTCTCTCCCCACCTACCCCCCCACCTCCAAACTCGCCACCACTACGCCACCACAGAGGGTGTGGAGACTGTGGCACCGTTAGTCACCCTCCCTGCTGTCAGTTTGCAAACACTCCCTTCCCGGCCTGCAGCTGCTGCTGCTGCCGCCTCCCCACTGACTTGATGATAATAATAAAAATAATAACAGGCCCTGTTTTCTGAGCACTTATTCTGTGCCAGGCCCTGCCCTTGGCACGTAATGGCTCATCAGATCCTCTAACAACTGACGCTATTCTTACACTCATTTTACCTACGAGGACCCTGAGCGAGGTCAAGAGGCAAGGTGGCCTTGCCTGAGGTTTATACCTCCAGTAAGCATCCTGCTCTGCTCAGGTGTCAGATGCCCGAGCCCCTGCACCATGCCCTGGGAGCATCATGCCCCGGGAGCACCATGCCCCGGGGCCACATTGGCCTAGAAAAAGGACAATGCAGGGCAGAAGAGAAGCAAGCGGTGCCCAGAGTGGGGACGAGCCCACCTAGAGTGGTTGGGGGCGGGGGGCGGGGCTTCCTTGAGGGGCTGGGCTATGACAACCACAGATATGGAAAGCAGGGGGAGGAACTGACTCCTCTCCCCTTTTCTACTGGCAATGACTTTGGGACCAGTTTTTCCATCCATGCACTGGGGTAGTGATAACCCTGCAACACCTGGGGCTGCTCTGAGGACGGGAGCTGCCGGGAGCCCACTGCAAGCCGTGGGCTCTCTCTGACAGCTCCTCTCTGGTGAAGTCACAAGCCCAGGGTGGCTCAGTAATCTCCCTCCTTAAGGCCCCGAGGGTCCAGGGGCCATCCTCCTCCAGGTTAGAGACTAAGAGCCAGAAGGGCTGGAGGAACCATAAAGAACCTAGGCTTCTAGTCTGGCCTGGGCCGGGCACACAGGGGTCCTTTCTGGGTTATGTGAACCTGCTTTCAAGCTACTTTGTGGAGTCAGAGGCTCTGAGTCCTGGTCCTGGCTCTGCCACCAATTTGCTGTGTGTGACCTTGGGGTAGTCACCTGGCTTTTCTGGGACTTGCTGGCTCTCCAGCACCTCCGCCAGACCTGTGTCCCACCTGCTGTTTCCACCTCCCTGCCTATTGCTCCCTCTCTACTCCCTCTCTCTTCTTTGCCCAAGGAACCTCCTCTCAACCTCCGGGATGCAGTTGAGGAATCGCTTCTGTTTCACATGTGCCTAAAAATCCCTGTGGAACCGTTTGTGGTAGCAAGAGATTGGGAGACAACCTTTCATGTTCATCAGTAAGCGATCAAGTAACAAATGGCCCGATATCCCTAAAACGTAATGAAAATTCCAGCGGTGACAGGGCCCAGACAGAGTTTCAGGTGCTGACACAGAGCACCCCCCAGTTCAAGTCGCTGAAGGAAAAGCTGCTGGGGGGAGCGAGACGGTGACACGGCTTCCGAAGACCACTCCGCAGATTAATCGAAAGAAAAAGCACCTGCACAACAGGTAGGTCTGACAGACACCTTGTTAACCATGCGATCGAATTAATAAGCATCACCCACAGTGAGAGGAACAACACAGAGTGGAGCGCCCCCTGCTACGACGAACGCGGGAGGGCACAGGGTCCCTGGGCGGTATCCTGGCAGAGCCGGCTGACACGACTCACATCAGGAAGGTGCAGTCAGGCACAGCCCCAGCAACTGGCTTGGACTCTTGAAGTAAATGTCGCAAAAGACAAAACAAACAAACAGAGGCTGGGGAATGTTCTAGATTAAACAGAACACTAAAGAAATGGGACAAAACAACAAAATGGTATTCATGTGAGGTGGAGGAGGTGTGAACTAACCTTACTGTGGTTAACTGGTTAGCAATACAGGTACACCAAATCACCACACTGCACACCTTAAACTTATGCAACATCTTAAGTCAGTTACACCTCAGTAAAGCTGGAAAAAAAGGAGAAAGGAACATGACAACAAGATTCAATGAATGATCCTGAACTGGATTCTGGCTCAGAGGGAAAAAACAGTAGCTATAAAAATCATTTGAGGACAGTTAGGAAAATGGAAATGTTAGGTAATATTATGGAATTTTAATGTTAATTTTCTTAAGTGTGATCATGGTGCCGTGATTATGTAAGAGGTGCACGCTCAAGTACTTAGAAATGAAAGATGATGCTCACGCTAATGCTCAAACTGGCAAAAAACCACATATACTCACATGTGTAGGTATACAAAAGAGGTACCGAGCACAGCAAAATGTTAAGACTTGGTGAATCTGGGTAAAGGATACGTGGGTGTTCGTTATACTATTATTTCAGCCTTTTCTTTTATTATTATTGTATTTTTGTTAAGTCATCCCTACCCCCAACGTGGGGCTCGAACTCGCAATCCCGGGATCAAGGGTCGCGTGCTCTACTGACTGAGCTGGCCTGGGGCCCCTACTTCAGCTTTTTAGTAGGTTTGGAACACTCCACGTTTAAAGGCTGTGACAAAAGGCAAGGGGCAGGACACCCATCTTCCATGTTATGTTAAAAGTTGTGTTTTTTAAGGGGACACACAAGTCATTCTGTAACTCAGACATGCACAGATTATCTTTGAAAGAGAAAACGGGCAACAGCAGTTGCCTCTGGGGTAGGAAGGGGGGAGTCAAGTTTAAGGGAAAATTACTTTTACGGTGCATTTGCTATTTTGTCCTTCTTGATTTTTTTTTTTTTTTAAACCACATGTATCTATTACTAACTTCCCCCTAAAAGGAAGATTGAAAATAAATCACTTTTTGAAAACCACCCCTGCCAGGAGCATTCCTTAGTTCCCCGGCTGTGCTGGCTGCTCCAGGCCTCTGCAGCCTCTCACACATCCCTGCGCTCCAGTGAGAAACTCACTGATCCTGGCCTGGGAGCTCTGCAGGGGGAAGGCCGGGAGCTGACTCATGTCCCCAGCAAGGGCTGAGCCCAGAGTGGCAGCTCAGTGAATGAGTGCTGAATGAATGAATGAACCAACAAAGGAAAGGAGGAAGCAAGGCCGGCTGCATCACACCGAGGTCCCATAACTGACGGGACTATATTTAACCCCAAAGGGACAGCAGCTGTCACCACACCCACAGAGGACTAGGGGACAGGGGGCTTGGAACTCTGTGAAGTCAGCGTTTCACTCTGACTTCCTGCCCCAAACCCTGCTCCCAGCAGTCCTTGTGCCGGGGTCCCGGGAACAGGCCGGGCATTATGCCCAAGCACTGAGGTCAGCGGCTGCAGCCTCAGGCAGGCCTTTCTTGGTCGCCCAGGCTGGTGGGGAGGGGAGAAGAAAGGAGAACTGGGAGCCCAGAAACTCCCCGGTTGCCCTTTCCCTGCCCTGGGGGCAGCTGTAGCCCTCACAGTCTATCATGTGTCCAAGGCCGGGGCAGGTCAAGGGGCTCCTTGCCCTGCCCCCCTCACCAAAACTCCACTGCCTAATGGGGCGTGGGAGCCTTCAGTAACTGTTTACACCCATCTAAAAATACCCACCGAAAAGGGAAGTGCACAAGGGACCCTGTGGCCCCCAGAGAGTTCGGTCCTGCCACAGGACCCAGCTGGAGTGTCTGGGGGGGCAGGGGCGGCCACCAGAGCAACAGGCATGTTCACTATGCCTTCTCATTCTTTGAGCCAGTGTTTCAGGAGCTTCCCTGTGCAATCAGCCCCTTGCTTGGTGGGTCAGGATGGACAGGAGGAGGAAAGGGCCCATGAGACACCAGGGGGCTCTGAGAACTCCACTCATCTGTCTCTCTTCTGTGCCCGGCCCAGGGCCACCACCAAAATGCAGTCCTGCTTCTGTCCTCTTGGCTACCAGACGATCACGGCCAGGTATGCTCAGTGACCCAACAGACAGGAGAGACAGGGGCAACCCGGGAAGGCTTCCAGAAAGAAGGGGAGGGGAAGTGGGAGGATTTCAGTGAAAGCAATTGGGAGGGGGGTGTGCTAGACCAGACCAGAATTAAGCTTCCAAAACTGGGATACGGAGGGAGTTAATTAAGGCAGAAAAAGGCTCAGGGTGGGGGTCCACATAGGCTCTGAACCAGCCCGGAAGTTCTGATCAGTCACAGGACAGATAATAAGTAAAACTGAATTTCCGATGTGGGCACGCCCCTCTGAAAGAGCAGTGCACCTGAGGAGGGTGGGGCACCGCCAGCAGTCAGGCTGGTTTGGCAGCAGTAAAATCAGCCCCACCTCTAGTTCTGCAAAGGACACTTGGGCTGAAGGCACCGTGATGCTCTCCCCCTCCCACCCCCTGCCACACACCAGGCTGTGGGGCTGGAGGGCTCCCACTGACCCAGGCAAGCAGTCCAGAGCGCTCAGCATACCCACTGCACATGTCTCAGGGTCAGGCACTGCAGAATTGGGCACAAGACCCTGGGAGATGCCTAAACCTCCTGGGGGTCAGGAAAGGGCTGAAAGGATGGCCCCACTTCGACTCCAGAGTGTGCTGCCTGACCCTCCCTCTGCCAGCCACGGGCCTCCCTCAGCCTTCAGCACCCCTGCCCCAAGGGTAGGGGTGAGTTTAACGGCTGACAAATGTTTAAAACTAAATTACAGCAACTCACTGGCTTTTTCCTGCCTCCAGTGGCTTGTGGGACCGGAAATCCCATCTAGTGGTTTGGGAGAGGTGGGGGCTGGAGTCAGAAGGCTAATGGGGAGCCTCCTCCCCCAGGCACCACTGCGGCCTGAGGCTGACACTCCTGGCCCAGAAAGGTTTCTAATTACCGCTCAGGAGCCTAATTACCTACATGCACTGGGCAGCAGGGACTTGGGGCTTCCCCAGGGCCCTAACACAGGCCTCTGTTCTCCTGCCCCCAGCACAGGCTATAGCCTTTGCGTGTCCATTTGCCTACATTTACGTATAGCCTCTCAGCACTGACCTCCAACAGACACTTAACAATGATGAGTGTTAGGGGCCCCTGGGTGGCTCAGTCAGTTAAGCGTCCGACTTTGGCTCAGGTCGTGATCTCACGGTTCGTGGGTTTGAGTCCTGCGTTGGGCTCTGTGCTGACAGCTCAGAGCCTGAAGCCTGCTTCAGATTCTGTGTATCCCTCTCTCTCTGCCCCTCCCCAACTAGCACTCTGTCTCTGACTCCCCCCTCCCCCCAAAATAAATAAAAACGATAAAAAAAAAATGATGAGTGTTGGCCCCTACCTTGAAGCCTCCTATGCACATTACAGGCGGGGGGGACTGAGGGCCAGAGGCCCATGAACTAACAACTTTGGCCCCCAGATTCTTGGTCTCTCCATCTCAGAACTGGGACCCACAGAACACAGAACTCAGAAGGTAAAGCTATGGGGGCCCAACGCGAAGGACTTCCGGTCTTGCTACCCACCTGAGGGAGGAACCTCCTCCCCTAGCAGGATGGGCTGTAAAAATGAAAGTATGAGATAAGAGCCCACTGACCCAACCCTATGTTACTTACTTAATCCTCAAAAACCCCCGTGAAGTTTTACTGTTGATCTCTGTTTGATAGAGGAGGAACCAGGCTGACAGGACACCCACCTTTCAAGGGGTAGAGCAGGGATTTGAACTAAGATCTGTCTGAACTTGGTCAAGAGAGAAACCTCCAGCCTTTCCTTGGGTAGGACGGATGACACTCGGAAAAAGGGCAGCTAGGTGAGAGCGGGCGGCTGAAGGCAGGTCTGCCTAGAGCTTGGCCCTCCTGCTCTGGGAAGCAGAAGTTACATGGGTGCCCAATCCTTGCTCGTCTGCCATATCCTGCATCGCACAGAGAGGCCAACAGTCTGTCCAAAGCCACAAAGCAACTAGAGAAGCCAACAACTCTAGGGAAGGCAGAAGCTCCAAGCGAGGAACTCAAACACTTGATTTTCATGGCCTTTCCCTTCTAGGAAGCCCTCCTGGCTGCTGCAGCCTACGCAGCTCCCCGGCTTCCGAGCTCCCACCAGCCCTGCCAGGAAGTGGAACCGCAGGCCTCCCCTGACTCCTCTCTGCGTCTCTACTGGCCAGCTGGGGGGCTCTCAGGGTTTTCTTCATTCTGCCCTCCAGTGTCCCTGCAGCGTGGACAGCACAGGATGACAGCATAGGATGACGGGGCCTGGGTAAAGACCAGGTGTGGGGCTGGACAGGGCTGAGAAGCAACAGCCAGGGTGGGCAGGCGTCAGATGACACCCAGGTTCTCACCCGCCCACAAGGCTTCCAACTGTGCAGAGAGCAGCACAGGCAGGGGGGCGCCTCTCTTCTGCTTGTTCCTGCAGCTCTGGGCCCAGATCACACGGAAGGGGCGGGTGTGGGGGGGAGCAGGGGGACGGAGGGAAGCTGCGGTTGGAGGCCCAGCCCCGCTGAGGCGTACACAGCTAGTGTGTGATGAGAAGCTCCTCTCATCACAGTACCTCAAAACCAGGAAGAGAAACTGAGCAGGCAGAAAGGGCAAGCTAGGTTGTGTGGGGCCCTCAGGTCCCTGGGGGGCTGCCAAGGGGCGTTCCGGGACAGTGGCTGGACAAAACATTTCCCCTTCTGGGCCTCAGTCTCCCCACAGGAAAAATGAGATTCTCTCCCTGGTCCTGCCAGCCTGCCTGATTGGTGCAGGCTGCATCATGCCGATAAGACAGACGCCCCCCGGTTGGTGGAGGACTCCTGATCCCCCAGTGGGCTCTGGCCTCTCCTGGGAAGCAGGGGCTTGGCCTCTGAAGCTAGCCTCGCCCTGCTCACTTCTCCCCTCAGCCACACAGGGAGCACACTAGCTCTTCCTTCACCAGCTCTTTATTTTTAGGTCTGAATTTGACTTTAATCATTACTTAGCGGATTCTATTTCCAGCCCTCGAATGAAGGGACCCACAGGAGAGGAGGAAGGGAGGCAGTGCTCCCTGCCTGGCATGGGGGGCAGCCTGTTCCTCCACCCATCCTGTCCCCAACCAAGGCAGGGGGGAATGAGAAACACCCAAAGGGTTTGCCCCAGCCAGGCCAGCATCTTGCAGGGGACCCCACCCTGTGACCTCATCCCAGCCCAAACTGTGGGACAGGAGGGCAGTTGTAATGCCCACTTCCCCTAAGCCAAGACTGGGGTGGAGGGAGACATTCCACAGGCAAAAGTCTAGTGGCTAGAATCTGAGGTCATGTGCCTGGGGATCTCTGTATTGAATGGCTCACCTGGGGGAGGGCCTCCCGTGAGTATCGGGCTGCCTTAGGGTCATCTGGGGCTATGGTCTCTTAGGCCCAGGAGTGCCAGGTTGAGACTGATTTCCTCCTACTGCCCATGGGGTGGCCCCAGGAGGGTATTCCCAGTTACTCTGGTCTCCACAGAAGCAGAACAAGGGGAAGCAGGGGGTGTGCTCAGGTCAGACCCGGAACACCTGCCGAAGAGGAGGCCGCTAATGCACGAAACTTTCCCAGTGATTTGTGGACCATCCATGTTCCCTTCCAACTCCCATCTGGGAGACTGGAATCCCTGCCCCACCCCCACCTCCAGTTTTCTTCCCTTCCCCCCACCACTGGGAAAGGGTAGGGAGACGAGGCTGGCATGCTGTCCCTGGGTTGGGGCTCAGGATGCCTGGGCTCCTTGCCCAAGTTTTGGTTTTCCCAGGGAAAGTAGGCCTCTGTCTCCACTGGGGGAATTCAGGGGTGGCCTAGGAAGCAGCCGAAACCAGGGGCAGGCAGCGGCCGGTTTCTCAGAGGATAGACCTTGTCCGGTCAGCTCTGGTGCTGGCAAAGGGGGATGGGGAGGGTCAGGCCCCAGAAACCAACCAGCAGCCCATCTTCCCAGGGTCAGGTCCATGCCCAACCATAGCCCAGTACCTCAGGAACAGAGAGTTTCAGAAGGGTTCCATGGGCAAAGCCTCGCCCTGCTGGGTGGACCCACCAGCCAACTCTGGCCCAGGTGTCATCCCCACACGTTAAGGCAGCCTGCACTTGGGTCCCCTGTGAACGCTAACCTTCCCTTACAAAGTGCTTATTGGGGGCCCGGGGCTGCACCAGGTACGTTCTAAGTACTTCGGTTAGTTCATTCACACTCTCCTCAGATTCCCGTCTGGCCCAGGTAAAGCCATCCTTTTGTGTACATAAAAGAACCCCATCTCAGAGGGTGACCTGTCCAAGGCCCCTCCATGCTGGCCTAAATCGCGCAGCTGGGCGGGGAACATCGGATGGGTGCCAAGCTGCCCACTCTTTCCAATACCCCAGGCTGCTTTGGGGCCTGTAGTAACAACAGCTATACCAGCGACAGATGGGAACAACAATGCGCGCGCTTAGTACGAGGGTTTGGGTGACGCTGCTGCAGCGGAGCTACTTGGAATGCGGTGTAGCTTCTTAGAGGTGAAGTTACACAGACTGAGAAAATGCCCAGAAACACAGAATGAAGCGAAAAAAGGTGTCATGGCGTGCATACTCAAATGACAACAGAGATGAAGTGGGGGGGCGCGGGGGGGGGGCCGTGGAATCAGGAAGAGACAGGCAGGGAACTCTAAAATGCAAACGGTCACTGCTGGTGAAGAAATTGTGATTTCTGTTTTGTTTTCTAAGTCTTCCTATAGTGCTGCTTTGTTACTTTATGCATTAAGAAAGTAATCCGTACGTAGTTTTCCCATGAGATCAGACTTGGTTCCCTGGGACCCATCTGGCCCCCAGCTCTGGCCCTGATGTCTGGAACATCTTCTACCGTGGGATGGCCTTTCTGATATGCAACAGCCCCTCAGGGACCTCAGGGTCTCTCCCTACCTTCTCTTTCCCAGACCGAACACCTCTTTCTTTGGGGACTATGTGTCAAGGCTTTCAAATGCCTCAAAAGGTAGGGCCCAGAACCGGACGCAGGCTGTTCTGCCCAATCAGGCCAGCTGGCAGCTTGTTTGGGTGGCTGGATCACACTGTGTATCCTGGGCCTCAGCCCCTGCCTGTACTCTGGGCTGCTCAATGGTAGCTCAACCTCTTGGGGCCTGGTGCCCTCGGCAGTGGCCCCGGAGACTATCATCTGGTCCTTCCTTGCCCCTGACCCAACACAGAGAAAAGAGTAGCCACTTCTGAGAGGGAGGAAGGCACTAGGCTCACCAGATAAAAAAACACATCTCTGCACATGTGCTAGCCTGAAGCCAGAACCCTTTTCTACAAAGGCCTTGGGACCCTGGAGCTGCACCCACACAGCTCACGGTTGGTATAAAGTGCCCAACAGTCGGGCCTCAGCCCCAGGCCCTCAGGCTGCAAAGGAAGTTAGGGCTGGGTGGGGGGCTGGGTGACGGGAGTCTCTCAGGCCCACCACATCTGGGTCCCTTCCACCAAGCATGTTGGGGCAACCGTTAAAAAACCCTACATCAAGAGCAGAGTCCTGAACAGGACGAAACCACCAGCGGCCCCAAGGGGGCCCAGACACAGCTCAGCATCCTCCAAGGAACCTCCTATCCCTCCAGGGAGCAAGAGGATCCTGCCACACTCCCAACCTTCCTCCTGCTGCCTTTGCCCTGTTCCTGCTGGGGCCCCTCCAAGAAAAGACACTGGGATCACCAAAGTGTGGGGGGCTCGAACAGGCCCCCTGGGTGTCCCCACTCTGACAATGCTCCTATGCCAAGGCTGTGGAAACAGGGCTCTCACCTTCCCCATCTGGATCCCATTCATGTTCTGAACTTGGCTGCTTCTGTGCCAGCTAGACCACATGTGTGGGAGGCTTGGGTCAGGACTGACTACCAGGTTGTTTCAACTTAGCGCCAGGGCCACACCAGACAAGGTGCCCCTCTCCCACCACATCCTGTCAGTGGGGCCCAGCCTCAGGCACCAAGGGGAAATCCCATGGGCAGTGCTGATGCTGCCTGAGCCCAGACCCAGGCAGAGCTGGGGCCGGAAGCCCTCTGCAGGGAAGCACGTGTTCACCCCACAAAGTCCTTTGGGTCAGGCTGGGGGCCTGGGTCCTTGGTGGGTGAAGGTCCCTGCCTGGTTTCCCTCCATCCACAGGAGTCCAGCTCTGTAGAGCAGAGGATGAACGGACAGACAGCCCGGCCCTGCTAGAGGCCTAAGGTAGCAACTTCCCCCTTTGAGCTTCAGTACCCTGGTCCACAAAATGGGAGGGGAGGTGAACCCCCAGTTAAGCTCCAAGGCTCTGGTGGCTGGACACGCCTCTTCCTGACACCTGGCCTGGGCCCTGAGAAGCCTGGGAGAATGAGTTGACTAGGCTGCCAGGAGGTGGGAGCATGGTCCTGATGCCCAGTGTCACGTCCACCCACACAGAGGCCCTGCCCAGTCTCCCCACCCAAGGGTCACAGGTCTCTTGGCTTAGGCCTTGTCTTCTGGGAGGCAGACAGGCTCAACCTCTGGCAGGCTCCAGGGAGGTGGCTGGGCCCTGGACTTCGTAGAGCCAGCCGGCTCCTCTCAGTGGGGGGATGAGGGAAGGTGCAGGATAAGGCAGGCCAGGGAACCTGCAGGGAGGGCCCGGGCAGGGAATGGCAAAGTGCCCACTCTCCAGGGCCCTGGCCCATGCTGCCCCTCCTTCCAGGCTCCAGCCAGCCCCAACACGGCGGGGAAAGGAGGGGACAGACTCGGAGTGGCCTGAGACAAGTCTGTGGGGCTCACAGGGCAGTACCTCCCTGGTGAGCTCCCCTCCCAGTCGGGCTGACATCGACTCCCGGGAGAATTCGAACCCGGGAAGGAGAGGGGTAAGGGAGGTGGGGGATGGGAGTGGACGTGACCGCAGCTGCAACGGAAGCCACAGAAGCGGGACGCGCGACCTCCACCCTCATCCCCTCGAGAAGCACTTGGACGCCCACCTCCTCCAGGCCCTCCAGGCACTCACCTCTCTCGGGGCACTGCGGTCCGGGCCACCTCGCTGCGGGCAGCATCAGCGGCCTGCGGGACGGTCCATGCGGCCAGGGGGGAGGGGAGGGGCGCAGGGGTCCCCGGGGGGTGCGGTACAAAGAGGTATTGGTGCGAAAAGAGGGGGAGGAGGGACGGCCAGACAGAGGCAGGGGGATGGCCGCGCGGCCCGGGTCGGGGAGGGAAGAAAGGCGGGGGAAGGGGGGCGGGAGGGAGTCGGGGGGAGGAAACAATGTAGCCGGCGCGGCCCCGGCAGAGTTCCGCTTCCGAACGCCGCCACCGAGGTTCGAGTTTGGAACGTCGCGCCGGCTGCCGGGGGGCTGCCCCGGACGCTGGATCGGGGGCCGCGGGGGCTCCCCGAGCTCCACGCCCCGGAGGCTCTGGCGGCCACAGGCTGGCTGGGGCGGGAGGGACGGCTGGCCGGGGGACGGCCCCGACGGCGGCGCGGCCGGGCGGTCGCCCCGCTCGGACCCCACCCCGGCAGGCCCCCCGGGCAGGGTGCGGGGTGGGGCGGGAGCGGGAGGACGGCGGCGGTGTCTGCGGCGGCGGCCAAGCTCCGTTTGCCCGGGGCTCCGCTGGGAGGAAGCTCGCAGGCCTGGCGAGAGGAAGCGCGGCCCGGATCCTCCGCCCGCGGCAGCGCGCCTGCGCGAGGGGGCCTGCCC
>NW_024412415.1:38830803-38913217 GCF_014898765.1 Herpailurus yagouaroundi | reverse complement strand
CTCCACGGGGGGCGCGCCTGCGCGAGGGGGCCTGCCCGGCGCGCGGCGGGGCGTGGGCCGGAGGAGCGGCGCCCCCTGCCGGGCGCCGGGGGCACTGCGGGGGGTGTGTCCGCGCCCACGCCCTGCCCCCACCTGCCGGCCAGCGCTGAAGTCTCCCCAAGGTCCCTCCCAGAGGGCTGACCCGGCCGCCGTGGAGCCTGCTCCGAGCTTTCTCTGGGCGCAGACTCCCCCGATGTAGCAGCAATTGAGGCCTGACCTGGGCCTGTCTCCTCGGATCTCTTTGTGGAGAGTGGGCCTCCTTCGCAGCAGTAAGCATTCATTCAAAAACATTTCCTGGCTCTGACAGCGTGACGGGCTCTGAAGTCTACGAGTAGGGCCACTTGGTTACTGTCAGGGAGTTCTCCGTGGGATAACTCACAGGCCAACACACCAGTGCAAAGAAACAACTGATAAACGTGGAGACGTGGTGTACAGGGTCCACAGAAAGCAGAAAAGAGGAGAGGGCTAATGGGAAGACTTCATAGAACTGGGACCCCAGGCAGGAGAACTGCATGAACAAAGGCAGAGAATGGTGAGAGCCTTGACGGCTCTGGGAACTGAAAATAGCTCAGTATGGCTGCAAATTGCAGTGTGGCCTCAGGAGAGTGGTGGGAGACGGGGTCCCTGCAAGGTGCAGGGACGAGAGAGATCCAAAGAACTTTGTGGGACTTTGTTGCGCTTTGTTTTCAGCCTGGAGGCAATGAGGAAGTCGTCAGTAGCTTTGTGACCTTGGGAAAGCTATTTAAACTCTGTCCTATGGTTACCAAATGGGGAAAATAATAGCACCAATTTCTTAAGGTTCTGTGGTGAGGAAATGAGTTAATTCATCTAAGGTGCTTAGTATGCAGCGGCTGGCACCTGATCGGCCCTCAGTTAAGTGTCACTGTTACATATCATGGTTAATGAGGAGCAGGGAAGTGGTCTGCTCTCAGCTGCAGGAGCAGACCGTGCGTGTGTGTGTGTGTGTGTGTGTGTGTGTGTGTGTGTGTGTGTGGCGTTGGTGGTGTGGGGGGAGGTTAGTGATGGAGGAGAGACCAGAGAGACTCGGGTGTAGGTCGGAGGCATCAAGGCACTTCTTAGGGACAGGGCTGGGTGGGCAGAGAGGAGGGGCACTGTCTGGTGGGGGAAATGAGGTATACTGACAAAGGCTAGTCCACCCAGACCTACGGAACGGGGGGGACAGTAACGGGCCCGTCGGAGAGTGGGCTGGAGAGACAGTGTGGCGGCAGTTTGCATAGAGCCTCAAATGCCAGGAGCAGGAGTTGGGTGTGACTCCCCAGACAAGCCACAGGCTGGCTCTGTGACGCAGCGCACCCCTGGGCCAGCTTCCCAGTGAGGGACTAGCTCCTCAAAGGAGGGAAGAAGTAGTCCCACTCCTACCCTTTGAGGAGACATCAGGTCCCAGAGACTGCTATGGTGTAATGCAAAAAAAGCATGGATTGGGGGTTCAGATCTCAAAGTTCAATCTCAGCCGGGCCACTTACTAGCTGTGTGACCTTGGGCTAGTTACTTAAGGTCTCTGAGCTCAGTTTCCTCTTTTGTAAGATCAGGCTCAAAATATACTTCTGCTCATGAGAGATGCTGCAGATTCAGCAAGATAACAGCTCTAGGGGTGGGGTTGGGGAGGGTTCTCAGCTCAGTTGGTTTCCCTTTCTTTCCTCTGAGGTCAAGATGGAATGATAAAATAGTGCCTGATGGGGCCTTCTCTCAGCCTAAAGGAAGGCCCTTCAATAGCTCTGCAAAGGCTTCTGAAAGGGAGAAGTTGACATCTCCCCTCCTCTGATGGAGTCGGCTGGCAAAAGGGGAAGGGACTGTGGGCATTTGGGGGAAATGCTCTAATTCCTGTCCCAGTTTGGTTACCGACCCATCTTCCTTTGCCTCCAACACATTTGACTTCTTCCCCTGGTTTGCTGTGGCAAGGAGTGTGAACTTTGGAGTCAAATAGAGTTGCATTTGAATCCTGGCTCCACCTCTCCATAGCACAGTGAAATACGTGTTTTAACTTCCCTGAACCCTAGGCCCAGGAGGCAGATCAATAAGTACTCTGCCCTATTAGGTGTCCTCTCTAGTGAAAGAGCCAGTCAATGTTCAGTCACTTATTCATTCACAGGCTCACTCAACAAACACTTATTGAGCACCTACTAAGTGCTAGCCGCCGTCCTGGATGCCGGAGATGAAGGTGTAGGCAAGGTCACCGCGGTTCTTGCCCAGCAGGATAAACAAACAGGGCGATCAGACACTGTGGCAGGAAGGCAGTGAATTCTGGATGGAGGAGAGCAGGCTACGGGAGCCAGGCACACAGGCTCGGCAGCTTCGGGACCAGTCGGGAGGCCAAGGTGGTGAGGCCTGCAGGTCGGGGAGGGAGGTATTCAGGGAAGGGGTCGGATCCTGGGGGCCCTTGGGGGCCAGGTGTTTTATGACCTGAGTTTGGATTTTATTATATGGCCAATGGGGAGCCAGTGGTGATGGGCTTGGGCTCCTGTGGACAAAGGTGAGCCATGGGACAGCTCTTGTTTAGGTGCTGTTTGTGGGGAGTAAGGCCACAGGAGAGAGCAGGCCTGATCTTTGGGTGTGGCTGGAGCATCTGGGCAAATAGCCAGGGAGGCTCCTGCTAGCTGTCCCAGGCTGGGCTACTTGTCGCCACACTGGAGGGAGTCCAGAGAAGGGAGGCTGGAGACTCCTGGATGTGGAGGGTGGAGGTCAGGACTTCGGGCTGGACTTAAGAGTATGAGCTAGACCAGCGCTACGCACAGATGGGTAGGTCATTGGTTGCCAGAAGCCCAGAGCTTAACCACCTTTATGGGCGGACTGCGCTGTGTTCCCAGGGTCGGTCCCTTGGGAAGGGAAGGGTCTCTCTTCCCTCCATCCTGCCTCCTCCCCTCCCCCAGCCTCTTTGCTCTGAGATGACAGTTTAGAGAAGCTGGTGTGAAATAGTTTGAAACTCAGAACTTCTGGGCGGTCCCACAGGGCAGAAAACAGGAAGCCAAGATTAAAGGCAGATTTCCAGCAAAGTGCCCTTGCACTTCCTGCGGAGCAGGTGCTCAGGCCAAGCTGACTGGGAGCAGCTGCCCTTGCTTGGCAGCACCTCAGGTGGCCTCCTGCTTCGGGAATATGCTTCGGCCTTGGCATCACCACCCCCACTGGGGAGGTCCTGCTAGGCCCTTGGGGAATGAGCCTCCTCCAGAAGGAGGCTGTGGAAGGTGGAAGGGGAGGTCACTGGGAAAGAGGCCGAGTGGCACCAACAGGAAATAGCACCTGGGGACACCCTGGCAGCAATGAGACCAGGTGGAAAAGGCATGGCTTTGGGGTCACTCAGGCCTGGTGTGAATGCCACTGCCCTGCTGCAGGGTCTCACAGACCCGAGGGCTGGGTTGAGGGGTGGAAGCAGTAGACGGGGGGGCTTGAGGGAAAGTGACCAGGGAGACCAGACCGATGGCAGCGGCTGGGAGTACCTAGAGAAGGGCAGAAACCAGGAGAAAGCAAGAAGCCACAGTGGCCTCTGATATCTCAAAGCCAGGGGCTGCTTGGCCGGATGGCCAAGCTGATATCCATAGCTGCTAGAAGCTCAGGGAACCAGGGGCCAGGATGGGCCTCTCCTGTGGCCTCTTTCCCTTCCTGACCCACAGGGGAGCAGGCTTCCATGGGCTCCATCAAGTCACAAAGCTGCACCTGCCTCACGTAGGCCTGAAGCCTTGGCTTTCCAGACAAGCCCTTGTGCCTGAACGTGAACTCCCACCCTTACAAAGCTGTCCTTTAGAGTAAGCAGTGTCCACTTGAATCTAGAGGTGTCACACATTGAAAACCTCCACCCTTGGGCTGCAGAGTTTATCATGAGGATGAGGTGTTGGCCTGGGAAACCCAGGCTCTAGGGACAGATCTTGCTTGTGACTTTGGGCAAGTCCTCCCTGTCTAGGCCTCAGTTTCCCCACCTATGTGCTGAAGGGCTACATTTGGGGGTCTCCTACAGGTCTGACTCCTTGTGCAAAAGTGTAGGCCCTGAGGATGAGGGGAGGTGGCTGCCGATTGCCTCCAACTGGTGACCCCCTGGGACCAGAGAACTACCGAGCACCTACTATGTGCCAGGCACTTCATTATCATTACTGATGATGACAGCTAAAATTTACTGAGCACTTACTATGCACAAGCATTGCTGATGTCAGATAAAGGTCTCTTCCCTTCACGGCACCAGTTTGCTCAAGGGAAATGTCCTAGGAAGTTAGTCTTTGTTTCTGACATGATGGTGGTAGAAGTCCTGGTGGTGGCAGTTTGGTGGCTTTGTGGCTTTGGCCAACTGAAAGGCCGCTGGGGAGTTGGAGGACCCCACTCTTGTGGCCTGAGCCCACCCACACACAGGTCTTCCCCCGCTATACAGGGGTTAACTGGCCAGTCCCCTGACTGCAAAGGTCACGGGTACTGGGCTGCCTGATTTAGAACCTCCCTGAAGTGGGAGAATGCAGAGCTAAGTCCATGACATGAACTGGTCAAGATACCTGTCATCCCTGCAAGCTGTCTCGGTGCCGCCCTCATGGCACAGATTTCTCTCCTCCTCGGTCCCTGTCTTCTTGGAATGTTCTGGTTGGGGGGGCACACATGTTGAGCAAGGTGATGAGCGTTACCAAGAGGATGTGCAGGTGTGCCGTGGGTTCAGCGCAGAGGAGCCCTCCTCACCTGAGTGTTCAGACCCAGCCTGGGGGGAGGCAGAGGGGATGACAGGAGCAAAGGCACTGGAGCTGGAAGGAACTGAACTTGAGAGGAGGGGAAGGAGGCCAGGATGGAGTGAGGGGCAGCGCAGGGTGGCCGAGCCCTGAAGCAGAGCAGACCTTGAGAGTCTGTGCAGCTCCTCCCCAGGTAGAGACACTGGGCTCTTTGAGGGTTTTACCATGGTCCAGCTGTGCATTTGTGTGTTTCTGAATATTTTATTATTTGTTTATTTATTTATTTATTTATTATTCTTAAAAAAATTTTTTTTTAATGTTTATTTTTGAGAGAGAGAGAGAGAGTGATAGAGTGTGAGCATGGGAGGGGCAGAGAGAGAAGGAGACACAGATCTGAAGCAGGCTCCAGGCTCTGAGCTGTCAGCTGTCAGCACAGAGCCTGACTCAGGGCTCGAACCCACAAGCCGTGAGATCGTGACCTGAGCTGAAGTCGGACACTCAACCGAGCCACCCAGGTGCCCCTATTATTATTATTATTTTTAAGTAGACTTCAGGCCCAGTGCGGAGCCCAGTGTGGGGCTTGAACTCCCAACCCTGAGATCAAGACCTGAGCAGAGATCAAGAGTCAGGCACTTAGCCCACTGAGCCACCCAGGCGCCTCTTGGCCTTTGAATTTTTTTAAATTTACTTATTACATTTTTTAAATGTTTACTTATTTTTGAAGTCGAGAGAGAGCGTGAGCAGGGGAGAGGCGGAGAGAGAGAAGGAGACACAGAATCCAAAGTAGGCTCCAGGCTTCGAGCTGTCAGCAGAGCCCGATGCTGCGTTGGAACCCATGAGCCACGAGATCATGACTCGAACCAAAGTCAGACGCTCAACCCACTGAACCACCCAGGCACCCCTGCATTTGAATTTTTAAATGACACTCCTGGGGTGCCTGGGTGGCTCAGTCAGTTAAACTTCTGACTCTTGGTTTCGGCTCATGTTGTGATCTCATGGTTCGTGGTTCGTGAGTTCAAACCACACATCTGCACGGACAGTGTAGAGTTTGCTTGGGATTCTCTCTTTCTCCCTCTCTCTCTGCCCCCTCCCCTGCTCTCACGTGCACTCTTGATCTCTCCAAATAAATAAGTAAATAAACTTAAAAAAAAAAAAAGAGAGAGCTACTCCTGCTTACAGGTGGAGAATTTGCTTTCTGTCCTACAATGACCTTCTCCAGATCCCAAGGCTAGACCACTCCCCTCTGCTGGGCCCCTCAACAGGCCCTGTCAGCACTCACTGACTGCCCCTTGGTGGGGATTTCCTGATCTGCTCTGGGAGGCTGAAATGCAGTGTTCTCAGATGTTGGTGGGATGAATAACGTGAATTTCAATCAATAATAATTAAAAAAACCAATAATGAGGCAACACTAATATGGGGCTGACAATGTGCCAGACAATATCCTAAGCACTTTACGTGTCCTAAGAGTCATTTAATCCTTGCAATATACTCTTGAAGTAAGTATCATCATTATCTCTGTTTTGCAGATACAGAAACTTAAGAGGGATTCTGTCAGGGAACTCAGTCACCAGATCCTGGGTAGGGGAGGAAGGACCCAGAATGCCACCGCATCATTGTCACCCAATTTATTTTAACAAGTCTGGGTTAGAGTCCTGGCCTCACTCCTGCCCAGCTGTGTGACTGTAGGCAAAGGTCACTTAACCTTTCCTAGCCTCAGTTTCCTCATCTCTAAAATGGGGATGAGAGGCCCACCTCACAGGGTACTTGTGATGCTAACGGGAGACGATGTAAAGCTGATCATTTAGCACAGTGCTTTGGCACAAAGCATGCTTTCGCTCACTGGCAGGCAGAAGAGAGTTTTTGCTCTGAGTCCCAAAACAGGCTGTGTAGTCCTGGCCCTCTCCTGTTGTCCTGTGAGTATTCAGTGCACCTCCCTGAGGCTTTTGTCTGTGCCTGTCCCTACGGTTGGCTACAGAGTGGCTGATACATTCAAACCCTCCTTCATCCATTCACCAAATATTGAGGGTGTATTTACTCCTCTCCAGGCCCTGGAGCCCCTGGGGTTGGGCAGGGCCAAAGCTTCCTGGAGTGCTGGGCTCACAAACCCTCTTACAGGTTGATGCCTACCCTCAGTGCTGCCCAGAGAGCTTCACCTGCCAGGTGTCATCTTTGAGCTGAACCAACCCCCACCCAGAAGTGCCCAGGCTCTGCCTCGCAGATTGGAAGCCCCAGTTGGTGCTGTTGGGGCTTCTTCATGGGAACTGCTTGGGGGAAAGCAAGAAAAAGCATCCTGGGGTTCTCTGAGGTGCAGAGGTTGGAAACGTGGCCCGGGGGGGGACTGGCAAGGAGAAGGAGCAGGAGGTTTGCCTGGCTTGGGCAGCAAGGTGAGAGCAGCTGGGGGTCAAGCTTTTGCAAATCACATGCAAATCCTCCTGCCCTGTTGCACCTGTGAATACACCTGTGTGTCAACACCTGTCCCTGTGGGAGATTAGGGGAGCTTTGAAAAGACCCCTCTTTTGGTTGGGAGTGGAGTGGAGCTGGGCAGGGAGGGGACCCTCCTTGAGCTGAAGGAGGTTCTAGAAGCCACCTGAGTCAGGAATGAGGCCTGGAGGGCCCTTCTTCAGTGGGCTGCAGGGAGCCCGGAGGAAAGTGTTCCTTCCCTCCGGTTGTTAAGCCCCCCAGAGTTGAGTTCTGGGTTGTGGGTGTCTTGGGGACGGGTGAGCTCTCTGAGGACAGGGGCTGGCTTTTTTCCCTCTGTCTGTCCATGGGGGGGACACAGTGCCCATGGCAGGCCAGTTCTGGTTGGAAAGATGGCCCTCTTATTCCCCAAAGACCTCCCCCCGCCCCAGGGGGCCATGCAACTCCAGTTCCTCAGCAGCTAGGGTGTCGCCAGACCTCAATCCCCAGCTCCACTGGCCAGTCAGCAGTGAGAGTGGCAGCTTTAGAGAGAAGTCAGGCCTGCCTGAGTCTGGGAGCCAAGGTCCTTGGTGCTTGATGTTGACAAGGGACCTAGTGTTGGTTGAATGAGTGAAGGATTAAGCTTGGGGTGAAAGTGACCAAAGCTTGGCAGGAGCTGGTTGCTCCCCTGAGCTGTGGTGCAGAGAACACCAGACCTCATGTCAGCTAGGGTGAGGGTGCGTGACACAAGGATGCAGTGCCACACACACCAGCAACCCTTGGAGATTATTTTCAGTGGCAGCTGGGAGCCGAGAGGCCGGGGGCAGCATCCTGTTCAAACCGCACTGAGAGCCTGATCTTAGCTGTCTCCTTGTGGCCGTCTTCCTTGGATGACTGCCATTTCCCCTGCGTGTTCGGTCTCTTCTGCTGCTTTTGCGAACAGTACGTTTATTTTTTGCTTATGGGAGCCAGAGGTCAGTTTCCGTTTGTCACTTAGAACCCTCCGCAGTCACCCTGAGCCCATACCCGTTGTTGTGGCAGGAGTGTGAGGTAAGGTCCTGCGTGGGAAGTGTCAAATTCATAACAGTAACCAGACAAAGGTCATTTTCTTCCCCTTGCACTCCTCACAATGACTTGCCTTCTGTTCTCTTTTAGAATGAGTTTGGTCTCTCTGATGGTGCTGGCCTGTGGTCTCATCAGGTCTGAGAGGGAACAGCGCCTCCTGGCGGCCAGAGAGGAGATCCCAAGGGAAGGGGAAGGTGGAGGGGCTGGAGGGGCAGGGCAGAGTCACAGGGCTCTGGCCAGCAGCCCCAGAGCCACGTCTGGAGAGCAGGTGCATGTCTGGAAATAGTTGTCTGCTAGGAGCCTGGAGAGGACCCTGTCCCGGACTCAACTGGGGCCAGAGCCAGAGCTGACCCTCTCCAATTGGGAGTGTTGCAAGGCAGGTTCTGGGCAAGGCTGGCCCGTGTAGATGAGGGAAGGGAACCAAGGGCAGCCGGAAGGGGAAGAGATAAGGTGACTTCTGGAAAACATGGGTGGGTTGGTCATCCCTTCACAGAGAGGCAGAAGTCAGCCCTTCAGAGAACCACTCCTAGCCGTTCTCCATCTGGCTCTGGAAGGCCTTTTTCCAGATGGGGTGCTAGTGAAGGACAGCCAGATCAGCACCAGGCTGCTAGGATTCCCCAGGGTCCCCGACCTCGGGCTGCTCTCTGATTCCAAGGCCACCACCACACTGGCTCTCAGGGCATCTGGCCTGGCCTCAGCATTGCTGACATCACTGGAATTCTCCTGAATAACAGGAGCAGGGGTGCCTGGCTGGCTCAGTCGGAAGAGCATGCGACTCTTGATCTCGGGGTTGTGAGTTCGAGCCCCACGTTGAGGATAGAGATGACTTAAAAATAAAATCTTAAAAAACAAAACAAAACAGGAGCAAGGGAGGGTGAGACAGAAGGAAGGCACCGTTTGTGGAACACCTATCATGTGCTGGGTGTTTGTACACTCGATCTCATTTCCCCTCAAGGGAAATAGTAGCATCTCGATCTTATCTCTACAGCAAAAGAGAGGCTCACAGAGGTGATTTGCAGAACCATCCCAAAGCCTGGGCTCTCTCTTCTACCCCATGAGAGGCTCTCAGACAGCGGTTCCAGAGGCCGGCCCCACGTCCTAGGTTTGTTTGGCAGTGAGCTGGGGGAGATGTTTACACCCCGCCTGCCAGGCCTCCCTTGAGGAAGAGAGGAAGCTGCCGCTTCAGAGCCATCTCCTGCCAGAAACAGTCCAGGTAGGAGTGTCTGGGTTGAATGGTCCTGGACCCCGAGATGGGACACTGGTGGAGGCAGGGCTGGGGTGGAGGGCATGAGGGGGCAGATGGGGGTCACTCGTGAGCTTTCCTAGCATGCCTGGTGTGGGCCCCGGGGGCATGCTTTGGTGCAAGGACTTCTGCAGGAGCTGCAAGAGTCACAGGCAAAGCTGAGGTCAAGTCTGACTCTGTAGATGGCTAGTGGTGTCATCCTGGGCAAGGGATCTCCTCTTCTGCACCCAGCGGGCATGAGCGCCCTGCCCTCACAGAGTGCCGTGAGGACCAAATGGGCAAAGAAAGCAGCAGGAGGGATCTGGCAGAAAACAAGTGCTCAGGAAACTCAGGTGGATTCTCAAGCAGAATCAGGGGAGCATCTGGACATCTTCCAGATTCTAGCATTTAACCCCTTTGGATAGAAGATCTCTGAGAAGAGGTAGGTGAAGGTGTAGGTCCCTGTAGAACAGGCCGCTCCCGTCTCTGGGCCTGTCAGTGCACCTGTAACCCTCATTTGCTCACCTGTTGCTCCAGTAAGTAGCAGTGTGAGTCCCTGGAAGTCAGGAAGGGTCTACACCATCAGTGTTCCTGGTGTCCCCAGCACGGGGAAGATGATGGGTCAGCCTTGGGGGTAATGATTCCCTGAACCTGGAAGAGAACAGAATTGAACTCCTGGCAGGGAGTTGGACGAGGAATTTCTGCTTCAGGCAGATCTATGTAGATCGTGCCAGGAATGATGGAGGAGGGGTGTAGGGGGAGAGCATCCTCTGACCATTCTTTTTTTCTAGAAAAAATTTCTAAATTTGAGTATTGCTGACAAACAACGCTACGTTAGTTTCAGGTGTACAACATGGTGATTTGACAAGTTTATACATTATGCTGTGCTCACAAATGTCACCTACAACACGACTACGATATCACTGACTATATTCCTCATGCCATGTATTTTATTCTCGTGACTTACTCCCTGCCTGTAGGTCTGTATCTCCCGTTCCCAAACCTCACCCATTTTGCCCATCCATCTCCCCCTCTGGCAACCATCCGTTTGCCTCTGGCCATTCTTAGTGGCTTCTCCAGAATTTCTGAGTGGGAAGCGCTTGAGACTTGTCTTGAGGCTGCGTTTGCAAAATAAACTTGCTTTTCCTTCGCTTGTCCATCCCGGACGGGGTCGTCAGGGCTGCCCCCTACCTTCCGCTGCTTCGGGACGCCTGTTCTTCTCCGAGTGGCCACGAGGGGGCGGCCCAGACTGCATTCTCGCTGCGGCAGCTCCCGGCAGGGGTGAGGGGGTCAGATCTAAGCCTGAGAGCTGAGAACCTGGCTGGGGGCAGGAAGAGGGCTACAGAGTTGGACAGCTGCCTATGGGGGGGTGCGAGAAAGGGCCACTCGCCTTCCCGCAGCTCACAAGGCTGACTTTTGGGGGCGGGGCAGGTGGGAAGATCTTTGAACAATGAGCCCTAGTGCTGGAAAAAGCTAACAAATTTTGAAGACCACTGTTGTGGCAAGCTTCAAGGAAGCCTGGGCATCTAGGAATGGATTACCCTTCCTGTGTGGCAGGGAGAACAGGAGAGTGTGGCTGCTGGGAGTGGGGCACAGGAGGAGAGGACCCCCCCCCCCCAACCAGGGCAGTGCCCACACCCAGGTGGGAAGCATAGAGGAGGGGGACAGCAGGCACAGAGGTGAGCTGGCGGGGAGTGCCTGGAGTGCCTCTCATCATCCCCTGGGTGGGCAGACCATGGTGCTGGCTTTCCAGTCTCCCGGGCTTGCATATCCGGCTTGCAGACACCTTGCAGAGAAAGGAGGCTGGAAGGGGTGCTGGTGTGAGGGACTGGTCTTCCCAGGTCGCTCCTCCCCTGGGTTCCACCCCGGCTTATTAGCACAGGCACAGCAGTGGGTAAGGCCTCAGGATTCCATCTCCCCCCGAGAGTGGGGCTGGGACCCTTTCTGGGAAAGGAGGTGGCGGGGCAGGGGGGGCGGTGAGTAGCTTGAGGAGAAGGCAGCTCCTTGTCAGATTCACCAAGTATAGGTCAGAGAGGGCCAGGACCTTCTTGGGCTCCAAGTTGGGAGTGCAGGGCAGGGGCCAAAGAGTCCAGCCAGACCCCAGGATGGCAAATAGGAGAACTTGCCCAGATATGATCATAAGACAACTATAATTATGTATATAAATGAATTTTTTTTTTTAACATTTATTTATTTTTGGGACAGAGAGAGACAGAGCATGAACGGGGGAGGGGCAGAGAGAGAGGGAGACACAGAATCTGAAACAGGCTCCAGGCTCTGAGCTGTCAGCACAGAGCCCGACACGGGGCTCGAACCCACGGACCGCGAGATCGTGACCTGGCTGAAGTCGGACGCTTAACCGACTGCGCCACCCAGGCGCCCCAATATCTGCCTTTTTAGTAGATAATAAATTCCATGAAAGCAGAAGATAACCATGCTAATCTCGTCTATTTTGGTCTCTCTACCAGCCAGCATAGCACCTAGTAGTACATAATAGACGTTCAATCAATACAACATAAATTCCTTTTTTTTGAAATAGGAAATCTATATACATGGTACGAAATCAAAAGTTACAAAAGGATGAAATCTCTCAAACCCACGTCCTCCAGATGTGTGTTACCTTCTTTAGAGAAGAGCCTTACTTGTTCTTTTACATCTTTGCAGGACACTCTCTGCACATATTAGTAGGCAGTTTTTATTTTATTTATTTTAGTTTTTTAAATTATTTTAGTTTATTTTTATTATTTTAATTAATTTATTTTTTTTGAGAGGGAGACAGAGAGCAAGAGGGAGAGGGGCAGAGAGAGAGGGACACACAGAATCCAAAGGAGGCTCCAGGCTGCCAGCACAGAGCCCGATGTGGGGCTCGAGCTCACGAACTGTGAATCATGACCTGACTGAGCCACCCAGGCGCCCCAGTATACGGTTTTGTTTTGTTTTTTAATTTTTTTTAATGTTTTATTTATTTTTGAGACAGAGAGAGACAGATCATGAACGGGGGAGGGGCAGAGAGAGGGAGACACAGAAGTGGAAACAGGCTCCAGGCTCTGAGCCATCAGCCCAGAGCCTGACGTGGGGCTCGAACTCACGGACTGCGAGATCGTGACCTGAGCCGAAGTTGGACGCTCAACCGACTGAGCCACCCAGGCGCCCCAGTATATGGTTTTTAAAAACATAAATGATAACAAAACTAGATATTCTGTCCTGGAGAATCTTTGATAGCATGCATGTTGTCTTGTATGGGTCTATTATAATTTATGTAGTCACTTCCAGGTTATTGGGATTAATGAGATGCTGCAAAAAAAAAAAAAAATCACTGAACATACTGTCATTTGTGTCAGCTTAACTGAAGCATGAGTTTCTAGAAGTGGCATTTCTGGGTCAAAGGTATACACTTTTTTCCCTAAAGATTTTACTTTATTTTAATTTAATTTAATTTAATTTGTTTTAATTTATTTTTTACGTTATCTCCACACCCAATGTGGGGCTCAGACTTACAACCCCAAGATCAAGAGTTGCTTGCTCTGTTGACTGAGCTAGCCAGGTACCTCCAAAAGTATATACTTAAAAATTTTTTTTTAAGATTTTTTTTTTTTGTAATCTCTCCGCCCAATGTGGGGCTCGAACTTACAACCCTGAGATCAAGAGTTGCATGTTCCACCAACTGAGCCAGCCAGGTGGCCTTATGCTTTAAAATTTTTGACAAATATTGTCAAAATTCATTTTTAGAGATTTATTTTTTAACTAAAATTCACTTTCACCAGTAATGAATATGAGTGACTGTTTTTGTTTTTTTTTGTTTTTTTGTTTTTTTTTAATTTTTTTTTTCAACGTTTATTTATTTTTGGGACAGAGAGAGACAAAGCATGAACGGGGGAGGGGCAGAGAGAGAGGGAGACACAGAATCCGAAACAGGCTCCAGGCTCCGAGCCATCAGCCCAGAGCCTGACGCGGGGCTCGAACTCACGGACCGTGAGATCGTGACCTGGCTGAAGTCGGACGCTCAACCGACTGCGCCACCCAGGCGCCCCGAGTGACTGTTTTTAATCCCGTGGCCAACACAGTGTTATCAAATATTTCATGTTTGCCAATATGATTGGGGAACAAATGTCTGTCATTTTACGGGTTTTTTTGAAGTTTTATTTACTTAAGTAATCTCTGCCTTCAATGTGGGGCTCAAATTCACAACCCAAAGATCAAGAGTCACATGCTCTTCCGACTGAATCAGCCACGTGCCCCTCTGTCATTTTTGTTTTAAGTTATATTTTTGGGGGCACCTGGGTAGCCAAGTCAGTTAGCGTCCAACTCTTGATTTTGGCTCAAGTCACGATCCCAGGGTTGTGGGATCAAGCCCCGCAGTGGGCTCTGTGCTGATCATAGAGCCTGCTTGAGATTCTCTCTCTTTCCCTCAACCCCTGTATCCCGCTTGCATTTTGTCTCTCTCTCAAGTAAAAAAAAAGTTATATTACAAGTGAGGCCAAGTATCTCTTTATAGTTTAAAATTCATTTGTATTTTCCTGTTCTGTTAACATTTCATGTTCTTTGTCCATTTTTATTAGATTGTTGTTTTTCTGTAGGAACTCTTTGCATATTAAGGAAATTAACCTTTTACCTATGTATCATGTATGTACCTAGGTATCATGTACCTGTGTATCATGCAGGGTTCCGACAGGAAACAGATGGCATTCTTTTTTTTTTTTTTTATTTATATAAATAGATATCTATAGATCTATATATATATAAAGAAAGAGAGAGAGACAGAGACAGAGAGAGACAGGGAGGGAGGGCGGAGGGGCAGATAGGGAGAGAGAGAACCCCAAGCAAGCTCCACGCGTCAGGGTGGAGCCTGACGTGGGGCTTGAACTCACAAACGGTGAGATCATGACCTGAGCTGAAATCGGGCGTTAGACGCTTAACTGACTGAGCCACCCAGATGCCCCCAGATGGCATTCTTAAATAAGTTTAATTTGAGGAAGGTTTAATACAGGGATTATTTACAAGGGCATAGGCAGGGAATAGGGAGGAGCTAGAGGGAGAGTTCAGTTGTCTGAAGGACGCTGCTGGAGGGAACAGCTGAGCCCCAGGGAGAGAGCTGCATGGGGAGGGAGGTCTGAGAGGACACATCCCCCATCTTCCATTACAGCTTAATTTCCATGTACCCAGCTAGAAAGCAGAGGGCAAGCGAGCCTGTGGGGGAGGCTCCTGCAGGTCGCCTTCCCATGACAAAGAGCAGCCTAGAGAAGGGTAGAGAGGGGGATCTGCAGGGGCAAAATGGAAGACACATTCATTGCATGTCTTTTGACTTTATGATTCATTTACATGCAGAAATGATTTACTTTGGGGGCGCCTGGGTGGCTCAATCAGTGAAGCGTCTGACTTCGGCTCAGGTCACGACCTCACAGTTCATGGGTTCGAGCCCCGCATCGGGCTCTGTGCTGACAGCTCGGAGCCTGGAGCCTGCTTAGGATTCTGCGTCTCCCTCGCTCTCTCTCTGCCCCTCCTCCGCTCACGTTCTGTCTCCCTCTCTCTGTCAAAAATAAATAAACATTAAAAAATTTTTTTAAAAAGAAATGATTTATCTTTATTGTAGCAGAATCAATCTTTTAGAGCTTTTGGACTTGTGTCAAATTTAGAAAGGCTTTTTCCACTCTCAGATTATTTTCAAGAATCCATTAATTCCATTTTCTTTCGGCCTTTTACGGTTTTATTACCAACATGTAAATTTTTGATCCGTTTGAATTTATTTTGGTGTTAGGACAGAGGGAGGTATCTGTTTTTTTTCAACATCATGGATTCAATGGTTGAACCATTGATTCCCACACTGGTTGGAAACGATGCTTTGTAATAACTTGTATGAATGAGTGAATCGGTAGTATTGCTGAAAGCAAAAACTCATTGTTGTATCACTTGCTACACAGCGCTAGACCTCTGCCATTATCCCTTGGCTCTGTCTGGGGTTCATCTCCAAAGCCCTTTTACGCCCCTAGTGTCCTCTGAACCTCCAAAGTGGACATAGTGTGGGGTCCACAAGAAGATGTAGGTCCGGGGGTGGCCCAAGAGCACCAGTGGGCCTGTGGGGAGTGGTGGTAGGCGTGGGAACGCCTATCGAGCACTAGTCCTGGGGGGGGGTGTGTAAGAGGCTGCGGATGGGGTGGGGGGCACCTGCTCTCGGTGGGTGGGTGCACGCGGGCGAGTGTGGGCCTGGAGTGGCCAGGTAGATTTGCGTGCGTGAGTTTGCCAGGTGTGTGTTCAGGCGAATCAGCACACCAGCCAAGTATGTGCGTGCTTGCAGCCAGGCGTGTGTTCGCAGGTGTGCCTGCCATCTCCTGTGCCCTCCGGGCCACGGGAGCTGCCCGCTCGCGTGCCTGAGTCCTTGCCTTGAGAATCGTGAGAATCAGGAATCTCTCAGTCCCCAGATTAGCGCTTCCTCCGCAGTGGGGGTGGCCGTGGGGAGGTGGCTGGCAGGGTAATTAGGCAGGTTTGGGAAGGATGTGTTTGCTTCTCCTGCTCACAGGCAGTGGTCGCACCTGAGAACCTGGAGACCTGGACCTGTTGGCCAGGGGAGCTGAGACCCTGCCCAGAGCTCTGGGCGGGGGCGACACGGGGAAAACAAGTAGCTGGGGCGAGATCCAGGCGGACCTCAGCTTCCATCGCACATGAGACAAGGCTGCGCTCTGGGCCGCAGCATCCGCACACCCAGGCCAGGAGGGCCCCGCCGCAGGGATGGTCTCATCCAGTCCACACCTCATGCACACACGGCTTCTCGGTGGGGAAACCGGTGCCTAGATGGGGGTGCTGTCCAGAGCCTCAGGTGGCTAGCACCCCTGGTGTGAACCCTCTGACACGTGCTGCTGGGTATGGACAGGCAGAGTGGGAGAAGAGCGCCCCCCTTCCCTCCACCCTCCTCCCTGGCCTTAGAGAGCCCCTAGTCTGAAGGAGGAGGCACTGGACCCACCCGGAATGAGGGGGATGTGCGTGAGAAAGTTGGGGTTGGAGGTGAAGGAACTGCTCTATAAATGAAACCCTGTGTGGTGGAAGGACTTTTGAGGGAGAGCGAGAGCACCCTTGGCCCCCCAGCAGTGGGCCCTATGCTCTCTCGAGGGATTTCTGGGGCGCTGGCCTCATCGCTATCTGCAGTGTAAGTTCTGGCTGAGCTGGAGCCTTCTCTCTCTCATCTTTCCTGGCTCAGCCCTGGGCCCCCGACTATCCCTGGACTGGCTTCCTGCACTCAGTCGCTCACTTAGTTGGTCAACACTCATGGAGACTGCTCCAGCCGGGCCACACACTAAGGGACACAGGGATGAATGACAACGGAGTCCTGGGCTCCTGTGGAGGGGGGCAGGGATGCCTTGGCCAGAACAGTACAGGAAGCCAGTCCAGGTGGTAGGGACAGAATGCACCCAGAGGAAGAGGCCTGGAGCACACAGAGGCCCTCCCCTTGAGCAGCATGGGGGTCTCCAGGCTTCTCTGGAGCAGGCGTCAGGGTGGTGGCGGCCTGTCTCACCGGGAGGTGAGTTTCCTTCCGGCAGCTCCTTCTCACGCAATGGGCCGGAAGGGGTTGGGGGCCTATTGTTCCCTGGCACGCCAGCACCCCCAGCCCTTCCCAGCTTCTGGGCGGGGAGGGGGGGGAGCAATGGAAGGAAGTGGGCTGAGCCCAGACCCTGGCAAGACCCCAGTGAGAGGGTGTAGGGTCCCGGGAATGCTGGCTCACACATGTGTGCCTGGCATACGCACAGCTGCAAATGCAGCATGCGTGTCATGGTTTTGGTCTTGCCCCGAGACCTCACTTCCCAGCATTCCTGGGGTGTGTGTGTGTGTGTGTGTGTGCTGAGCACTGACCTAAATAATACCTGGCACTTTACCCACTGTATCTCATCAAGCCTCCCAGCAGCCCTGTGGGGTAGGATTGTCATCCCCAGTCGCACCATGGGAAAAGCTACACTCAGAAAGGTTATATAACTGGCCCAGGGGTGAGCTGGGATTTGGACCTCTCCTTGTGAGCCAGCCTCCTGCCTTATCTCCTTTCCCTTTCCCAGGCCCTGCTGGGGATTGGACTCCCATCATCAATTACCTGCCCAGAAGGAAGTGGGAGGTGCAGACATGAAGGGGCAGTGTGGGGAAACGTATCGAGTGTCATCCTTCTAAAACCAGAGAAATCTGCTGGCCCCCAGGGCCCCCAGGGAGCGTGCAGGTGGCCTCAGAGAGGACCAGAGATGGCCCCCCTCGTTAGTGCAAGGTGAGGGCTTTGCACAGGGCAGTCTCCTTCCCCCAAAGTTCTCCTACCCTTGCACATCTTTGAATTTTGGCCCCAACTCCAGGGGGACCCTGCGAACCTGGTGTTATGTCATGGTAGAGGCATAACCAAAGTGCAGGGGCTTGGGGGCTAATTTTGAGGGAGGGCATCATTGCAAGGTGGGGCACTCAGGTGAGGGTGTGATGAACTCTGCTGGCAGCCCCCTCTCGGGCACAAGAGCCAATAGCAAGGATGAGGCGGAGGATAGACTCAGGGACTGACTTTCTGAGCCAGATAAACTTTGGAGTAGGAAAATCTAGCCTCTGCTTGGTTTCCCAGACGTGCACCCACCACCCTGGTTTCAGTCTGCCCTGTCCCTCAGATTTCTTTGTCAACTGGAAAATCTTTCCTTGGGGAGCAAGTTGCCTTAGGACTGAGACTTATCTGGGCAGATCTGGGTTCATTTGCATCGGGACCGAGGGGATCCTGGGAGAGAGGTCACCCTGCTGACAAAAGGATCAAGGCAGGACCACCTGGCTCAGCATCATTATAGCCCCTTCAGAGATGGGTTGAGCTGCCTTGGAGTAAGAACAGGGATGGTCCTTCTCCTTTCCTAATCAGAAGGCCCAGTCTTGGAGTATCAAGGAGAATATGGTTGTTCTGCACTGAGGGTGTGAGGAGGGGTGGGCCAGGCAGGAAAGTGACAGGTGGGAGTTCTTGTGCCATCGTCTCTCCAGCGTGCTGTGACCACTTGGATCAGACGTGAGCAATTGCTCCAAGGTGACCCAATCACTGGCTAACCTGTGACCTCTCACCCATAAGGCCTCGGTGGGAAAGATGGCTTGAGCCCATCACATTCCTCTCCAAGAACATGAACTAAGACCTAGTAGGTGGATGATACTTGAGATAAAAGGAGTTGGGGATCTGACTGGACATGCTGGGAGGCCGAGGAGTCATTTCACTTTCCCCCTGAGGCAGAGGCGGGGTTCCCACTGTGTTCACCAGAATTAGCCCTCCCCTGTGCACTGCCCCTCCAGGTGTGCCAGAGCCTCATGGGATTTTGCCCACAGCCTGAAGTGAGGCTGGCAGAGCAGGGATATTGTTCTTGGCTCTGGCTTCAGGTTTATGGTGCTGGAGAAGACATCAGAGGTGGTTGAAGACAGGGGTCTGAGGCCCAGAGATGGGGAGGGACATGCCCAAGGTCACCCACACCTGGAACCTGAGCTCAGGGCTCCAAACCGTCCCACTGAGTGCCCTTTCCAACTCTCCATGGGGTTCACTGATCAAACTGCATTTCGAGAGCCACCCTGTTCCAGCCAGACAGTCCTGGCTAAGTGGGGGGGGGGGGGGGGCAAGAGGAGCAGGCAGGGAAAGAGGCTCTGCACAGGTGACACAGCCCTGAGTTCCTCCCCCACCGGTTCCAGCCTTTCCCAGGCGTGGACTCCTTGTCTCCAAGCAGGGTATAATGGTGCCTACCTCCTAGGGTTGAGAGAACACCTTGTGGTGATGTGTGTCCCACACCTGCCCAGGAAGGGGCAGGACATGACTGTTCCAATCGGCCTCCAGCCTGCTGTGGGGGGCAGGGATGATTAGCAGGGGTGAGGGGTTGTGGAGTCTCTATGTCTAATTCCTCCAACTTTGGCTCTGGCCAGAGGTGAGCCCTAGGCCAGCCTGGGTGAGTTAAAGATTGGCCAGGCATGCGTGAGAAGCTCAGGCCAACTCCTGACCACAGGGAGCAGGACAGGGTGGTGACCGCTGAGTGACCTGTGAACCTGAAAGTCAGCTGGGACCTGGCTGGAATCTCAGATTGGCAAAGTATGGCACTGTTTGTTGCTTGATGGGGTCTTCATGTGTGCCACAAGGGTGCATCCATGGAGTTTTCCACGAGGGAGAGGATCTGAAGGATTGGACCATGTTTACCCTCAGACTGGGGCTCCCAGAACAAGGCAATGTTTCCTTCTTCAGACAAGGCCATGCTTCTTGAGATTCCAGGGCTGGGCTCCACCCCCATCCTCAGACCCGGACTCTCAGGGCAGGCTCATTTCCCCCTCAGAGTGGGGTGGCCCCCCCCCCCCCCCGCCCCCGGGGCTGTGTCTCCTCCCCTCAGTTTGGGATGTCCAGAAAAGTCTCAAGTCCCCAGGGCAGGACTTTGTAGTCCTCCTCAGGCTGGTGTTCCCTAGGGCAGAGCTGTGCCTCTTCCATCTGATAGGTGAACTGAGTTTTCTCTCAGATGGAGGTTCCTTGGAGAGTTTGCTTTAGGTTTGAGGACAGGTGTGGGCACAGTTGGCTGGAACCCAGGTGGGGTGCATCCTCCCTTCAGGCTTTTAGCACAGACTCCAGCTGATTTTCCTTCTTAAAATGTATTAACCTTTTCAAAGCTACAGATGACCACAATTGTTTCCAGAACGTTGGGGGCCGTTGTGCCATTGGATGAACACTTCAGAAATGAAGGTCTGGCTCATTTTCATCTCGTCTCATCTCGGAGAATTGTAATTTGTAGGACAGATGAGGCTGAGTTTATTCCAGAAAGCAGGGGGTCATAACAGCTGGAGGGGCACAGCCATTCTTTCTGTGTCCGACCTCCTTCAAGGGCCCGCCCTGAGGATTCCTCCATGATTTTCTCTCTTCCATCCCACTCACACCTGGGTGGGTACTCTGGAGTCAGTTGGTCCCTTCAGGCATAAAGGCGTGTCCCTGGAAAGAGCCTGGGGCCAGAGGGGCATTAAAGAGTCAGGTGGCCATTCAGGTGTGTGGGGGAAGGGGGGAAGCCCAAATCTCAGCATCCCCTAGTTTCCTGTTTCTGTTTTTCAATGGGGAGGGGATAAGAGATGATGAACAGCTTTCTCTTTTTGTAAACAACAAAGCAAACTTCTTATACACTTAGAACCTAGGGCTCTTATGAGATCCACTAATCCAACTCTGCCTCCATTCTGCAGGTGGAAACACTGGTGGTGAAATCAGGGGGCACCGGAGTGGAAAATGGGGGCTCCACCCCCAGAGCTATGTGGAGAGATGGAAAGGCCTGGACCTTTGTTTAACGTTCTGGCACTATATTATTGTGTTATTTGTCTTTTTTTAATTGATAAACTTTCATTTTTTTTATTTCAGAGAGAGAGCTGAGAGGGGCAGAGAATCTTTTTTTTTTTCTTTAAATGTTTATTTTTGAGAGAGAAAGACAGAACATGAGTAGGGGAGGGGAGAGAGAGGGGGAGACAGAATCTGGAGCAGGCTCCAGGCTCTGAGCTGTCAGCACAGAGCCAGCCACGGGGCTTGAACTCACAAACCATGAGATTATGACCTGAGCCAAAGTCGGACGCTTAACCGACTGAGCCAGCCAGGCGCCGAGAGAGAGGAGAGAGAGAGAGAGAGAGAGAGAGAGAGAGAGAGAGAGAGAGAGAGAGAATCTTAACCAGGCTCCATGCTCTGCACTGAGCCCAACGCAGGGCTCAATCTGGGATGAGCCTGGGATCATGACCTGAGCTGAAATCAAGGTTGGAAGCCCAACCAATTGAGCCACCCAGGGGCCCCAGATGGGCTTTAATTAATTAATTAATTAATTGATTAAAGCAGTTTTAGGTTTAGAAAATGAGCAGAAAGCATGGAGAGTTCCCACATACCTGCTTGCCCTGCTTCCAGTTTCCCTATTATTAACATCTTGCATGAGTAGGCACATATTTTGCAATTAATGAACCAGTATTGATTCTTATTATTAACTAAAGTCCATAGTTTACATTAGGATTCACTTTATGTTGTACATTCTGTGAGTTTTGACAGATGTATAATGCCATGTATCTGCCATCATAGTATCACATGGAATAGCTTCACTGCCCTAAAAGTGCTGTGTTCTACCTGTTCATCTCTCCCCCACCCCCACACCTCATCCCTAAACTCCTGGAAACCACGGATCTTTTCTTTGTCTCCACCATTTTTCCTTTCCCAGGATATCATACAGTTGGAATCATAAAGTAGGTCACCTTTTCAGATTTGCTTCTCTCTCTTAGTGATAGGCATTTAAGCTTCCTCCCTGTCTTTTTGTCACTTTGGTAGCTTATTTCTTTTTACTGCACGCAATATTTCATTGTGTTACTTGCTTTTTAGAAAAATTGTGGTAGGAGGGCCTGGGTGGCTCAGTCGATTAAGTGTCCAACTTCAGCTCAGGTCATGATCTCATGGTTCCTGAGTTCGAGTCCCACGTGCTGTCAGCACAGAACCTGGAGCCTGCTTCGAGTTCTGTGTCTCCCTGTCTCTCTGCTCCTCCCCTGCTTGTGCTCTGTCTCTCTCTGTCTCTCTCTCTTTCTTAAAAACAAATAAAACATTAAAAAAAAAATTAAAGTCCCCTAGTATTGTATTACTGTCTATTTTTCTCTTTAGGTCCGTTAGTATTTATATATTTAGGGGTCTCTATGTTGGCTGCATAAATATTTACAAGTGTCATATCCTTTTGTCGGATTGACTTCTTTATCATTATGTAATGACCTTCTTTGTCTCATTACGGTCTTTGTTTTAAGCTCTTTTTTGTCTGATGTGATCCCAACTTTCTTTTGGTTTCCATTTGTATGGAATATCTTTTTTTCATCCCTTCACTTTCAGTCTGTGTGTCCTTACGTCTGAAATGAGTTTCTTGGAGGCAGCATATAGATAGTTATTGTTTTTTTTTTTTTAAATCTGTTCATCCACTCTATGTTTTTTGATAGGAGAATTTAGTCCATTTACATTTAAAATAATTATTGATATGTAGTGATTGCCATTTTGTTAATTGTTTTGTGTCTCTTTTGTATTTCTCCTGCTTCTCTTCTTCTTTTGTTCTCTTCCTTTGTGATTTGATTATTTTCTGTAGTGGTGTATTTATTTTTGTTTTTGTTTTGTTTTTAAATAGGTTCCACACCTAACATGGGGCTTGAACTCACAATCCTGAGATTAAGACCTGAGATCAAGAGTTGGATGTTCTACTGATTGAACCACCCAGGTGCCCCTTTTGTTTTTGTTTTTGTTTTAATTTTGAATATAACATTTTATTTAACACGCTACACCAAAAATATAATTTCACCAATATACAAAATTGAGATATTTTACATTTTTTGTACATCTTCAAAATCTTGAGTGTATCTTACACTGACAGCACATATCAATTTGGATTAGCCACATTTTAAGGGCTCAATACCCCCATTAAACTAGATTGTATGAAAAGAAATTGGTCTGTACCTTTCTTTTTTTTAATGTTTTTTTAAATTTACTTTTGAGAGACAGAGAGAGACAGAGTGTGAGCAGGGAAGGGGCAGAAAGAGAGGGAGATGCAGAATCTGAAGCAGGCTCCAGGCTCTGAGCTATCAGCCTAGAGCTTGACATGGGGCTGGAACTCGTGAACTGGGAGATCACAGCATGAGCTGAAGTTGGACACTTAACCTACTGAACCACTGAGGTGCCCCAGCCTGTACCTTTCTATTGTCTGGTCTTACTAATGTACTTGTGGACAAACATTCGAATGTCTGCTACTCTCCAAACTCTACATTCTATCATTACAGATTTGGACCAAGATATATTACTAGCAGAATTTATATATTAACAAAATTAAACAGTGTGAGACCAGTACCACATCTGATACTAGATAAATTGCAACAAAAATGTCTACCATGTGAATGAAGTTCCTTTCAATTATTTATCCATTTATAGGTATTAACACAGCTAACAGTGAGTGGACAGTCTTGTTTATAGTACTTACCACAATTACTCATTTTCTGCATTTTTTTTTTTTTTTTTACTTATAAAAAATGTGTGTTGTATGTGTGTGCATCTGGTTGTGGAGTGTTTAGATTCCTTTCTCTTTATCTTTTGTGTATCTACCATAGGGTTTTGCTTTATGGTTACAATGGAATGACCATTTATATTTATATAACAAATTATTTTTATAACCATCCAGGTTTTTAAAAATCATTATTATAGCCATTCTAGTATGTATGAAGTGGTATCTCACTGTGGCTTTGATTTGCATTTCTCTAATAATTAATGATGTTCAGCATCTTTTCATGTACTTATTGTTCATTTGCATGTTTGCTTTAGAGACCTCTATTCCAGTCTTTCTCCCATTTTTAAATTGGGTTGTTTGTTTTCTTGTTGATTTGTAGGATTTCCTTGTGTATTCTGGATATTAATCCCTTATCAGATATATGATTTGCAAATGTGATTTGCAAATCTTTTTTCCCATTCTATGGCTTATGTTTTTACTCTTTGATAATTCCCTTTGATGAGACCTGGGCTCTTGCAGATAACCTGAGGACTTCTGGGGAACTTGTCCTCCCCTAGCTGTAGATGAACAAATGAAGGTCTTGTGAGAAGTCAGATGTTTTGAGGATGGGTCATGAAGTTCCCCCCATTCAGCCATCTGGGTTTGGTCCACAAACCTGGGTCCCTTCCTTCATATTCCCTTCAAGTGTTCAAAGACTTGGGTCAAACAGGAAAGGAGAGAAGAGAGCAGTGAACAATGTACCCTCGATGATGGAGGAAACAAACCTGGGCCTACTCATAGTACTCAAGACATTTGATACTGATACATGCTATAACATGGATGAACCTTGAAAACATTACACTAGTAATGTATAGTAAAGTGAAGAAGCCAGTCACAAAAGACCACTTGTCACAAAAGTCACAAAAGACCTCTTGTTGTATAATTGCATTTATATGAAATGTGCAAAGTAGGAAAATCTATAGAGACAGAAAGTAGATTAGTAGTTGCCTAGAACTGGTGGGACTCGGAGGAGGGTCGGGGAAAATGGGGAGTGACTGCCAGTGGGTATGAGCTTTCTTTTCCAGTCAATGAGAAGTTTCTAAAATTGATTATGGTATGGTAGTACAACTCTGTTGCAATTTGTGGTTTATGAGAAATAGATGTTGGTCATATGAATGACCAAACATATTTCTCATATATATTTGGTTTTTGTCCACAGATCCTGGCTCACAGCTTCTCAAACCCTTGGAATTTCCTAAGTGTTGAGAGTGATGAAGGTGTCTTTTGTTTATATATATGTATATATTAAATGTATATATATATAATTATATATAATATATAATATATTAATATATATTTAATATATATAAAAAGTATATATGTATTTTAGAGAGAGTGAGTGAGTAGCGGAGAGGGGCAGAGAGAGAGAGAGAGGGAGAATCTTAAGCAGGCTCCATGCTCAGTGTGGGCTCAACCCTGGGATCGTGACCTGAGCCGACTGAGCTACCCAGGCACTCCATCTTTTGTTGCATTAATGAAGGTAACTTTGGGAGATGGTTTCCAGGAGGTCCAACCATGTGATTAGAGTGTTGGATCAGTCTCACTCCCTGATCTCTGGGGAGGGGAAAGGGGCTGATGGTTCAATGAGACAGTGGTCAAGGACTTAGTCAGTCCTGAGTATGCAATGAAACTTCCATAAAATCCCAAAAGGACTGGGATCAAAAGCTTCCATGTTGGTGAACACCCAGAGATTGGGGAGAATGATGTGTCTGGAGAGGGCATGGAAGTTCTATACCCCTTCCCCAGACCTTGCCCTGTATATCTCTTTGTCTGGCTGCTGATTCCTACCTTTCATCATATCTTTTAATAAACTGGTAAACTAAGTAAGTGTCTCCCTGAGTTCTGTGGGCCACTCTAGCAAATTAAAGAACCTAAGGAGGGGGAGGTCATTGGAACCCCCAGTCTGAAGCTGGTTGGTCAGAAGCACAAGTAGCAGCCTGGGGCTTGTGACTAGTAACTAAAGTCAGGAGTGGGGGGTGGGGGGCAGTCCTGTAGGATTGAGCCCTTAACCTGTGAAGTGTAATGCTATCTCTGGGTAGACAGTGTTAGAATTGAGTTGAATTCTTGGACACCCTGTTGGTGTCCAAGAATTGCTTGGTGTTGTATGTGTGGGGACCCCCCATGTTGAAACTGGATCCAGGAACCCCCTGAGATCTGTGAATATACTAAAAGCCATTGGATTGTCTACTTTTAAGAAAGTGAATTGTATGGTATGTATATTATACCTCAATAAAGCTTTCATTTAATAAAAAGGCAAAAAACAAGGGCTGGGGACCCATGGGTGATCCTCACCCCTCCCTCTGCCTTGGCATGCTGGTGTCTTCACTTGGTGGAGAAACGTGGCCAGGCCTGGACGTGCTCACAGCGGACGTGCTTCATGGTCAGTCCATAGATGGGAGTTAGGTCTACTTTCACACCCGCTGGCACGCTGAACTCCAGCTGCTGCAGCAAGATGGCTAGGAAGAGGAAGACCTCCCACTTGGCCAGGACCTCCCCTATACACCGGCGCTTGCCCAGGCCAAAGATCATCACCTTCTCACTTAAGATCTTGTTGATGGCAGTGCCATCAGCAGTGAGGAATCGCTCTGGCCGGAACTCAAATGGATCTCCCCACACCTTTCTGCAAGAGGAACAGAGGAGATGGGATTTCTGGGTGGGGGAGACCCTGGGAGGAAAGACCTGGGGGAGACTTCTGTTGATGGTACAAGTGTTAGAATAGGTCGAAAGTGATGAAAAGAGAGTGGAGAAAGCGGCCAAACCGTATTTTGATGCTTATTTCTTTTACAAATCTCTCTCTAAAATGATTGGCCTTGCAAATGGTGCTTTTTAATATTAGTTTGTTATTTTAAAGAAATAATGCTTCAATTACAAGAAATTAAAAGAAGGAAAATGTTATCTCCATCCTACTCAATATATAAGGGGAATCAACAGTACATCCTGGTTTATGCTTATTGCTTTGGAGGAATTGTTGGTAGTATCCCTTTTCACACTCAGGAGCGCCCCCGTTTAGATGGTAAATTATATGGTCCCCCTACCTACAGGCTAGAGTGGGATTTTCTAAAGAGAGGTCACCAGGCCATTGCCATCAGAATCACCTGAGGTACTCCATTTTACCTACCAAAGGGGAATCTTGGGGGATGAGGCACCCTAATCTAACCAACCTGCTGGTCATTTCCTATGTGCACTATAGTTTGAGAAACATGGACCTAAAGTCTGTTACTTAGAACAGACTATGTATAGCAATCAAGGCCCCATTCCTCTATTATATAACCAGTTCCCAGGGGGACAGACAGCCTTCCTGACTGCTGAGCCTCACGTATTTTTTAGTGGGAGATGTATACTCACTGGTCATGATTGACCTGCCACTGGTTTATGAAGACAAGGTGTTTCTCTGGGATGTAGAAGCCATTCAGTGTCGTGTCCCTTGTTGTGCTGAGGAAGGAAGAGGGGGCAGTCAGGCTCAGGGCAGGAAAACTGGGGCATGTCTTTGGGAACTATTCTCTCCTAGTTCCGCCCCAGCCCAATAGCTTGCTCACCACAGTCTCCATACCCCACACTGGGAGGGAATGTCGGGTGCAGGGAAGCGGTGAAGTTATCCTTCCCCTTCCTCAGCGCCTGTTTTTCACCTTCAGCCGAGCCAGTGTTTACTAAACTTTTTTGTGCATCTGGCTGTGCACTTGGCCATCCTCTGGAGCCAAGAAGAAGGCAGTCTGGGCCAGCCCTGCAGGAGTTCCCAGCTTGGCTGAGGAGCCAGACCTCTTGCTCCAGGAATGACTAGACCAATATATGGGTAGAAGTAAATGTTCACTAACTCTCTTGACATTGTGAAAAATCCCAGGACATTATCAAAGCCAAACGGCTGAAAGTTCTGCAAGATATCAGAGAATGAATCTGTGCCAGCCAGTTGAGTCAAGAAAGCCTGATAGCGAAGGGGAAGTTTGTGTCAGGATGGACCTTGGGCAAGCACAGGATTCTGGTAGCCAGAGAAGAGGGTAGATGGCATTCCCGGCCCAAGGTCCAGCATCAGCAGGATTGGAGGTTGGCTTCATCGTGCTGGTGAGGTCCAGTGAGGCCAGCCTGGCAGGGCTGAGAGTACTTGCAGGGAGGGAATGTGAGCAGAGGCGAGTGAGAGCTGAGGTCAAGAATGTGACTTTCTCCTGAAAGTGGGGTAGTTTGATCAGGCTTGGACTGGCTGGGGGACAGACTAGAGGCTGAGGGTCTGTGAGGAACTTGGTGACATGGCCAGAAATGAGATGCCGAGATCTGAGCCAGGGCCAGGGCTGAGAAGATGGGAAGAAGAGACATGGTGAGGACTTCAAAGGCGGCAGGGCAGAATAAACAGATCTTACCTGTGGGGGAGAGTGAAGGGGATGAAGGAGGAGTGTCGGAAGATCTCCAAGATGGAGGCCTCCAGGTAGGGCAGCTGGAGTCTGTCAGACAACCGGGGCCGCCGTGCCCTGCCAACCACTGTGTCTGTAGAACACGGAAGACCAAACAGGGCTTAGGGCCGTCCTGATTGCTCCATAGCATCTGCGTCCCCTATTATGTCCCCTATTACATCCCCTGTTAGGCCCATAACGGCCACGTGTAGATCGAACAAATCACCTGGGGATCCCAAGGCTTCTCTCAGCCAATGCATCTCTGCCACGTACCCAGCTCCTCCTGGATCTTTCTCTGTTTCTCAGGATTTGTCACAAGGTACATAAGGCTCCAGGAGATGGCTGTTGTGACAGTGTCAAATCCTGGGCAGCATGGTGTAAGGTAAGGAAGTAAGAAAGCCAAGAACAAGAAACCGGCATTCCCCAAACACCCAGCATGAATGTACCAAGCATTGCTTTCTCTGCCTTCTTCCCCCCTACCTTCTCCACCCCCTCCATGAGTTTTCTGAGGGCAGAGACAGATCTTCTCACCGCAAATTTGGTCACTGGTTTTAGAATTCGTTTCTGGAATTACAGGGACCCAGACTTCCAGGCTAGAGAACCCTTTATTATTCAGGTAGGGAAACTGAGACCCAGAGGCAGAGAGGGGTTTGGTTGAATTTCCACTGACAGTTGTTGGCATGGCCTGGACTCAGACCCTGAACATGGGCCAGGTGTCTGCGTGTCCTGCACCCATCTGGTATGTGGTTGGCAAGTTATCTGATGGACTCAGGGGCTGAACAAGTCTGTGGGTGGACAGCAGGCAGTGATGGATGGAGGAGCAAGGGTCTGACTCCTACCGGCCCCAAAAATGTCGTTGATAAGGCTGACAATCTTCTCGTGAGGGATGTGGCCACCATTAGCTCTGGAGCCCTTCTTACAGTGCTTCAACAGGGCGCCTGCGATGTCCTGGATGTTGTTCTGTGAGGACACAAGCTTAGGGACAACCCTGGCATTTCCAGGGCCAACCACTGAACCTTGCCCCATTCCACATGGCACCTCCCCCTGGCCTCTAGGCAGTAAGCTGGGCTTACAGTGGGAGCTGGTGGCAGCCCTGGGGACCCTTCCTCCCAATAACCCCAAGGGTCCAGTTTCCAAGGAGGAGGCTGGGGTGAGTACTGGGAAGCAAAGTGCCACCTGAGCTGGGGATTAGCCTCTGTCAGCATTCAGATTCCTGCAGAACAAAAGCCTTCTTAAGACAACAACCCCCCCACATTGCAGGACTCTGCCAGGGGCCCATTCACAGCCAAATATCTCTGGGGCTTCAAGCCACCCTGAAAGAGAGGCAGGAGGGATGAGGAAACTGAGGCCAGAGAGGGAAAGGGATTGTTTCCAGGTCCCACAGCTAGTCCAGGGTGTTCCAGAGCCTTCCTAGGCCTTGGCAGCAGCATATCAGCTGTGTGTGTACCTTGAAGCTGAGTGAGAGGGACGGCACCCAGGCCCTGCAGCTCCAAAACCCTGGGCTCACCTCGTCAAAGTCCTGGTAGTGCTCCTGGATAATTTTCTGCAGGAACTGTACCAACTTCTGGTTGAAGGCCTTGAATCTCTGCAGGCCAGGGGTGGGGATATATTGAAGGATGGGGAAGAAGTCCACAGGGTTCCCGGAGGATGCATTCTCCACGAATATATTGGTGCTGTGTATGAGGCTGAGCTTTTCCTCACTGTCCTGAGGAAAGTGCTGCCCAAAGCACATGGCACCAATGACATTGGCCACTGACAGCACCACTTGGCTATGGGGATCGAAGCTCCCGACCTCTGCCATCTGTTCCTGCAACCTGCTGAGGAGGGCCTCGGCCTCCTTGCTCACGTGGTCTTCCAGGTAGCAGGAGGATGCGGAAGCCGGGTCTGAGGCAATGGAGAAGGTGTTGAGAGCGCTCTGGGCCAGGCGCCTGCGGGCGGCCCACACCGGTCCAGAGTCTGGGCTGAAGGTCATGCTGTGGCCATCAGTGACCAGACTGAAGCTGTAGAGGTTGGGCCGGCCCTTGAAGTCATCACCCTGCTGCACCAGGGCCTGCCGGATGGCGTCCAGGCTGCTGAGCACCAGCACGGGTGTGGAGCCGATGCGGATTTGCAGCACGTCCCCGTAACGCTCGCTCAGCCTTGCCAGCACCAGATGTGGGTTCTTCCTCAAGGTCAGCACGTGCCCGAGCAGAGGCCAGCCCCAGGGCCCTGGTGGACTCTTCAGGCCTTTGGGAACCCGAGGCTGCCAGGCCCTGACCACCCAGAACACCAGGCAGAAGACAAAGGAGGCCAGGAGAAGCTCTGTGGCCGTTGGGGATGTTGCCATCTGTATCAACTACTGGGGAAGAAGGAGGAGCCAGGTTGAGCATCAAGATGGAGCCATTCACTCGTTCATTCACTCACTCAGTCAATAAACACTGGCACATGATTGGTACTTGGCTCCTAGCTAGATGCCAGAAAGACTTAAGTGTATCCACCGTAGGTCCCGTGTCCCAAAAGCTCACTCTTAGAGCATCACTGAATCTGAGGCCTGGAAAGGAGACTCAAAATTCCCAACCTAAGTGTCTGAACTCTTATCCCTGATGCTCCCATCTGCCCATCACTTCAATTTCCAATTCTGAGGCTGGAGTGGAGGCAATTGACGACTTCAAAACAGGGAAGCACCCTTGCCAGCCCCCAGTTCAAGGTTATGCTGGACATTATGCCAAAGGGTCCCTGCCGATGCTGACTTCCTGCCAATACCTCCTCCTACCCAGGGAAAGGGGAACAGCTCCCACCCAGCAACAAACACTGAGGGGGCCAGGGTCCCAGGGCTCATGCAAATGACTGGGGATGCTTCCTCCCCTGGGGCATTCTTTACCAGATCAAGGAGAGTCCTTTCTCTGAGGATGAGTCCCCACCCTCTCACAGTCTTGGAGACTGAGATTGGGCTGCAACCAAGCCACAGCCAGGGCTGCCCTCGTGCCAGGTGGGGACCCCTCCCCATCTCTCCATTCTAATCAGAGATGGCCCAGTCCAAGTTGATAATTTAAAAATGGAGACAGAAAGAAAATTTAAAAATAAAAATGGAGAGGGGCTTTTGGGTGGCTCAGTTGGTTAAGCTTCCAACTCTTGATTTCAGCTCAGGTCATGATCTCAGGGTCGTGGGATTGAGCCCTGTGTTGGACTCCACACTGAGAATGAAGTCTGCTTTAGATTCTCTCTCTCTCTCTCTCTCTCTCTCTCTCTCTCTTCCTCTGTACCTCTCCCCCACTCTCTCTCTCTCTCTCTCTCTCTCTCTCAAGATAAATAAATAAATAAATAAGTAGAAACTGAGGTCTGGAACTGGTCAGGGTGGACCAGAACTCAGGCCTCCTACACCTAACTCAGGGTCTATTCCTCTCCATTCATTCCCAAGATATTTCCCAGGGACTGAGAAATGAGCCCAAGAAAGGTACCTGTAGAGGTAGGTGCTTGAGATCAGCAGGGTTATGGAGTCTGGCACGTAGCTTCTGTCTCTGGGTGAAGGGCCTTTTATAAACATCACCCTCTGTCAGATTGGCCTGGCCATCCTGATCACCTGATATCAATGTCATCAAATGAAGTCAGAAGGGTCAGCCCTTGACCTTGGGCAAGGATCCCTCAGCTGCACCGACTACCCAGGGCCCAAGGCAGGTCTTGTCATGTCCCTGGGGAGGAATGTCCAGCTCTTTTCAGGCTCCAGGGTCAAAACGCTTTTTTCTCTCAAGGGCAGGTCAGGGTCTAGGAGCAAAAGACCCCTGGGCTGTTTCAGTCTCCTCTCCCACTGCACCCATGAGGAGGCACCCTGCCTGGGCACTTGGTCCAGGCTGATCTGCTCTTCTCAGGAATGGTGATCTGTAGCACCCTTCCAACAAGCTGCAAAACCCCGTAAGAAATGGCCGTGTTCTGGCCAACTCCGAGTTTCAGCCCAAATCTTTAATCTGAAAAACATTTAGGACCCTGCATTCTGAAGGGTGACCCCTTTGCCCTCCTCCCTCCTGGTAAGGGATGATAAGAAATTTAAAATCAAATGAAGAATATCCATGCTGTGGGCAGTTCCTCATGGCAACTGGCTTCAAAACAGTCAACGCCATTTAAAAAAAGGTCCTTTTCTAGAGTGAAGAACCTGAAGAGACAAAGCAACCAAATACAATATGTAGGGGCATCTGGGCGGCTCAGTTGGTTGAGTGTCCAACTTCAGTTCAGGTCATGATCTTGCGGTTCATGAGTTTGAACCCCACATTGGGCTCACTGTTGTCAGCCTGTCAGTGTAGAACCTGCTTTGGATCCTCTGTCCCCCTCTCTCTGCCCCTCCCCCACTTGTGCTTTCTCAAAAGTAAATAAATACTTTTTTAAAAAACAAAAAAAATGCAATATGTAAAATTTCACTGGACCCTGGATTTAAAGGAAAAAAACATTTTTTAAAAATTTTACAGAGTGTGTGAGTTGGGAAGAGGGGCAGAGGGAAAGAGAGAGAGAGAGAATCCAAACAGGCTCCACGTTCCGTCTCCACGCCCAGTGCAAAGCCTGATGGGGGGCTCGATCCCATGACCCTGGGGTCATGACCCAAGCAGAAATCAAGAGTCAGACACTCAACTGTCTGAGCTACCCAGGCCTCCAAGAAAAAATTTTTTAAAGCTACAGAAGACATTTTTGGGACAACTGGAGGCACATGAACATAGATTGGAGATTAGAAGATATTAAGGAATTAACGTTAATTTTCTTAGGTGTGAATGTAGCATCGTGGTTATGTGGCAGGATATTGTAGGAAATTTTCTTAGGAGATTAATGTTATGGTGTTTGGGGGTGAAGTGTCATGATTTTTGCAACTTAAAACATTTTTTTTTTTTTACATTTATTTTTGATATAGAGAGACAGAGCACAAGTCGTGGAGGGGCAGAGAGAAAAGGAGACACAGAATCCGAAGCAGGCTCCAGGCTTCGAGCTGTCAGCACAGAGCCCGATGTGGCGCTCAAATTCACAAACCTTGAGACCATGACCTAAGGTCAAGTCGGACACTTAACCAACTGAACCACCCAGGCGCCCCTGATTTTTTCAACTTTTAAATAATTCTGTTAAAAAATGTCTAAGGGGCCTCTGGGTGGCTCAGTCGGTTAAGCTTCCAACTCTTGATTTTGGCTTAGGTCATGATCTCACACGGTTTGTGGGACTGAACCCCACCTTGAGCTCTGTGTTCACATCAAGGAGTCTGCTTGGGATCGTCTCTCTGCCCCTCCCCTGTTTATGCAGTATCTCTCTCAAAATAAAGAAATAAACATTAAAAAGAAAATGGGAAAAAATGTATGTCTCTGGGTGTATGCATATAGAGAGGAGAGACAGTAGATATGGCAAATGTTAGCTATCCAAGGTCCTAGGGGAAGGTATGTGGGTGTTCACTGACTATCAAGGAGCTTTAAGGTAGCAAGAGGGCTGTTGCTTGGTGAGGATTTCCATTGTGATTCGCTCTCCTTCCCTGGGGAAGGCAGGAGGAACTCTCCATCTCAGAGCGCTAAGTGAGGAGGGTCCAGAGGACCCAAGGTTTGAAAGTTGGATACCTGTTGGGGTCCCTGGGTGGCTCAGTGGGTTGAGTGTTTGACTCTTGATTTCGGCTCAGGTGGTGATCTCACTGTTTGTGGTTTCGAGCCCCCGCATCCGACTCTGTGCTGATGGTTCAGAGCCTGCTTGGGATTCTCTCTCTGCTCCTCCCCACCTCAAAATAAATAAACTTAAAAAAAAAAAGGAGGGGAGAATGGCGTCTCCTTCTTGGGCCAAGAGTCCAGGTGGGTTGGACAGTGGTGAGGAGGACTGTGCCATTTGCATATTTATCACATACTTTATAGAGCTTGATAGTTATGGACTCAGTTGTTCTAAGAGCTTTTCACCTATGAACAAAAAACATTCTCAGTCATCCCATGGAATCGAAATTAATACTGTTCTCGTATTACAATGGAGTAAGAGAGGCACAGACAAGTTGTGTAATTTGCTCTAGGTTCCAGAGGAGTGTATTAGAGCTGAGACCCAAACCTTCAGAAGACTGTACTCCGGACCAACATGTTATACACATGCTGGAAACGTGTCCCTGGACTTGGGGGAGCAGCTGTGATGGTGGGGGCAGCAGAGGGCAGTCTGCATGGCCAGAGTGGGGTGCAGTACCAGGATATGAGTCTCCTGAGGGCTGGGTAGACATCCTGAAGGGATTAGACATAAGCTGCATCATGGGACCTCACTGCAGAAGGGAGGGGACCTCAGCAGCCACAGGCTGCAAATGTACCCTGTGAGAGTGAGCTGGGGGCGGGCAAGAGGTCAGCCAGAGAGTCCATGCACTACTTAGGGACTCTATGATATGGAGGACAGTTGGGACTCTAAGGCACCCGATGCAAAGCTGGCAGTGGAGTATCTGCTACACATAAGGGCGTCTTTAGCCAAGAGAGAAGATAAATAGCACCCAGCAAATAAAAAGAGATTGGCTTCTCTTCCAGCACCTTCCCTCTTTGCCCTCCCTGGTGGAGAGGCCAGTAAAGAGCAGGGCGGGGGAAGGAAGGAGTACAGAAACAGAGCAAAACTCTCTCCTTCTCAGGGGGTCTGGCCAGGTCCCCAAGAGGCTGGGAACACACCCTAAATTGGACGTGAGAGGCAAATTTTGATTTAAAATTTTTTTTTAATGTTTATTCATTCCTTGAGAGAGATAGACAGCATGAGCAGGGGAGAGGCAGAGAGAGGGAGACACAGAATCCGAAGCAGGCTCCAGGCTCTGAGTCCAATGCAGGGCCCCAAACCACAAACCGTGAGATCATGACCCAGGCCGAAATCGGACGCTTAACTGACTGAGCCACCCAGGCGCCCCGTAGCAAATTTTGATTTAGATTGAACTGGGGAAAGCTGTGTGGTCAAGCTGGGCCAAGGTCAAGAAGTCTGGTACAACTGCAGAGAGGGTTTGAAGATCCATGGCTGAGAGAAAGGAAAGCTGCTTTCTGTCTGTATCTCTACTGGGTTCAGCTTGTGCAATAAAAAGATCAAGGTTTGGGGCACCTGGATGGCTCAGTCGGTTGAGTGTCCGACTTTGGCTCAGGTCCTGATATCAAGGATTGTGAGTTCGAGTTCCGTATTGGGCTCTCTGCTGTCAGCGCAGAGCCCTCTTCGGATCCTCTAGTCTCCCTCTCTCTCTGCTCCTCCCCCATGCTTTCTCTCAAAAATAAATAAACATTAAAAAGAAAGATTAAAGTTTGAGGTTAGGCTAAGTTTTACAGAAAATTAAATATTTCTCTCTTTCTTTCTGTGGGTGTCTCTCCTCCTTCCCTCCTGTCCTTCCTTCTTCTTTCCTTCCTTCTTCCTTCCTTCCTTCCTTCCTTCCTTCCTTCCTTCCTTCCTTCCTTCCTCACCCCCTCTACCTTTATTTCCCTCTCCATCTCTCTCACTCTAATTCTTTAATTAAAAAGTCATACTTTATTCAGATCTCCTTAGTTTTTGCCTGATGTCTCCTGTTCCACTATCCCATCAAGGAATACCCCATATTACACTGAGTCATCGTTAAGCTCCCCTAGGTTGTGACGTTTCTGAGTATCTTTTTTGATGGCCTTGACAGTTCTCAGGAGTACTGGTCTGTTATTCCACAGGATGCCCAGTATTGGAATCTGTTTGATGCCGGGGTTATGGGTTATTTGTAGAAGACCACAGAAGAAAAGTGCCATCTTTGTCACATCATGTCAAGGCTACATATTGTCAGCTTGGCTCAGGATGGTTGATGTTCACTTTGATCAGCCGGTTGAAGTGGAGTTTGTCAAGTTTTTCCATGGTGAGTCACCCCCCCCCCCCATCTGTACTGTGCTCTTTGGAAAGAAGTCCCTGTGAGCAGCCCACACCTACAGAGTGGAGAGTTCTGCTCCCCCCCAACCTTGAGGATGGAGTATCTACATAAAATATTTGAACTTCTATGCAACAGTCTATCTTATTTTTAATGAAAATCTTAGAACTTTTAATTAATTATAAGATCCACACTGAAAAGTGTAGATATTGTGTACAGCTTGATGAATTTTTACGGATTTAACAAAGCCACGTAACCAGCCCTCAAATCAAGAAACAGAACGTTACCAGCACCCTAGAAACCTCCTTGTGCTCCTACCCCAAGGGAAGCCATCACCCCAACTTCTAAGACTGCAGGTTAGTCTTGTCTGTGTTTGTTTTTTTTTTTTTTAATTTTTAATGTTTATTTTTGAGACAGAGACAGAGCACGACTGGTGGAGGGGCAGAGAGAGAAGGAGACACAGAATCTGAAATAGGCTCCAGGCTCTGAGCTGTCAGCACAGAACCTGACACGGGGCTTGAACCCACAAACTGTGAGATCATGACCTGAGCTGAAGTTGGACACTTAACCAACTGAGCCACCCAGGTGCCCCTGTGTGTGTTCTTTATATAAATGAAATTATGCTGTGTCTACTCTTTTTTTTTTTTTGTCATGGAATATTTAAAAAATGTTTTTAAATGTTTATTTTATTTTTGAGACAGAGACAGAATGTGAGTGGGAGAGGGGCAGAGAGAGAGGGAGACACAGAATCTGAAGCAGGCTCTAGGTTCTGAGCTGTCAGCATGCATGAACCTCGAGATCATGACCTGAGTCGGATGCTTAACTGATCGAGCCACCCAGGTGCCCCTGTCCTGTAATATTTTTAGTTAATAGATTTTCTTTAGAGAAAGGGAGAGGGGCAGAGGAGAGAGAGAAAGAGAGAGACAGACAGAGAGAGAGAGAGAGAGAGAGAGAATCCCAAGCAGGATCCACGTTCAGTATGGAGCCCAATGTGGGGCTCGATCCCCCAACCTTGGGATCGTGACTTGAGCCGAAATCAAGAGTCTGACTCTTAACTGACTGAGCCCCCAGTAGATTTTATTTTTTATAATAGTCTAACTTTATAGAAAAATTGAGTGGAAAGTAGAGAAAACTGCCATATACCCCCCTACCTCCACTCCCCCTTTCCCCTATGATCAACACCTCCCATTAGCATGATTTGTTACAACTGGTGAATGAATACTGATACATCAGTATTAACTAAAGTCCATTGTTTACATTAGAGTGCCCTCTGCTCTATGAATTGTATGGTTCTATGAATTTGTTTTTACTTTTTCTATTATGGTAAAATATAAAATAAAAAATCATAAAACTCATTCCAATCACTTTTAAGTGTCTAACTGAGCAGTCAGTGCGTACTCCTTTGTATCTACCTTGGTCCCTTTCCATTCATTTATGAGATTTATTCACAAGTTGGATGTGGTTGTAGTTCGTTCCCCTTGCTGTATGCTGTTCCATTATAACATGAACATGCAATTTATTTATCCATTCAACTGCTGATTGATGTTTGGGTTGTTTTCCATCTCGGACTATGATGGGCCTGAATGTTGAGAGCGTTCTTACACATATTTCTGTATGTATTTCTGCTACGTATAAAGCCATAAGAGGACATGCTACATCATAGGCTAGACATAGGTTCCGTGCTAGTGGATTCTACCAAACAATTTTCCAAAGTACTTGAACCAATAGGTATGTCCACCAGCTGTGTGTGAGGGTGCATGCTTCTCATGCACACACCACCATGGACTACTGTTCACATTTTTCATTTTGTCCATTCTGGAGAGCGTATTGACTACTTCCCTTTCTAAAATCCCTTGATGTTTCTCAGATTTCAGGATAAAAACCAGACTCCTTTGCTTAGCACCCAAAGGCTTCAGGGGCAGCTGTTGCTCACCTCTATGCCTCTGTTTGCTGTCATGAGCCCCCAGCATACCCCCAGACCACCTCCATTGTCTTTCTCCATATGTTGATCCCTTTGCTCGAAACTCACGGCTACCCCGTGTTCTCTGGCCAGTTCCTGCTCATCATTCTATACCCTGCTGAGCTGTCACCACACTCCTCCTCTGAGTTCCCCTAGGCCTCACACTGCTCTCCTTGACAGCTCCCTTCATGCTGTCTCCCCTTTGGACTGTGAGCTTAAGGGTTGATGTAGCCTCTGCTTTTCTCCTTACCTCTAGTTTCCAGCACCAAAACTGGCACACAACATGTATTCAGAACAAGATTTGTTGAATCCATTAGTGTTCACAAGTAAGAGTGCTAACCTGCACGAGAGCTTTGTGAACACTCTGCTTTGGGCATTTCCTGCATCAGTTTTATGGAAATTTCAAGTAATAATCCTGACAGTTAAAATTTGCCGAGCACCTACTATCGCCCAGGCTCTGTGCTGCATACTTAATGGTGGCCGTCTCTGTTTTAGCTTCACAGCAGTCCTATCCTGACGAAAGGATTCCAGGAAAGTGCAGAGTGTGGCTAAGGTTAAGGTGAGGGAAAGGGTGAAGGGTACTCCTCCATCACTCAACAAATTTGTTCAGTGCATGGTCATCAGCCTGGTTGGTGGTCAGGAGTCAGCAATTGGCAGCCCCTTTTCTACTCCTTGTGGGGTGAGTCCTTCTCTGTGCCTCTCATCATCCCATTCTCACTTCTGCCACAGCTCTGGCCACAAGGAGCTGTAGTTTTTGGCTGGCCCGTCATCTCACCCAAACTCCAGCAGAGACTGTGGGCCCCTTGAAGGCAGGGGCTGAGTCCCATTCATCTCTGCGCTCAGACCTGGCAGAGAAGGAGACCTTGCTGGACACAGGTCTCACGATCTATGAGATATGGATCTGGAGCTTCAGTTCTGGACATCCAATCACCTGCTGCATGGGTCCATCCAGGGGCCCCCACCCACAGCACCCTTATCATGCCCACATGAATCATGTCACCTCCCTGCCCACACACCTTCCCTCTGGATCATCAGCCCAGCCAGAAACTCAGGAATCCTTCACCACCAGCTGGATTCTCAAGATCCTACTGCCTAAATACCTCTTAAGCCTTGCTCCTTTTCTCTGTTCCTGTGGCACTGTCTGCAGAAGGCTGTCCACACCACTTCCTGCCCTCGCTTTTGCGGGAATCTCCTACTTGATCTCACTGTCTCTAAGCCAGTGCTGTCCAACAGAACTTTCTGTGGTGGTAGAATGTTCTGTGTCTGTGCTATCTGATAGGGTAGCCACGAGCCACATGCTGCTATCAAGCACTTGAAATGTGGTTAGTGCAACTGAGATACTGAATTTTATTTTTTTATTAAGTGTTTATTTATTTTTGAGAGAGAGAGAGAGAGAGAGAGAGAGAGAGAGAGAGAGAGAGAACGCAAGCAGGGGAGGGGCAGAGAGAGAGGGAGAATCCCAAACAGGCTCTGCACTGACAGTGCTGTTACTGTAGAATCTGATGAGAGGCTCAGTCTCATGAACAGTGAGATCATGACCTGAACCAAAATCAAGAGTCTGACGTTCAACTGACTAAGCCACCCAGCACCCCTAACATACTGAATTTTAATTCCATTTAATTTAATTTAATTTAATTTAATTTAATTTAATTTAATTAATTTTTAATTTCATTAAATTAAATTAATTTATTTTAAAATTCCATTTAATTTAATTTAATTTATTTTTTTTTTTAATTCCATTTAATTCTAAATGGAAGTAGCCGCATATGGCTCAGGGTTGCTGTATTGGCCGGCACCCTTCCTAGCTCCCTCCTCGACTCATCCCTCCAGTCTGAGCTCCATACCACCACCCAAGTGAACTTGTTGAATTGCAGGTCTGAGTGTGTCACATCTCTATTCAATTTTTTCTTTAGTAATCTCTCCACCCAACATGGGGCTCAGACTCACGACCCGGAGATCCAGAGCTGCATGTTCCACAGACTGAGCCGGCCAGGTGCCCCCAAAGCCTTTAGTAATTTCTTAAGACATTTGAAACAAAATTCAAACTCAGTTCAGCATGTGAGCCATTTTCTGCTCACTCCTCTCCTCACTTCCCACCATCCCCTCCTTCTTAGGCGTCTTTCCCACCAGTTCAGAGGGACCATTTATCCTTCTTGTTGTCTGCCTCTGTGCTTTCACACATGCTCTTCCCTCTGCCTGGAACACCCTATCCTCTTCCAACCACTTCTTCCCCATCCAACAAACACCCTCCAGGAAAAGCATTGCTTCCAGGTTAGAAATGCTTACTTACATTACGATATTGTGATGCGTTAATGACGAAGGATTCTCATCTCTCCAGTAGAGCAAATCCTCCAAACCTTAGCTCCAGCCCCACCTCGTCTGGGCCAGCCTGACCCCTTACTCTGGTTCGGATCCTCCTCTTTTGGGCCAAGCTCTCCATGGCACTAATACCCCGGTGTCACATTGCTTGGTTTCATTCTTCCTTTCTAGACTGGACAACTCAGTTTTTAGTACAGTTTCTGTCATTAGCGGATGTTCGGCCATATTTATTGAGCATAGATCATGCTGCCGGCTCCTGTTCTGGGAGAAAACGTACAGCAGTGAAGAAGACAGGCCCCCTGCCTTCACAGAGGAGACTGACAACAAGCAGGCAAACAGAGGAATGAGATCATCGCAGACTCACTGAAACTCCTCTTTGTCCTCCAGACCCACCCCCACCCCCTTGCTCTGTGCACGGAGAGGTTAACCACTGCAGACTATATCAGTGCCCTCCTCCCACCACCATCCTCTGGCTCCTTGTTGGGTTCAGTCAATGGGAGGCGCTGGCCTGAGATGGGAGGGTGGCAAGAGAGTGAGGCTGGGGTGTTTTTTCTCACACAGCCTAGCAAAGTCGCTACAGTAGGCCGCAGCTTGACAGCCACCTCTACTGGACCTTGTTTCATACACGAGACAACACAAATGGTCCACAAAACCTTTTCCTTTCTTTCTGAAGCTTTTATTGAAGATGCGTTGTTATCGTTAACCAGTCTTCCTTCACCAGATGGAGTCCTAGAATTTACCAGATTTCTCCAGATCTCATTAGCCAGAATCATAGCACAGATCTGTGTTTAGTCCAGTCACCAGCAAGGCAGCTGGAGCCACAAGGAGTGGTTCAAAGCAGCCGGGACACGGTACCCGCGGCTGGGGGGCTAGGGTCAGCCTCCTCCAGAGGCACATAGCTCTGGAAAGGAAGAGGAAGGGTACTTGCACAAAACTGGGGCTGGGGGCGGTGTGAGAAAGGAGGAAAACTCAAGGTGGGAAGAGTGGCTACTGGGCGCCTACAAGAGGCGGGGCAGTTGGGAAAGCGTTGCTAAGTTGGTTGAGGGGCCTGTCACTGGCTAGCGGTGCAGCCGGGCTGTGCCCCATAGGTCTGAATGAGACCTCCTCCTTGGCAGAGACAGTGGGAGGTCATCCAGGAACATCTGGCTGACAAAGCAGAGGCCTTGCTTTGATAAGAGGACAAGAACGTTAGCTCTCAGCAAACCTCTGTGTTTATTCAAAGGGCATCTCTAACGGGAGATCAGAGCATTTCCCTGAGTGTGCTGAACATGCCCTTTAGCTAGTCAAACATTTCCCTGCAAGGCTGTTTTCACAATGCACTGGCTTGGCAAACATCCCCTAGCAGTAAAGGCAACTGCCAAGCTGAGTAGAATTAGTCAAGCTCTGCTATGTAATATGGATCTAAATTAATCATATCAGATGCCATTGAAGGAAGAAGAGAAAAAGGCGAAAAGAAGGGCTGCCTTCATCTCCACTGCCCTCCAGAGTTAGCCCGGAACCCCTGGGCACCTTCCCCCACTCCCAGCCTTCTCTGTGCAGTGTCGCAGGGTCCGTACCTTCCCAGCCTTTCCCCATCTATCAAAACATGGAGATCTCTTGTCCCGATCCTGCAGAGGTCTATCTCTGCGGAGGGCCCCCACAGAGGCTGCTTTCTGCTGATTATTGGGGGGGCCTGGTTGTGGCCCTGTTGAGAGGAGCCAGGAGGCTTTGAAACTGAAAGAAAGTGAGGACTTCTGGTGATCGCGGCCCTGTGGCCAGCAGTGTGGCCTTGCCCAGATGCTGGCCCTGGACAGAAGTGAAGGGAGCATACGGTCGGATGCCTGACCTGGGCCATCTCTCCTCATCTCTCAGCTTTGCTTTCCCCTGAATGGACGTCATTCTAAAGGAGGCCTTCTTTAAACATGGCCACTGGTAGCCCCAGACTTATTTTCTAACTAGCTTGGCCACCCCTGGCAGAAAGAGAACTTCTCTTTTCCAGCAATTTCATAAAAACATCTGTAACGCTCTCACTGGCCTCAGTCATGTGCCAGACTGATGGCCAAACCTACTGGCTAGGAATAGAAGTGAGGTAGTCCTCAAGGGACAATCAAAGTGGTACTTCCAGAAGAAGAGAGAATGGACGCTGGGCACACAAAACCCCTCAGATATCCGCTAACACTGGGGTAATCACATGACTTATGGTCCAAGCCACGAGTCTCTGAGAGGAGAGTGAGAGAGGGCACTTTTAATAGTCATACCAGTTCAATAGGTTTTGTGGGAAAGTGTTGTCACCCAAACTAGAGTAGCCAAGGGCCAGGGAGCCAGGGGGCACTGCCCCATCTGAGACCTGGATCCTGCAAACCAAGTCTGTCTGGCTGTCGGGGCACAGGTAGGAGAGGTGAAGGTGCTTAGGGTTCAGAGCTCAGTGTGGTCGAGGGCGAAGACACACTGGGAGGCAAGTCCCGGTGCTCCACATCCACTCACACCCTACTCTTGTTCCACAGCCTCACCCCAACCTCCCGCTACCGTGCCTCGTTGGTACTATGTCCCCTCCGCAGGCCAGGAATACCCCTCCTCTACTCTTCTTACTCTACCCTCCAGCAGAGTCCCCTTACCTGCCCCCCACCCCAGGGTCTCAACTTTTTCTCAGCTCCCGGAGCCCTTCCAGATTCCGCACAGGCTATGTTTGGGGCATCAACCTCGTCTCCACCGTGGGGTAGGGGTTTCTTGTGAGTCTTGCTGTCCCATCCCCCTACTACACTGCCTTCAGCAGTGCTGACCAAACACTCTTGGCTGGACCAAGACCCTCAGCCCAGAGCCCTTTCCCCCTCCTCACTGCCCCCCCCCCTGCCCCCATGTTCCTGGTATCAGACCAATCGATTGCTAGGGAATCCTAGCCAAAGATCTTCTCACGCAAAGGCATGTAAACTTTGACCCAGGATGGGCTGTTCAGCTCCATGCCAAGGCTCTCTAACCACCTGCCTTGCCTCCCTCTTTCTCTGCCTGGTGATTTGGAGGCCCCTTTGTCTTGTGGGCTATTCACTGAGACAGGGCTTGCTGATGAGAAGTGCAATGCCTCCTGTCACCCCAGTGCTCCAGACTCTTGTCCAGGAGTATGGGGAAATGGGGGCCCCTGATCCAGGGGCTGAGCCTGTACAGCTTTGGACCCCTGAGGCTTTGCTGGTAATCTGGGATAATAAATCATGGTGGGTAGAGCCCTGGCCAGGAAGGAAGAGGCCAGAGTTCTGGACTCTGATTTGCCACATGTCCTTGGGCCTTCGTTCTGGTGTCAGTCTCTCCAGCTCAAAGTGCCTGAGAAGTGGGAAAGAAATTGGCTTAATTAGCTAATGAATTTCTCTGGGGTCAAGAGCCCCTTAGAGAATGTGAGCAAAGCATCTTCTACCAAGAGGAGTTTGCTGGCTCCCTGGTCAGGAGCCCCAGCAGACAGTCTCCATCCCTGATGAGCAGGCTGCCATGATTTTCTAGAGCTAGGGCATTGGTGGGGATTCTGGGAAGCCAAAGGGAGAGACTGGGTTGCAGAGCAGGAGAGGGATCTGGGGGTGCCTTGCTCTTTGCTCCCTTGTCACAGTTTCTACATGGGTTCTTTCCACTCTCTGTTGCTCCAGCTCCAACTGAGATTAAAGGACAGACCTTTACTGGGTGCCATGAAGCTCCTCAGGCTGAGCCAGCAGTACAGAAGTGGAATGAATGGAAGGCAGAATGGAAGCCCATACCTCCCTTGTCTCCTGCCTGTCCTTTTGCTTAAATTCCACTATTATAGCATTAGGGCTCAATATCACCCAGGTAGGGGCGTCTGGGTGGCTCAGTCAGTTAAGTGTCTGACTTCGGCTCAGGTCATGATCTCATGGTTTGTGGGTTCCAGCCCTGCATCGGGCTCTGTGCTGACAGATCAGAGCCTGGAGCCTGCTTCGGATTCTGTGTCTCCCCCTCTCTCTGCCCCTCCCCTCCTCATGCTTTGTCTCTCTCTGTCTCTCAAAAATAAATAAATGTTGGAAAAAAATTAAAAAAATATATCACCCAGTGGATCTAACTCCTTTACCAATTATTAATATCTTGCAAGGCCTTGACTTAGCAATCTGTTTCTCCCAGGTTGGTGTTTGTCTTGTGTTAGGGCATGGAGGCAGGAATGACGAGTTGGGTTGGGGTCCTAGCAGGGGTCAAGTGTTCTGAGAATCACCACGGGGGGGGGGGGGGCAAGTGTTGGAAGCACAGATCAGGAGACCCCAAACTAGCTGTGGGGAGAATTTGGGGTGGGGTAGGGGCTTCCCAAAGAAAGTGATGTTTTAGCTGAGATTTCAAATAGGGGAGATTAGAAGTAGAGGTGGTCAGGCCAGGTAGGTTCTGCTAAAGATTCTGGGGTTTGTTCAGATGGGGGCTACTGAAGGGGCATGGTTGTGACAGAATGAGATTTTCCATTTTTGGAAAGACCATTCTGGATCTAACAAGCTAGAGAAGGAATCGGAGGGAGCCACAGGCAAGTGGGAACCAGGTTTGGAGGCCATTTTAACAATAGGGAGCAATGCTGGGGTCCTGGCCAAAGACACACAGCAGGGCTGGACAGATGTTGAGGTGGAGAAGTGTGTCCTCCACGTAGTCTATTCTCAGTACAGTAGCCAGAGCGATCTTCCTTGTCTCAGACCCCACAATGTGTCCATCTCACACGGAGGAGATGTTTCTAGTGCCCCTGGTACTGCTCCCTCCCAAAGACCACCGTTAGGGTCCTTTGAACTTGCTGTTTCCCCAGCCCCGTGCACTCTGCTTCCAGATACCGGTGCGTCTTGAGCCTTGATTCCACACACCTGTCTCTGCTCAGTGTCATTCTCTCAGTGAGGCCTTCTCTGATCACCCTATTTTTCTTAAAGTGGGTTCCACGCCAAACATGGGGCTTGAACTCTCAACCCCCGAGATCAAATGTCGCATGCTCCACCAACTGAGCCAGCCAGGCGCCCCTGACCACCCTATTTTGAATGGCAATTTCCCCCAACGTGATTCCTACCCCTTCTCTTACTTTTCACCCTCTGACATTCTTTGTGCATTACCGACCCCACCCCACTCCCGGGGCCACCAACATAAGTTCCATGTGAGCAGGAGCGGTGTCAGTTCTGTTCACTTTTATATCAGTCGCCAGCATCCAAAACAGCGCCCGCCACATAGTAGGGGTCTGGTAAATATTTGTCCAATGCGTGCGTGAGTAGAGCGCAAGGTGAGGGAACCTCAGAGGGGAGGAGGCTCTGGTTTTGGTTGGGCCAGGGGATGGCGGTGCCATTTGCTGGGTTCGGGAGCACGACGGGGAGGGCGGGTGACGTGATTAGTTTGGGACAGGTTGAGCTAGACACGCAAATACAACTTTTTCTCCCTGCACATTCTATGGAGGGAGGCTTGGCAAGGGCGAGGACAGCGTTCGAGGCAGCCAGCCAGGCGTTGGGTCTGCGTGTCTGCCCCCAGGCGTGGGCCACAAATACGGACACACGCAGGCGCCTGCTTGGAGGCAAAAGCCCAGCTCCGCACGCAAACCTGGGCCCTTTGCACCGCACCCGCCCCCCAATCCGGTCGTGCACCCGAGGCTTCGCGGCTACTCCCGCTCCACCCTCACCTCCAAGCTCGCTAGGGACTGGCTCTTTAAGAGCCCCGCCCTCGACTCCCCGCCCCCTTCGCGTGACTTTGCCGGTACCCGAGCTTGGGAATTGGGCTGTTGGGTGGTTGCGCAGGTCTCCGAGCCCTTCTCACGCAACTCCCGGGCATCGTGCCCCCGGCCAGGTGGGGCAGGGATGGGCCGCGTGACCTCTGCCCCCTGGAGGGATGTACCAGACACGTGCACGCTAGCCTGGGGAGGCATCTGCGCCTGGCGCCCGGCTCCTCGGTCCCTGGGCCCCCTCCCCTGCCCGGCCCGAGGGTCCTCCTTTCCTCCGCCATCGGGAGCTAGCCGCGCAGCCCCAGTCGCCTCCCGATTTCTCCGCCCCCGCCAACATGCTAGCAACCCCGGAGTCAAGAGGGAACCTCGAGGGCGGGTGGGTCCCGGCTGGAAGTACCTCTGGTTTACAGTATTCCAAAGTGGCCCTAGAGCTAGTGAGAGCCAGTGAGCCCTCAGCGAGACTGACACCGCAGGTTGCCATGCATTCCTGCCGGTCTGTCCGGGAGCTCAGACTTCAACTAGTCGCCCGGGCTCTGGGGGCTCTTGGCGAACGGAGCCAGCCCATCGGCGCCTCTGGCCTTCCGGCCCCGGTAACCTCGAGGCTGGGGTCGCCGCGCTTCTCACGCGAGCCCGAGCCCGGACTCAGTAACCCGGGGGAAAGAGGTCATCACACGGCAGCCTGGCCCCGCCTGCCGGGCCCCTGTCAACTAGTAGCGAGGGGAGGCACTTGCAAGCACTTGCAAGTTCCAGTGCATGCAAAAATTAGGGTGAGGGGTCCCCGCGCCCGGGGATGGAGGTCTCCCAATACCGTGTCTTCGGGGTGTCCTGGGACTTCTCCTTCAAATTCCCACCTCAGCGGGGCTCTGTGCTGTCCATGGGGTACCTTGGAACTGGGGTCCCAGGTGTCCCCAGCCCTCACCCCTTTACGTGCTGGCACTAGGATGAGGAGTGCCCGTAGTGGGTTCTTACCAGTCCCTCTGAGTTCCCCCAATCCTGTCTTCTCCCCCACTTACCATCCCCCTTTCCTTCCCTTTCCCTCCCTCCTTTCCCTCCATCCTAGAGAGACCACTCCCCCCCCCCTCAGCCCGCCCCTTCCTCTGTCCGAGCTCCAGAGGGCGTGGCCAAGCGTGCAAGCTGTTTTATAAAGGTCGAAGTGACTTCACCCTCATCCTGAAGGTGACAGGTCTAGGAGTCTTCCCTGATCTTCTTTGGGGTCCTGGCTTAAGAGACCACGCATCTCAGCTGAGTTCAGTACTCCTCACAGCCACAGGTGAGTGCTGGGAGCTTATGGCTTTCCCTTTCCCAACAAAAAGAAAATTTTGATGCCTCCAGGTTTTCCTAGGTGGCCACCGGTCTAGCACCTCAAAAAAGGAGGCTAAGAGGATCCTTGGTGACCAGGCTCTCCAGCTCCGTAGTGGGAAAACTGAGGCCAGGGGGAAGGGCAGGCATTGCCCAAGGTCCCACAGCTGGTGCCAGAATTCTAGATATTAGATGGCCCCCCTCCAAGGACTCCAGGATTTAGTCTCCAGCTCCATTCCCACTGACTCCCTGAATGCCCTGGGGCTTCCCCATTAGGGTCACCTGGGAGGCTGGGATACGGACACAACTGTGAAAAGCTGGGATCATGTGCAGCCCTTTTGTCAGGCAGTGTGATGAGAGGGCTTCTTCGTGGGTGGTCAGAGTGGATGGAGGGGAAGGTTGGGTTCTTACCAGCTGTACCTTGCCTTGTCTGTAGGCTACGCCTGGCTGTCTCTACCCTCCCAAGGCATGGCTTGTTAGAGCCAAGATGTGCTGGCCAGTACAAAAGATGCAGATCTGAATAGGAGTCCCGGGCACTGCCCCGGGCCTTCCCTATCTCATTGACTGCCTTCTCTGGCTTGTACTGGGCAGGGGCAATCAGTGTGAAAGACTGCCAGCTGTAGAGAGCTGGACTATCAGTCCCTGAAAACTCACCAATCACATCTCTCTTGGCCTCTTACCATCTCACTAAGGTTAGAGGTCCTTGGGGCACCTGGTGAGCAGAAGGGAACACTGTGGCACACCAAGGCTCGTCCCTCATTCACTCAGAGTCAGGGCTTGAGTGTGCTTTGAGATCCAGCTCCTCCAGGGAGCCGCCCTAGAGAGATGGCTATATGGGTAAGGTAGGATCCAGACAATCTTCCCATCCTGGGTAGTTCTCCTGTGGGGAAACCTCACTAGTCAGACCGTGAGGTTCCGCAGGTCAGATGTGGGTTTTCTTTCTCTGGGATCTAGCTGGGCACCCTGAACCGGAGATCATATCCTACCCCCTCTCTCAGGTGATATAACTGGAGCCCAGAAAGACAAAATGACAAGTCCAAGGCCATGCCATGGAACCTGGAATACTCAGTCTCCTCATCTCCAGTTCAGGGCACCCGGCAGTTACCCCAGTCAGAGGCCAATATCTTGAGGAGAATCCTCCATGAATTTGCGCACCCTTTCTAGAACAAGCCTAGAGAGAAAGTATTATCTCCACCTCTGTTAAATCTAGATTGATTCCTAATGTCCCTTATTCCAGTCTAGCATTTTCTTGCAGCCCTTATCTGGTGGGGGCTTTCCATTTTATTCTCTGCTCTCTGGTGACTGGTAAGTGGGGGAGGCTGAGACTACTCATTTATTGAGAACTGAGCCCAACAAAAACCCTGGCCTGGACCTCTGTGACCAGCAACCTCAATGTAGCTTGTCTCCAACTGCTTTTAAACTATGAGTCAGTTGAACTCAGAGAGCTGAGGCTTAGTAGTGTGGCTTAGGCAGTGGTCTTCTAGTCCCTTCTCCCCTCCCAAGGTCTGGTCTGGCAGGATTCCCTAGACCCTGGGAGTGAGCAGTAAAAAAACTGAGGGTTCTGAAAAACAAAACAAAACAAAACAAAACAAAACAAAATGAAACAAAACAAAACAAAAACACCTTTTCATTGATTAATCTGGCCACTCTTCAAAGGGAGGTTTCTGTGACAGGAGCTGAAAACTTCCCAGGGAACTTTCCATAAGAAGTCTGAGTCCTGGCTCTGTCGGTGAGTGCTGGGTGACTTTAATCAAGTCAATGACCCCTCTGGAGGTCAATTTCCCCAAATGTGAAATGAGGCAAAAGAAGCCCACGATCTCTAGCTCTCCTGATGGCAGTGTTTCCCCAAGTGTGGTGGGTAGTATTCAAGGGGATTGGGGGTGACGTATATTGATTATGCGCTTAATTAGGGGGAAAAATCAAACCTGTTCTTTCACGCAGATGTCTGTGTGTGGAATCATGCTCAGTGGGTAGATTTAAAGTTGATTTTAGCGGGGTGTCTGGGTGGCTCAGTCAGTTAAGCATCTGACTCTTGATGTCAACTAAGGTCTTGACTGTAGGGTCTTGAGCTCACAGTCGTGAGTTTGAGCCCAGCGTTGGGCTCCACGCTGGGCATGGAGCCAACTAATAAAAATTGTTTTTCTTCAGTTGGTCTTAGAAAAGCACAAAATAAATAACAGTACAGGTGCCATATGGGAATCACAGACTGATGTTTGGAAAACCCATTCAGATTGGTGCAGCGGGATTCTGAAATTGGGCACTTGGGAGTGTGGATCCAACACTTCCTGACGGTGTGACCTTGTACAAGTTACTTACCTTCTCTGAGCCTCACTGTGGTCTACCTTATAGGCGGTGGCCAGGACTGAATGAATGGCAGTGAAATTCTTGGCACACAGTGGCAGCTCAACAAACAGCTTCTCTCCTCTCCTCCTTTCCTTCATATCCAGTTCGCTGTTCTGGGTAGGAAGATTTCCCCTCTCTTTGACTAGCATGCTGACACTTTCGGATGCTGGTTCCTCACATCCCCCCTTCTGATATCTTCATCTTTTCTTCTCACCCCACCTCTCAGCAGCCATCTTGAGATCTCTACACTGATGATGTTGTCTGTGTTTGGACTCTCCGTCCCCATCTCGGCCACAGAGCTTCTCCTGGCCTCCTTTGTCTTCTGCCTGGTGTTCTGGGTGGTCAGGGCCCGGCAGCCTCGGGTTCCCAAAGGCCTGAAGAATCCACCAGGGCCCTGGGGCTGGCCTCTGCTCGGGCACGTGCTGACCTTGGGGAAGAACCCACATCTGGTGCTGGCAAGGCTGAGCCAGCGTTACGGGGACGTGCTGCAAATCCGCATCGGCTCCACACCCGTGCTGGTGCTCAGCGGCCTGGACACCATCCGGCAGGCCCTGGTGCGTCAGGGTGATGATTTCAAGGGGCGGCCCGATCTCTACAGCTTCACTCTGATCTCTGAGGGCCAAAGCATGTCCTTCAGCCCAGACTCTGGACCGGTGTGGGCCGCCCGCAGGCGCTTGGCCCAGAATGCCCTGAAGAGTTTCTCCATTGCTTCAGACCCGGCTTCCTCATCCTCCTGCTACCTGGAAGACCATGTGAGCAAGGAGGCTGAGTACCTCATTGACAAGTTCCAGGAGCTGATGGCAAAAGTTGGGCACTTTGACCCCTATAGATATGTAGTGGTGTCAGTGGCCAATGTCATCTGCGCCATGTGTTTTGGCCGGCGCTATGACCATGATGACCAAGAGCTGCTTAGCTTAGTCAACCTGAGTAATGAGTTCGGGGATGGCGCTGCCTCTGGGAACCCTGTGGACTTCTTCCCCATCCTTCGATACCTACCTAACCCTGCCCTGGATTTCTTCAAGGACGTGAATGAGAAGTTCTCCATCTTCATGCATAAGATGGTCAAGGAACACTACAAAACTTTTGAGAAGGTACAGGCTGGGGAGAGGCGGGTGGATGGTGGGGAGCAGGTAGGGTTGGGGCCAGAAGGTCAGAGATAAATGGAGCAGTGGGGGGGGGGTCTGGTAGGCTCTCAGGGACCTTCCTCCCTGGGGTTTTGAGGCCAGTGGTACAGTGGACTCCATCCTTGGTGGGGAATTGGAACTTTTCCTTGGCTAGCCTTTCTTTCCTTCTGTCAGACAGCAATATTTACTGAACAGCCAGTCTGTGCAGAACCCTAGGCCAGTTGTTCTGGGGACCAGGGAGAGTTAAAAAGTTGATCTCCTGGCCTCATGGGAGAGAGAAGGGTAAAGAGCATATCCAGAGGACACCTCTGTCTCAAGTGTCCCTTGAGTTGGGGCCGCCAGTACTCTGGGCAGGAGGGAGCCTTGAAGAGGTGTGGGAAGCTGGGACGCAGCCTAGGAGTACAGAAGTCACCTCTTGAAGGAACCAGGCCCAGATGGAGAGGTAGCTCTGGGTTTGGGATCTTGTTCATCTGTGGGCTTTCCCCACCCAGGGTCACATTCGGGATATCACAGACAGCCTGATTGAGCACTGTCAGGACAAGAGGCTGGACGAGAATGCCAATATCCAGCTGTCCGACGAGAAGATTGTTAATGTTGTCTCGGACCTCTTCGGAGCTGGTATGAGCTACCCCATTGTCATTTCCTGTGCCCAACTGCCCTGACCTGCCAAGCACTTGATTTTTTTCCCCTTTGTTTTTCCCTGGTCAGGATTTGACACAGTCACAACTGCCATCTCCTGGTGCCTCATGTACCTGGTGACGAGCCCCAATGTACAGGAAAAGATCCAGAAGGAGCTGGGTAGGTGGTGGCTTCCTTTAACAAGACAGAGGGTCTTGCCTCTTCCAGGCAGCCCCTTCATCCATGGTCCTTTATGTTCTACAGACACAGTGATTGGGAGGGAGCGGCAGCCCCGGCTCTCTGACAGACTCCAGCTGCCCTACATGGAAGCATTCATCCTGGAGATCTTCCGACATACCTCCTTCGTCCCTTTCACTATCCCCCATAGGTGAGGCCCCATGCATCCACTCCTCTCTGATCCTGGCCCCTCCTCCAGACCATGTACCTGATCAGGGCTGGTGGAAAGGACATGTATGGGGGGCAGGGAGATCTCTTTGTAGCCCTGAGCTTGACTGAGCTTCCTTCCTTCCCAGTACCACAAAAGACACAAGTCTGAGTGGCTTTTACATCCCCAAGGAGCGTTGTGTCTTTGTGAACCAGTGGCAGATCAACCATGACCAGTAAGTTGAGAGGAGGCAGGGGAAACCCTACCCTGTCCCAAGCTGTCCCTGGGCCACTTGCCCATCTCCTACTCTTTGGGGCTGGGGTTCAACCCACTTGATGCTTCGGAGCCCCCAGGCTACCACTTCAGCTGCCTGTCTCTGATTACAGGAAGCTATGGGGTGACCCATCTGAGTTCCGACCAGAACGATTTCTCACTCCTGATGGCACCATCAACAAGGCACTGAGTGAGAAGGTGATTCTCTTTGGTTTGGGCAAGAGGAAGTGCATCGGTGAGACCATTGCCCGCTTGGAGGTCTTTCTCTTCCTGGCCATCCTGCTGCAGCAGGTGGAATTCAGTGTGCCACAGGGCACGAAGGTGGATATGACCCCTATTTATGGGCTGACCATGAAGCATGCCCGCTGTGAACACTTCCAAGTGAGGATGCGCACTTAGGGGTCTGAGAGCCCTGCAGCTTAGACTCTATCTACCTGGCCTGTCTGGGCAGCCAGGCCAGGGGGCTGACCTGGGGTCTGGGGTGGGGGGCGGTCTAAACCTTGGCCTGAAACCCACAGATATTGGTCTGGCTGAGTTTTGCTGTCTGGGCTGCAGGCAAGCATGAAGGATCATGCCTGCCCCCCACCCTGGACTTGCTCCTTTGCATATTGACCACAGACAATGGACACAGCAGGGGCCAAAAAAGGAGCAGATGGAGCCTTCCAGAGTTGTGCTTGAGGCAGGAGGCTTGGTAGGGTTAGGAGGTCCTCAGGCCCCTGGAGACCTTGAGGGAATTCTCTAGAAGCCTCTAAACCCAGTGGCTGGCTGGCTTTCTGTGGGGACTGACTGGTTTGAGAAACATTTACAGCAGGCCACATCAGGGCCTGTCTAATCTCTTCGACAATTGGGAGCTGCCAAGAGTGAAGGGAAGAGGCAGCTTAGGCACAGAGGTGGTCTCCCAGATTGAATAAGGCTGAGCAGTCTAACCACATGGGTCTGGGATACTGCGATGCCTTCTTCTGTTCTCCCTGCAGGCAGGAACAGGGCTGCATCCTGGCCTCGCAAGGACCCTGTTCCTGTCCAGGAGGGGCTGGGGGCTTGTGCCTAAGAGGAGCAGAGAACAGAGGGAGTGCCCAGATTCAGGCACCTGAATCAGGTCTCTATGCCCAATATTAAAATGCCTTTTAAAAATGTTCATATGCAAGAAGTTTTATATTTTAGCCTGCATTGTACTGGCATGCCTTCATTTATCACACGTAAGAGCTTAAGAACAATTTATTGAGTGCAATAGAGAACATTGTAACCCAAGTATCCAGAAATGTGTAAGAAATTTCTACTTAAGCTAAATAAAGATATTATCCAGAAGTCCTATGGTGGAAATGTTTTGAATCTGGAATGAAGCCATCACTCCTCTATATGCCCACTTTGAGCCCAGGCTCATGTTGGATTTTAGTGTGGGAGAAAGAAAAGGAAAAGGAGTCAGTGAAGAGGTGAAGCCATGGCTCTCAGGAAGCTTGCAATCCAGTTGGGGCACAAGACTCTATCCCTACACTGTCTTCCTCCTTCTCTAACCGATCACACGTTGATGAAGTACATTCTGTAGACCAGGCACTGGGGGTATAAAGCAAATAAAACATGGTCTCTGCCTTCAAAGTCCCAAACTGGTTGGAAGAACAAACTGACAAGCACATCATGTAATTCATTGTGATTTGGGCTCTATCAGACAGATCACCCAGGAAGATGAGGCTCAGGGCTGGGGCTCGTTGGGTGTGGAGAGGGGCTGCTGCACATCTTGGGGCTATCTACGCAGATCCCTCTTCAAAGAACGAGAGGCAATCTCACTTGGGTCTCATGGCATTAGATTCTCAAGTCCAACAGGGAAGACTCTAGTCTCAGTGTGGGGGGAGAAGGAAGGTTCTCAGCTCAGAAGCTGTGGTCTGCTCCTCACTTAGTCATGCCCGGTTTAGGTCCTGCTGCCTTATTGGAACCCCAGGCTGGTCACAGTTGGAAAACGAGGCCTTTGGTCATTGGGCCCCACAAGCAGGCTGTGGCCCAGATTTCAACACTGAAAGTCCCTGTCCATTTGGGATGTCAGAGTAGTTAGTGGTGCCCAGTATGGACAGAGGCTGGACCCACATAACCAGGAGCTGTTCTGACTGATGGACTGAGGGATAACACATCTTAGGATGTGACCTCCAGCCTAGCTTTTGTCCTCAAGCAACCAGCAGTTGCTATACAGGAGTAGATAGAGCCAATGTACCAAAAGCTTCAGGCTACTGCAAGGGACAAGCTGAAATCAGCTGGAGCGAGCCTGCTTATGTAGGGAAATGAGGCATTTGGTGTCCAATCTTACTTGTATTGACTTTTTTTTATTTTTATTTTTAACATTTTTATTTATTTTTGAGAGACAGCACGAGCGGGGGTGGGGGCCAGAGAGAGAGGGAGACACAGAATCCGAAGCAGGCTCCAGGCTCCGAGCTGTCAGCACAGAGTCTGATGTAGCCTTGAACCACCGAACCTCACAGTTGGATGTTGGACGCTTAACCAGGACTGAGCCACCCTGGTGCCCCTTATTGACTTATTTTTTACTTAAAAAATAACTCATATTGTATGCTATAACATAGATGAGCCTTGAAAACATCACATTAAGTAAAAGAAGCCAGACACAAAAGACCACATGTTGTATGATTCCATTTATATGAAACGTCTAGAACATGTAAATCTATAGGGACAGAAAGTAGGTTACTGGTTGCTGGGGAGAGGGCTTGGGGGAAATGGAAGGTACAGGCATTTCTTTTAGGAGTGATGGAAATATTCTGGAAATAGATAGTGGTAAGAGTTGTATAATGTTGTGAATATACTAAAAACCACTGAATTGTGCAGTTTAAAATGATTGAAACAGTAAAAAAGAAAAAGTTTTCTGACTTTTGTTCTAAAAGAAAAGTGAGAGACATGGGGATAGCATATGAAAAACAATTTATGTAACTGTTCTCAGTAATCATATTGCTAATGGTAATATTAGTATTTCTTTTTGAGACTATAGTTTAATGGGGGGATAAAATAAATGAGTAATTAATAATGAAGATATCTAAATTCATCATCCTCATGCATTCTCACTTGTCATGCATTATTCATGTACCCTCAAGACTTAGGATTTTTGGTATGAAAAAAAGAAGGTAGAGATATAGAAAATGTTAAGTATACATATACGTATATATGTACATATACAAGTGACTCTTGAACAATGTGGGGGTTCTGGGTACTGACTCCCATGCAGTAAAAAATCTGTGTATAACTTTGACTTCCTCAAAATTTAACTACTGATAGTCTACTGTTGACCAGAAGTCTTATCCATAACATAAACTGTCAACGTATGTTATATGTATTATATAGTGTATTTGTACAATGAAGTAAGCTACAGAATAGAAAATGTTATTAAGAAAATCATAAGGAGGAGAAATACAGTACTGTACTGTATTTAAAAAACAAAACAAAACAAAACAAAACTATGTATAAGTGGACCCACACAGTTAAAACTCCTGTTGTTCAAGGGTCAATTGTGTGTGTGTGTGTGTATATGTGTGTGTGTGTGTGTGTGTGTGTGTGTGTGTGTGTGTGTGTATTTCTACGTGTTAGAATCAATGACCAACTCATAGCAATGAGCATCCCCGATGCTTAGATTACCATTCAGGTAATCTCCACTTCTTGGAGAAATGCTGGTTACAGATTTGAGGCAGGAAATATAAAAAATGAGCCCGGAACAGCTGCTCATACCAGACAGCAAAAGCCATAAAGACTACCAAGAGTGGATCATTCTATTCAGGAGCCAACTGAAAAGGCTCCAGCAAGCCAAAGATAGGGCAATTTGAGTGTCAACAACAATAATGGCCATTGATTAAAATCTATCAGATGTGTTTGAATCCACGAGTTCATAAGCATCTATGTATCTATTTTTTAATTAGCTGGCTACCTTCAGAGGAACCAATTCAGTATTTTAACAAGAGAGAAACAAAGGCAAAATATTAAGTATTTATCCTACCTTTCCTATATGACCTATACCTACAGACAACCAAATAGTAGATAAGAAGCATCTCTTAAGTATTCCAATTGATAAATGAAAAAGAAATAATAGATGTCACTACTTTACAGCCACCAACAAATTAATGGACCTGGGCATTGCACCGAACAACTGCTAGCATCCTAAAAATGAAAGAAAACCAGAATATGTGCTTCCTGATGAAAGAACCCAACACTGCTAACCATATTGCCAGAGGGATTGAACAAAAGTCTAATAACTTAGCTTTATCCAGCTTCCAGCTTTCAATTAATATAGAAGATGAAGAAACATGCTAGACAGAAACATAAGTGTGCAATCAGTAAATTTCAGACCTTGGGATGCTACAGGTCTGAAGGCCTGGGGTATTCAACAGAAAATTTGTAAGGGAAAGAAAGAATTGGAGGGAAAACTTGTAAATTAAAAGAGACTTCAAAGATGTATAGGGGTGTCTAGGTGGCTCAGTTGGTTAAAGGTTAAGTGTCCTACTCTGGATCTCAGCTCAGGTCTTGATCTCAGGGTCCTGAGTTCAAGCCCCATGTTGGCCTCCATGCTGCTTACTTAAAAAAATATAAGTGTATAGAATTTTAAGAAATCAACAGGGATGCTTGAGTGGCTCAGTCAGTTAAGTATCTGACTCTTGATTTTGGCTCAGGTCATGATCTCACAGTTTGGGAGTTCGAGCCCTGTGTTTGGCCCTGAGCTGGCAGTGTGGAGCCTGCTTGGAATTCTCTCTCTCTCTCTCTCTCTCTGCCCCTCACCTCTCTCTCAAAATAAATGAATAAACTTAAAAAAATACAATAGGATCTGTTAGTTCCATTTATGGGTATTTGAAGAAAACAAAACCCCTAACTCAAAATATGCATTCCCATGTTTGTTTTGTAGCATTACTTAATAAGGGCCAAGATATGGAAGCAACCTAAGTGTCCATTGACAGATAAATGGATAAAGAAGGTGTGTGTGTGTGTGTGTGTGTGTGTGTGTGTGTGTAGAGAAAGAGAGAGAGAGAGAGAGAGAGAGAGAGAGAGAGAGAGAGAGAGGAGAGAGAGAATAGAATAAAATGAATGAAATCTTGCCATTTGTAATGACATGGATGGACCTTGAGGGCACTATGCTAAGTGAAATAAGTTAGACAATGAAAGACAAGTACTGCATAGTTTCACCTATAAGCAGAATCTAAAAAACAAAACAAGCAAACAAACAAAACAAAATCCAGACTCATCTGTTCTCTCCAGAGAGAACAGAGTAGTGGTTGCCAGACAGGAAAGGGGTGAGGGGTATGACGTGGTGAAGGAGAATATAATCAATAACATTGCATTGACTTTGTATGGTGGCAGAAGGTAACTAAACATGGTGGTGACCAGTTTGTAATGTATACAAATTTTGAATTACTGTCTTTTACACATGAAACTAATACAATATTGTATGTCAGTTATACTCCAATTAAAAGAAAATAAATAATCATACATTGCCGTGGAAATGCAAAATGATGTTGCCACTTTGGGAAATAGTTCCTAAAAAGGTTAAACACAGAGTCACCATATAATCTAGCAATTCTATTTTTAGGTGTATACCCAAGAGAATTAAAACATATATCTACACAAAAACTTGCATATGGATGTTCATAACAGTGTTATTAATAATAGCTAAAAAAAACCTGGAAATAATTCAAATATTCATCACCTGGGGAGTGGATAAGTAAAATGTGGTATATCCACACAATGGAATATTATTCTGCCATAAAAAGGATTGTATCAGAAGCATTTATACATGCTGTAGTATGGATGAGCCTTGAAAACATTAAGTCAAAGAAGCCAGACCACATATTACATACATGCCACATATTATATGATTTAATTTATATGAAATGTCCAGAATAGGAAAATCCATGGAGAAAGAAGGCAGATCAGTGATTGCCAGGGGCTGAGGGGTGGGAGGAATGGGGTGTGACTGCCAATGGGTACAGGATTCTTTTCTCATGGTTTGTAAGATCGAGTCCCACATCGGGCTCTGCACTGACAGAGTGGACTCTGCTTGGGATTCTCTCTCTCCTTCTCTCTGCCCCTCCCCTGCTCATGCTCTGTCTCTCAAAATAAATAAATAAACACTAAAATTTTTTTAAGAAAAGGAGAAGAAAATAATTATCGATAGGGATTTAGTAATGCCATCTTCTTAATTGGTTTCTGACTATTGTTTTTAATGTTTATTTATTTATTTTGAGAGAGTGAGGGATGGGGGCGGGGGAGAGAGAGGGAATCCCAAGTAGGCTCCTCGCCCACCGCAGAAGCTGACTTGAGGCTAGGTCTCATGACCTCAAGGAGATCACGACCTGAAATCATGACCTGAGCCGACATCAAGAGTTGGACACTTAACCAGCTGAGCCACCTTGGCACCCTTCTGGGTATTTTGTAGTTCCCTTGTGTTTTTCTTCCTCTGTTTCTGCCTTCCTTTGCGAATCAATGATTTTCCATAGTGGTATGCGTTGATTTCCTTCTCTTCATTTTCTGTGAATCTTACTGTAGGTTTTCAATTTGTGGTTACCATGAGGCTTACATAAAACATCTTGTAACAGTCTATTTTATGTGGATAACAATTTACTATTTTTTTAGCGCTTTTTCTAAATTTATTTTTTGAGAGAGAGAATGAGGGAGAGAGAGAGAGAGAATAATTGGGGGAGGAGCAGAGAGAGATGGGCACAGAGGATACAAAGCGGGCTCTTGCACTGACAGACTGACAGCAGCAAGTCCGACATGGGGATCAAACTCACCAACCACGAAATCATGACCTGAGCTGCCCAGGTGCCCCTACATGGATGACAATTTAACTTCAACCACATACAAAATCTCTATTCTTTCTTTGACTCCCTGCTTTTGTTTTTTTATGTCACCATTTACATCTCTTTATATCGTGTATCCATTAACAAATTATTGTAGCTATAGCTATTTTAATCACTTTGTCCTTTAACCTTTTTCTTTCTTTAATTCCAGTAGAATTAAATGTAATTAGTGTTATATTAGTTTCAGCTGTACAATGTAGTGATTCAACCATTCTATACGTTACTCGGTAGTCATCACGGTAAGTGTATGCCCTTTTAACCTTTATACTAGAATTAGTGGTTGACACATCACCATATTACAGTATTAGTGTTCTGAATTTGACTATGTGCTTACCTTTAACCAGTATGATGTATATTTTCGTATGCTTTCATGTTACTAACTAGCATTTTTTGTTTCAGCTTAAAGACCTCCTTTAGCATGTCTCGCAAGGCAGGTCTAGTGGGGGTGAATTCCCTCAGCTTTTGTTTGTCAGGGAAAAATCTTTACTTTGTACAGGTTTAACTTAAAGTAGCAAAGCTGGGGCACCCGTAGGGGAGGAGGGGACTCAGTCAGTTAAGCGTCTGACTCTTGATTTCAGCTCAGGTCCTGATCTTATGGTTCATGAGTTGGAGCCCCACATGGGGCTCTGCACTGACAGTGTGGAGCCTGCTTGGGATTCTCTCTCTCCCTCTCTCTCTGTCCCTCTCCCACTCATGCTGCCCCTCTCTTTAAAATAAAAAAAGTTAAAAAAAATAGCAAAGCTAATGTGATATACATTACTTAGTAATATGTTTATAAAATCAATCATATTTTAAGATTAAAAATGGAAACTTTAATATTGTCTTCCAACATTGTAGGGTATGACTAAATCTTTATTTTTTTTTTAATTTTTTTTCAACGTTTATTTATTTTTGGGACAGAGAGAGACAAAGCATGAACGGGGGAGGGGCAGAGAGAGAGGGAGACACAGAATCGGAAACAGGCTCCAGGCTCTGAGCCATCAGCCCAGAGCCTGACGCGGGGCTCGAACTCACGGACTGCGAGATCGTGACCTGGCTGAAGTCGGACGCTCAACCGACTGCGCCCCTAGGTTATTTTAAATAAAACAACAAGGAGGGCGCTTGGGTGGCTCAGTATGTTAAGCATCTGACTTCTGCTTAGGTCATGATCTCCTGGCTCGTGAGTTAGAGCCCTGCCTCCGGCTCCGGCTCCGTGCTGACAGCTCAGAGCCTGGAGCTTGTTTCAGGTTCTGTGTTTCCCTCTCTCTGTCCCTCCCCTGCTCACACTCTGTCTTTCTCTCTCTCAAAAATAAATAAATATTAAAAAAAAAACAGTTGGGTGCTCAACTGACTGAGCCACCCAGGCACCCTTCAGCTTTACCCTTCTAGACTTCCATAACACATACTGTCAAGTCAAAAACTGCAGATTAGTGCTGTGCTGTTCTTGAACAAAGAGTTAATTCTCTACTGGTTGATGCCTTTATTAGAGATTATTAGCGTGGCCCACAGGGCAATAAGGCAAAGTAAGTCTTGTTAAAACTCCCTTCCATATGTTGGGAGAGGCAAGTGGGTGCTGCCCACCGAGCCATCTACAATGGCTCCCAGAAATTTGACTCTGCTGGTCAGGTAAGGTCTACCCAGTTCAGATAACTCTCTCCAACCAGCAGCAGTACCTGGTGGAGTTCTATAACTTGGGAACTTGGGAAGTCTTTGAGAGGATTCGGTGAGTAGTAAATTCTGTCGCTGAATGATTATTATTTTCAGTTGCCACTACTGTTATTGTGTCTACTTCTTACCTTCATAGTTAAATTTCCTGAAATTGTCCACACTCACTGCTTCCACTTGCTCATCTCCCATTCTCTCCTGATCCACTGACATTTGACTTTTGGCCCCTTCACTCCCTCATAAAGCCCCTGTCAAAATGACCAGGGACCTCCTAGTTACTAAATCTAATGGACATTTTCAGTCTTCCTCTGATTCAAGCTCTTTGCAGTACTTAGCACTGTTAACTATTGTCTTAAAGTTCTCTCTTTAAAAAAAAAAAAATGATCTGGGGCGCCTGGGTGGCGCAGTCGGTTAAACGTCCGACTTCAGCCAGGTCACGATCTCGCGGTCCGTGAGTTCGAGCCCCGCGTCGGGCTCTGGGCTGACGGCTCAGAGCCTGGAGCCTGTTTCCGATTCTGTGTCTCCCTCTCTCTCTGCCCCTCCCCCGTTCATGCTCTGTCTCTCTCTGTCCCAAAAATAAATAAACGTTGAAAAAAAAATTAAAAAAAAAATGATCACTTTTCTGGGTCTCTTTGGCATTACCCACTGCTGAGTTTTCTTTTGTATTCCTAGTTGCAGCTTCTCAATTTCCTCTGAATCATTCTCTCTTTATGTGTATCTCTTAAATATTGGTGTTCATCAGAGTTCTGTCCTTGGCCCTTGACTACTCCCTTGCTGTATGCCATCCCTGGACCACATCATCCATTATTGGGTCTTTAAGTACCACCTGGTTATTGATGACTTCCAAATCTTTTCTATCTCTCCCGAGCCCCAGATCCACATTTCCAATTTCCTACCAGATGCCTCACAGCAGGCCCACTCCTAACACACATGGAGATCCCTGAACTGTTTCCCTTTTCTTCCTATCCCTATTCTACCCCACGCTATGAGGGGTTTCTCAGATCCACATGGGGGAACATTCCAGCCTGAATTTCAAAGCTCCATCCACCCCCCCCCCCCCCCCCCAAGCAGCCACATTTTTGTCTACTCCTTGGGCCTAGGAGTATTGGCAGTGAGGTCCACCATCAGGATGACCTGGGCAAGATGCTTATCTATGGGCTGAAAGTGGACTCAGGCCATTTGGAAAGGAATTTGGGAATCTTAGGAATGTGAAATACAGCAGGGCTGAAAGAGGGGTGTGTGAGCTCTGGGTAGTCATGCCCTCTTAGCCCCAGAGAGGAAAGTTTGGCTTAAGGAGTTCCAGAGTGTGGACCATCTAAAGTGTGGAGTCTAGCGCAAGGCTCCCAATTTCCCAAGTCTCAGGATTTTCACTGCTCCCACACACCTTAAACTCAACATATATAGACCTGAATTTATCCTCTATCTTTTCCCCCTCTTCTCTTATTGCCTACCCACAACCTCTTCATCCTCTTCGAGTCCATATCTGAGCAAATAGCACTGCCAAACAATCTTTTGCCTTAGCCATAAAGCTGGCGGTTGATCTATCTCCTGAGCATCTTTATAATTTGTCTGTGGTCACCTCATCAGCCCCACTTGCTGGTGCTTTACCATGGCTTTTCAACATTTCTCATCTGAGTTTACTCAGTTTTCATTCAAGTCCATGTTCCATAATACAAGTCTGACTAGGATACTCTCTTGCTTCAAATTCTTCATTTGTTTCCCATTGCCCTTAGGATAAATCCAAACTCCTTATGGCATGGAAGGCTCCTCGGAATCTGGCTCTGCTTACGTTTCCAGATCAATCTGTCATCACTTCCTCCCTTTACATATACGTTCCATTCAAGTTGAGCGACTTGTATTTCCCTGGATGGGCTGTGATTCACTCACATTTCCTTGGCTTTCTATACAATTCTCCCTTTACTGGAATGAACTTCCTATATCACCTAATAATTCCCTTTTCATTCTGTATATCTCAGCCTAGATATTATATCTAGAAAACCCCATGCTTACTGTTAGCACCCCCTCCCCTACTTCCTTGTCTTGGGGAATTATACAGTATATAGCCTTTTGAGTCTGAATTTAAATTAACATAATGCATTTGAGATTCATTCATTTTGTTCATATATTAATTTTTATTGTTTGCATGGGTCTACCATAGCTTGTTTATTCATTCCCCAGTTGAGGGACATTTAGGTTATTTCCAATTTTTGTGTACCAGTGTTTATGTGAATACAGGCTTTAATTTCATTTGAGTAAATAGGAGTGCCAGGTGTGTGGTTAAGTATGGTTCCAATTAAGTTATTCAAAATTATCATTAGTGGGGCTCCTGGGTGACTCCGTTGGTTAAGAATTCGACTCTTGACTTCAGCTCAGGTCATGATCTCACAGTTTGTGGATTCAAGCCCTGCATTGGGCTCTGTGCTGACAGTGCAGAACCTGCTTGGGATTCTCTCTCTCCCTCTCTGTCTGCCCTCCCATGCTTGCGCTCTCTTTCTCTCTCAAAGTTAAATAAAACTTGAAAAAATAAAATTATCATTAGTAACACACAGATTTTAATATATTCGATGAATTTCCATTGTTCTCATCGATGCTCAGTTGTCCTACTTTTGACCAGTGGGAGCTTCTTAAGTTAGCTTCCAAGTTCTTTTAGCAAAAACCTAGTAGTCTGACACCTTCCGTGCTTTCTTGTACCACAAGATGTTCTGGGTATATGGTATTTCTTGTCCGAACTAGTGTTCAATTTAACACATGGAGAGTTAATCTGTATAGCTGGTGGTTGTAGCAAAAACAGGGTGTTTGGAACAGTGTTACAGCAGGACTTCCCCTCTCCCCTAATTATGTAAAATTATAATCTTTAATTTGAATTTATTGTATAATTAATGAACACCTCCACTTCTAGATCCCATTGAGAGAACATACCTCTTGTGTAAAACTGGATATGCATTAGTGTACGAACCATCAGAGCAGAAGGAGAAAGATGAAAAAGGGAAGAGCTAAGTTTGGCTTTGGAGGAGTAAACCTTGTCAATTTCTGTGTGATTTGGCTTGGGATGGTGGTCGGAGGCTTGGGGAGGGAATGGTGGTCCTAGGAGGCTTTGCTATCTAACATTAAGCAAAGAACTTAATGTGTCTCCAAAAGTATGATATTTTAGCCACCAGCATCAGAACTCCCTGAGGAGTTTGTTAAAATACAGACTCCTGGGGGCACCTGGGTGGCTCAGTGGGTTGAGCATCCCACTCTAGATCTTGGCTCAGGTCTTGATCTCACTGTTTGAGATGGAGCCCTGTTTCTGGCTCTGTGCTGACAGCTTGGAGCCTGCTTGGGATTCTCTCCCCCTCTTTCTCTGCCCCTCCCTGGCTCAATTGCACACACTCTCAAAATAAATAAACTTAAAAAAAAATCTTTTAAAATACAGACTACTGGATCCTACCCCAGAGTCAGTGAATTAGACTGAGAGTAAGACTTAGGAATGTGTATTTTAAACAACCTTTGCCCAATGCCACTGGTTTGTGGTTTCTGAAAGAACTCAATGAAAGCAACTTCTCTGTGCTCAGGTCAGGAAGGGAAATAATCCCTTTCTCAGAGAGAATCTTTGTGGTTCTCAGACAACCAGCCCTAGAGAAAGAAGAATGAAGACATAGTTTAGAGAAAACAAAGTTCCCCTTTACAATTCTGAATGTATCTGCCACTCCAGTTAGGCCAAATGAGAAACTCAATGTGTAAAAGCATTAAAAGATGGGTGACTGATCCCTCCATGAGGTCAAAGTTCAAAAACAATACACTGTTTTTGCTAAGCAGAGCAATTCAGCAGAGGAATTAAGGCAGTTGATCTCATTTCCAAAGTTTAATGGCTGACCAACTAGGGCTTCAGATCTTACTAAAAGCTTCCCAGTTTGAGCTCTAGGCAGTCTATGCAGGGGGTCTTGGGACAATTCTTTCTTTCATTCAACAGACGCTTATTTTAGCACCTACTCTTGGCAAGCACTGTGCAAGATGATGGGGCAGCAGAGAACAACCACATGACTGAAGGCTGATGTGGGGCCTCCAGATTGGGTGGAGGCTGGTAGTGCAGGAGGTGAAAGAATTCACCCAAGGCAGAACAAAGGAGATAGACATTTACTGAATACACTGCAAGAGAGCAGCGGGCAGGACAGCAAAGGAGAGACTGTCCATCAGAAGGCAGTGGAGGAGGGCTGTACTTAAGGGGAAGGGAGTGAGGAAGTATGGCAACATATAGAATTTTCCCTTTTTGGTACCTGTGCCTGGTTGCAAGTAGCCCATTAGTCAGCTGGGGTCTATGGCTGTTTTGAGGTTGGTTGCCTAATGTGCCTGTTTGCATTCAGCTGGGTGGTCACCTGTACCTTGCTCAGGTTTCCATTGCAAAACCAAGACTACCAATGCTCTAAAATGCCACAAGGAGAGTGGCACTTACCCATGTACCAAGTACTGGGATGTGGGGGGGGGGGGGGAGCGGCACTCAAGTACACATTGGCTAGCACTAACTCCCAAATGAGTTGAAGCAGATTCCACTCCGAAGATCAACCGCAAGGGGAATCGGTTTCCTTTAATCCGTTGCGGGGGCCTACTTATTGCGTTCCACAGTTACAAGTGATCAAACGCCGACGTCCACGCCACCAGGCACCCCCTCCTCCCCAAAGTCCTCAGCTCTTCTGCGGCGATAAGCCGAGGGATCTAGAGGGAAAGCTGGAACTTTTCATCACAACTGGGCCGGAAAGAAGGTCAGGGCCCCAACTCCAACCAGGCCCCTACCCCGCGTGAGCAGGCGGGGCTCGCAAAATGGACGCCCAGGCGCGGTTCCGGAGGCCGCAGCGCGTGCATTCGCCGCGCTCTTCCAGGCTCTCAAATTTCCCGGGAGCTCCGCCCCTCAACTGCCTGCCCTCCGGTTTCCAAGGCGTCGCGCCGGAAGTGACCTCACGGCGGTGGCGTGGAGACGCGGGGCGCTTCCGGCGGCGGCCGCGACTGTGGGGGTGGGTGTGGAGAAGCCCCTTATCAGCCTCTGGGTCTCCTCGTGTTGCGAGGTCTCCTTGGCGCGGTGTGCGGAGGCGGCGACAGGCAGACGGCGTTGGAGGTGGGAGCGGCGGGGCCGCGGGGCGGCTGGGGTACGGGCGCTCGCGGGAGGGGGCTTCCGGGGTTGCCAAGCGGGTTTGCTTTTAGGCTTCGGGGTTCCGGGCCTTGTAGACTTTTATAGAGGCGGGCGCGAGCCGGGGGCCAGGTCCTAGGGGTTGCCTCAGGGGGTGTGGTTTGAGGTGGGCGGCGGAGGGCAGCAGGATTCTAAACAGCCCGGGAAGCGTGGGAGAGGGGAGGCATTAGCGGCCTAGGCTGTTGGTTTAGCCTCGTTGATGGCCGGGGCAGCTAGCCCACTCTTTGCTCCATGCCTCAGTGCCCTTTTGCACAATGGAGTAGGGTGGCATGGAACAGCGCGGGTGCCACCTCCGTGACTGATAGCCTGAGGACAGAGGTGAACTGGGATCTGAGAGGGAAAGGTGGCCGAGAAGTTAACGATACCCGCCGGGGCGCAGCCTCTTGATTCTTTCCAGCTGTAGGTGTTAAGCCTGAGCTTCTTTACCCTTTGTGTGCTGTGGATTGAATTTATCAACATTTGGCTTGTTAAGTGGTTCAAGTGTTCTGGCGTGTGCGAGGCGTAGTCCTCGCCTGGTTGGCGAGTTGGCTTTCAATGACTCTTCCAATTCCAGAGCTAGGAGGAGTCCTAACAATCCTCTCCTGTGGTTGCGGATGAGGAACTGGAATGGTTTTTCTACTCTTACCTAGCCACAGACTACAGTGATTTCGGTCCGCTGTCAGGTATCGGTCTAGTAAGACCATCAGAACATAAATGACTCTTTGTGAGCAGGTCACTATTTCAACTGGAAACCTCAGATGGATTCTAGTCTTTTTTTATGAATGGCAGATTAGGGGTACTGAGTTCAAAATTCCTATCTGTTGGTTTCTCTCAATGAAATAAAGATGGTTACAAATAACGTAACTTTTTTATCACTTAGAATTTTTTGGTGGAACTTCCTTGTGGGGGTAGGGCTGTGCGACTAGCAAAGGGTATTTCAAACTTTTTTGACCTGGGACCCACAGTTAGATACAGTTTACATCATGACTCCGTGTGTGCTCCCAGCATGGGCACAGTACACACGACATACCCCTCAAAAGTTTACCCTTTCTACATATGATGCCCCTTGACATTTTCTATTTCATCGAAAGAAAAAGTTGATTGCTACTCACTAAATTGACTGCCAACAGGTTTGACTGCCAAAGACCTGTAGTTTGAAAAATACTGGATTAGAAACTGTTTAAGATATTTGTGACTTCTGAGAATTCAAAGTGGAAATGTATCCTAGCCAGAGGAGCAGGGTTGCTAGAGTTATAAGTTCCTCCAGAACAACAGGACGGTAACTTCAAATTGGTGTCTCAAAGGAATGTAGTAATAGTGTTTTTCACTATTTTAGAGGGCATTCATTACATCTTTTTTATGATGACCTGGTGGATGACATAGGGGAATTTGCCAGATTGTGGTAAAGTTAGATGGAGTCATGACTTTGAGCCTCTAGGTCTGGAAAGGTTTGATTTATGAATACAACTTACAGTTGGGATTCTGGCGAGTTGAGGCTATATCACTTTCTTTATATACAGTGTGTATTTCAAGCCTTATCTGAAAGGTGTGCTTATCAGATTTTTTTACCTTTTTGAAGTGAAGAGAGAAAATATCATCTGGTTAATCTCAAGATTTTCCCAGTGCAGTTTAATGAAACGAAATGGTCATACAAATGTGAGAAATTTCAGTTAGGTTACAAAAAATACAATTATACCAGGTAATAAAGGTAGATGTAAAAAAAAAAAAAAAAAAAAAAAGAAGGTAGATGTAACTTGGAAGGGGTTCATGTGATAAAAAGAAGTGGAGTTTCAATCATCTGAATCAGTGGCATGGTTAGGTTGTGAGAAAAACTCGTGGGACTGTGGTGGCAGATCGCATTAGGAGAACATAGAATCTAGGACAAGAAAGGAAGATTGACCTTAGCACTGATTAGCTCTCTCCTGGAACATAAGGTTTATGTCTGGGTACTCTAAAAGAGTAAATTAATTTGGGGGTGCAAGTTAAAAGTCGTTGGAATTTGTCAAATTTTCAAAAGTAATTTTTTATTGGTTGTCTGAGTTGCATTGACATGAGTGATTCTTTTTCCCTTGTTACTCAGGGTCTTAAAACTTTTTTTAGTGTCCAAAACATTAGAAAGTCTATGTATCTCTTACACATTTAAGTTGGCATCTTAAATTGGTCATTGTAAATTTCAGTAGTTTAAACATTTTAAATAATTTAGCATGTAAGTTTTGGCATGTAAATACTGACTTCTAGAAGATCCGTACAAAGTTATCTAAATATGCAATTTGTTGTTCTTATTTTATTCTTTTTTTTTAAGTGGGCTCCACACCCTATGTGGGGGCTTGAACTCAAGACTGTTGAGATCAAGAGTCGCATGCTCCACCGACTGAGCCAGCCAGGCACCCCTTGATGTGTTTAAAATATACAAGTAACCTTTTTTGTATTAAACCTCTGAGATATGTGTAAGATATGTATAAATGGTGTATTACACTACTTGAATTTTGGGTGTTAAACTAATCTTGTGTTCCTGGAATGAACCCCACTTAGTCATGGTGTATAATATTTTTTTATATGTTGCTGAGTTTAGTTTGCTAATATTTTGTTAAGAATTTCATGTCTATGGGGCGCTTGGGTGGCTCAGTCGGATGAGCTTCCCACTTTGGCTCAGGTCATGATCTCACTGTTCGTGAGTTCGAGCCTCGTGTCAGGCTCTGTGCTGACATCTCAGAGCCTGGAGCCTGCTTCAAATTCTGTGTCTCCCTCTCTCTCTGCCCCTCCCCCTGCTCACGCTCTGTCTCTCTCTCTCAAAAATAAACAAACATTAAAAAAAATAAAAAAAAAAGAATTTTCATGTCTGTGTTCATGAGGGATACTGAAGTTTTTTTTTAATGTCTTTGGCTTTAGTATCAGAGTGATAGTACCATATAAAATGAGTTGGGAAATGTTACTTTCTTTTCTGTTTTCTGAAAGAGTTTGTGTAGGATTGTTTATTTTTCCATATGTTTGATAGAATTTACTAGTGAAGCCTTCTGGGCCACCCAGGCAACCCTGCCATTCCCAAGATTTTGATTAAATAGCTTTCGAGATAAATGCATGGAAAAATACCTAGTTTTTCAGAAGCCCATAAGTAACCACTTACTCATCCTCAGCTGTTGGTTATAACTGTCCTTAGTTGACCAGAGTTGTTGTTTCAATCTGAATAGTGTGAGTTCTGTCTGATGTGGCAGAGGAAATGGAAGTTAGTTGGTTTGTAACTGGCAAGTTCTTCATTTGTAGTTTATAAATTGTTTTGGCAGCTGCCTCAGTTGCATAATGGGTGGAAGATCATTTAGGGCTACCTGAATTTATTATCTAAAGGTCTCTTATTAAGAGAAATGATATGGAAAGCCTCATACTTAATGGGGAAAAAGTGATAGTTTAGCGTTTGAGCAGATTAGTCCATACATATTCTAAGACTTTGTAATTGGCCAGCATAAATGGGCACATTTGTTCCCAACAAAGACAAATACAAAAATGTTAAATTCCTTATACATAATAGCCCCCCAAACAGGATGGGTAAATACACTGAGGCATAGTTATATAATAGAATAGTATATAGTCATGAAAAAGAATGAACTATTGCTACATACAACAATGAGGATGAATCTCACAGATGTAAAATTGAGCAAAGAAACCAAACACTTCAAAAGAGAGCCTTTATAAATAAAAAAATAAATAAGAATCTTCATGATTCCATTTATATGAAGTTCAAAAAGGCTAACCTAGGGGTGCCTGGGTGGCTCAGTTAAGCATCCGACTTTAGTTCAGGTCCTGATCTCACGGTCTGTGAGTTCAAGTCCCGAGTTGGGCTCTGCTGACAGCTCAGAGCCTGGAGCCTGCTTTAGAATCTGTGTCTCCCTCTCTCTCTCTCTCTGCCCCTCCTCCGCTCGCACTCTGTCTCTGTCTCAAAAAAAAAAAAAAAAAAAAAAAAAGGGCTACCCTAATCCTTTGTGTTAAATACCAGAATAATGGCTACCTTTGTGGGGACACAGTGGAAACTTCGTGGGAGTTCAAAGTATTCTGTGTCTTGATTTAGGTGGTGGTAATGTGGGTGAATTAATATGCAAAAGATCATGCAGCTGTACACTTAAAATATGTAGGCTTACTATGTATATTAGGCCCTGATAGAAAAGTAGAAAGTAAAAGACATCAAAGATTGGTCTCCTTGTGGCTTCTAGATCTCCTTCTGCTTCAGCTGTTGCTCTTCTTTTGACACGAAGATGTTAGCCCTCTGATGAAACCCCCTTCCTTAGTGTGTTCATCTGATTCGGAACCCAGATGGCACTCACTGGTTTTAGATTTACTGGTTTAAATTAATAGAGCAATTTTCTTTATAGAATGAGCCTATTTGATGAGTTTTGGATAATGCATTAATGTATTTTACATAGAGGGAAGTTTGTGATAATAGGGTAATTTGTTACACGTCGAGTGGTTACTTTTTAAAAAGTTTCTATTGTAGAACTGGCAGTCCACGTTTTAAAGCTATTAAAAGTTCTCAATTATTACCAATATAAACTTGAATGTACAACATCTTTTTAAATTATAGTTGCTGTACAATCTTATATTTGTTTCAGCTGTAATTCTGTACATCACACTGTGCTTATTACCATGATGGATATGGGTACCATTTGTCACCATACACTGTTGTCACAATATCATTGACTATGTTTCCTGTGCTGTACTTTTCATCTCTGTGACTTATTTTGTAAGGGGAATTTTGTACTTCTTAATCCCCTTCACTTAATTCACCCATCCCCTCAACTCCATCCCCTCTGGCACCCACCATTTCTCTATTTATGATTCTTTGTTTTGTTTTTTAGATTCTACATGTAAGTGAAGGCATATGGTATTTGTCTTTATCAGACTTATTTCACTTAGCATAATGGCCTGTGGGTCCATCCATGTTGTCACACTTGGCAAGATCTCATACTTTTTGATGACCGAGTAATATTCCTGTGTGTGTACCACATCTTATACATTTATCTGTCAGTGTGCACTTAGGTTAGCTTTCATTTCTTAGCTATTGTAAAGCTACAGTGAACATAGGGGCGCACCTGTCTTTTCACACTGTTGGTTTTGTTTTCTTTGGGTAAATACCCAGTAGTTGAATTACTAGATTGTATGGTATTTCTTTTCTTTTCTGTTTAATTGATATTCAAGTTAGTTAACACACAGTGTAGTCTTGGCTTCAGGAGTAGATTCTAGTGATTCATCTCTTACGTGTGATACCCAGTGCTTGTCCCGAAAAGTGCCCTCATTAATGCCCATCACCCATTTAACCCATCCCCCTGCCTTCCCCCACTCCAGCAACCCTCCATTTATTCTTTGTATTTAAGAGTCTCTTACAGTTTGCTTCCCTTCTCTTATGTTCATTTGTTGAGTTTCTCAGATTCCACATATGAATGAAATCATATGATATCTGTCTTTCTCGGACTGACTGATTTTGCTTGGCATAATGCCCTCCAGGTCCATCCACGTTGTTGCAAAATGGCAAGATTTCATTCTTCATTGCGGAGTAGTATTCACTGTATGTATGTATGTATGTATGAATGAATGTGTATATCTTTTTAATTCATCAGTTGATGGACATAATTTGGCTATTTTTCTTTAAAAAATATAATTTATTGTCAATTTAGCTAACATACAGTGTATACAGTGTGCTCTTGGCTTTGGAAGTAGATTCTCATGATTCATCGCTTACATACAATACCCAGTGCTGATCCCAACAAATGCCCTCCTCAATGCCCATCACCCATTTTCTCCTCTCCCCTAAACCCCTCCCATCAACCCTCACTTTGTTCTATGTATTTAAGTCTCTTATGGTTTGCCTCCCTCTCTGTTTTTTCCCCTTCCCTTCCCCCATGGTTTTCTGTTAAGTTTATCAAATTCCACATGAGTGAAAACATAGGATATCTGTCTTTCTTTGACTTATTTCATTTAGCATAATACTCTCTAGTTCCATCCACATTGCAAATGGCAAGATTTCATTCCTTCTCATTGCCAAGTAGTGTTCCATTGTATATCTAAACCACATCTTCTTCATCCATTTGTCAGTTGATGGACATTTGAGCTCTTTCCATAATTTGGCTATTGTTGAAAGTGCTGCTATAAACATTGGAGTACATGTGCCCCATGAATCAGCACTCCTGTATCTTAGTAGTATAAATTCCTAGTAGTGCTATTGCTAGGTTGTAAGGTAATTCTATTTTTAATTTTTTGAGGAACCTCCACACTGTTTTCCAGAGCAGCTACACCAGTTTGCATTCCCACCAACAGTTCTAAGAGGGTTCCTGTTTTTCCACACCCTTGCCAACATCTGTTGTTTCCTGAGTTGTTAATTTTAGCCACTCTGACTGGTGTGAGGTGGAATCAGACTGATTTTGATTTGTATTTCCCTGAGAATGAGTGATGTTGAGCATCTTTTCATGTGTCTGTTGGCCATCAGGATGTCTTTGGAAAAGTGTCTATTCATGTGTCTATTCATGTCTTCTCATTTCTTCATTGGGTTATTTGTTTTTTGGATGTTGAGTTTAAGTTCTTTATAGATTTTGGCTACTAACCTTTTATCCGATATGTCATTTGCAAATAACTTCTCCCATTCCATTGGTTGCCTTTTAGTTTTGTTGATTGTTTCCATTGCAGTACAGAAGCTTTTTATCTTGATGAGGTTCCAATAGTTCATTTTTGCTTTTATTTCCCTTGCCTTTGGAGATGCGTCGAGCAAGATGTTGCTGCATCTGAGGTCAGAGATTGTTGCCTTTTTTTTCCTTTAGGGTTTTGATGGTTTCCTGTCTCACATTTAGGACTTTCATTCCTTTTGAGTTTATTTTTGTGTATGGTGTAAGAAAGTGGTCCAGTTTCATTCTTCTGCATGTTGCTGTCCAGTTCTTCTAGCATCGTTTGCTAAAGAGACGTCTTTTTTCCATTGGATACTCTTTACTGCTTTGTCAAAGATTAGGTGGCTGTACATTTGTGGGTCCAATTCTGGGTTCTCATGCACATTGGTCTGTGTGTCTGTTTTTGTGCCAATACCATACTGTCTTGATGATTACAGCTTTGCAGTAGAGGCTAAAGGCTGTGATTTCTCTCACTTTGGTTTTCTTTTTCAACATTACTTTGGCTACTTGGGGTCTTTTGTGGTTCCATACAAATTTTAGGATTGCTTGTTCTAGCTCTGAGAAGAATGCTGGTGCAATTTTAATTGGGATTGCATTGAATGTGTAGATTGCTTTGGGTAGTGTTGACATTTTAACAATATTTGTTCCTCCATTCCATGAGCATGGAATGTTTTTCCATTTCTTTGTGTCTTCAGTTGCGTTCATAAGCTTTCTATAGTTTTCAGCATACAGATCTTTTACCTTTTGGTTAGGTTTATTCTTAGGTATTTTATGGTTTTTGGTGTAAGTGTAAATGGGATTGATTCCTTGATATCTCTTTCTGTTGCTTCATTATTGGTGTATAGAAATGCAGCTGATTTTGTGCATTGATTTTATATCTTGTGACTTTGCTGAGTTCATCTATCAGCTCTAGCAGTTTTTCGGTGGAGTCTTTCAGGTTTTCCATATAGAGTATCGTGTCATCTGTGAAGAGTGAAAGTTTGACTTCTTCTTTGCCAATTTGGAGGCCTTTTATTTCTTTTTGTTGTGATTGTTGAGGCCAGGACTTCCAACACTATGTTGAACAACAGGGCGAGAGTGGGCATCCCTGTCATGTTCCTGATCTTAGGGGGAAAGCTCTCAGTTTTTCTCCATTGAGGATGATATTAGCTGTGGGCCTTCGTATATGGCTTTTGTGATGTTGAGGTATCCCTGTTATCCCTACTTTCTTGAGGGTTGTTATCAAGAAAGGATGCTGTATTTTGTCAGATGGTTTTTCTGCATCTATTGACAGGATCATATGGTTCTTATCCTTTCTTCTATTAATGTGGTGTATCATGTTGATTGATTATGAATATTGAACCAGCCCTGCAACCCAGGAATGAATCCCTCTTGATCATGGTGAATAGTTCTTTTAATGTACTGTTGAGTTTGATTTGCTAGTATCTTGTTGAGAACTTTTGCATCCAGCTTCATCAGGGATATTGGCCTGTAATCCTTTTTAGAGGGGTCTTTGGTTTTTGGAATCAAGGTAATGCTGGCTTCATAGAATGAGTTTGGAAGCTTTCCTTCCATTTCTTTTTCTTTCTTTTTTTTTTTTTTTTTTTTGGGATCTTTATTTTTAATTTTTTAGGAAGCTCCATACTGTTTTCCACAGTGGTTGTATCAGTTTGCATTCCCACCAACTGCACAGGGCTTCCTTTTTGTCCACATCGTTGCCAACATTTATTGTTTCTTGTCCATTTGGTATTGCTTATTCTGACAGATGTGAGGTGCTATCTCATTGTAGTTTTGATTTGTATTTGCCTGATGATTAGTGATATTGAGCATCTATTCATGTGTCTGTTGGCCATCTGTATGTCTTCTTTGGAAAAATGTCTATTTGCGTCCTCTGTCCATCTTTAATTAGATTATTGGGGTTATTTTTTTGTGTTGTGTAAGTTCTTTACAGTTTGGATATTAAACCCTTACTGGAGAGGGTACCTGGGTGGCTCAATCAGTTAAGTGTCTGACTCTTGATTTTAGCTCAGATCATGAGCTCGTGGTTTGTGGGATCGAGCCCTGCATCAGGCTCTGCACTGTGTGGAGCCTGGTTGGGATTCTTTCCCTCTCCCTCTCTGTCTGCCTCTCCTCTGCGTGTGCACATACTCTCTCTCTGTCAAAATAAATAAATAAACATTAAAAAAATAAACCCTTATTGGATATATCATTTGCAAATATCTTCTCCCAGTGGTAGGTTGCCTTTTCCTTTTTTTGGTTTCCTTTGTTGTGCAAAAGCTTTTTAAAGACAGCATCAGTGTCATATATATATATATATATATATATATATGTATATATATATATATATATGTAAAAGAAGAAATAAAAGTCTTTCACATCTCATGAATTTCTGGTAGTTGAAAAAATTCTTGTTACTACAGCTTTTCATTCTGCAGCTAATAATACAAGCATCAGAGTAGGATTATGACGGAGTATAAATGATGGGAGAGGACATTCATACTTCTGTGATACTAAAATAGACAAAGGCGGGTCAGGACATGGGAAATAAGCCTAAAGTATGTGTATTTTGTGCCTTTTACCATCATCAGTGTTGTGGAAATTGGGTTGCATCGGAAATTCACCTGATTTCTTTTTTTAAATTTTTTTTTTCAACATTTATTTATTTTTGGGACAGAGAGAGACAGAGCATGAACGGGCGAGGGGCAGAGAGAGAGGGAGACACAGAATCGGAAACAGGCTCCAGGCTCTGAGCCATCAGCCCAGAGCCCGACGCGGGGCTCGAACTCACGGACCGCGAGATCGTGACCTGGCTGAAGTCGGACGCCTAACCGACTGCGCCACCCAGGCGCCCCTCACCTGATTTCTTAAATGCTTATATTGATAATTGTTGTAACTCAGTGATGGGTATGTGGGGTTCATTATGCTGTTCTGTCTACATTTGTGTATGTTTGAAATTTTTTATAAAATGTAAAAAAAAAATCTAACAGTTGATCCTGCTAACACATTATTTTCTGTTCTGTCAGCATAGTTTTCTGATACTTACTTAGATCACTGGAAAATTCCCTGAGGTTTTCTTTAGGTTTTGTGTTTCTGATGGGACATATTCTTTTTACCACACGAGTGTTTTTTATTTTTCCTTTTTTAGGCTGTATATTTTATGTAGGTGTATTTCTGAAATTAATACTTGAAAACAGCTTGAAATGCTCTTTCTTTTCTGTTTTTTCACGGAGAATGCCAAGCAGTATTTCATTTTGTACTTAGTATTGTATGTTATGTTTATACTCATCTGCTATTTCCTGACTTCCTTCTGTATGTAGGGCAATGCTGGATTTCATATCTTTGTAGGATTTTGCACAGAGTATGCTTAACAGGTATTCTGATTTTAGAACTATTTCCAAGAAGGGCCAAGGCATCTAAATATAAATATTTATATACTCTAGATTTTGAGTGATTAACTTCTGTCAGATTTATGACATGTAAATTCATTCATTGATTAGATAAATATTTGAGTTTCTTTTTAATTCTGGACACTCTTACTGGCTGAACAAGGCAGAAAAGGTCTCTTGCCCTCATGAAGCTTACATTTTAGTGGGGTGATACAACATAAACTAATAAGGTAATTCGTGTTGTGATTAATTTTGAGACCATAACAGAAGATGAGGTGTTGAAGAGTGATGGTGAGTAGTGACATTAGATTGGGGGTAGCCAGGGAAGGCCTCTTTGGGGTGGTGACATTTTAACAGATACCAGAAAGACAAGGTAGAATTAGCTATTCATAGTTTGGTTGTAGCGTAAATTTTTTGTTCCTTTTTTTTGCTGAGTAGTGTTTTGTTGTTAATACCATAATTTATCTCTTGTCCTTGTTTCTAGTTTTTGCTATTGTGAATAAAGCTACTGTGTACATTTGTGTACAAGTTCCTTTCTGAGCATGTTTTCATTTTTCCTGGATAAATGCTGGGAATGAAATTTGGGGTCATAGGTATGTGTTTAATATTGTAAGAAATCATTAAACTCTTTCCCAAAGTCGTAGTATCATTTTACACTATCAGCAGTGTAAGGGGGTTCCAGTTGCTCCATATCATCACACGCATTTGGTGTCACCTACCGTCCTTTAAATTTTAAGCCAAGATACCAAAATGGTATCTTATGGTGTTTTTTTCCAACATAATGATTTTTTATTGTTGTAAAATACATGTGTATAAAAGTTACTATTTTAAGTGTATAGTTCAGTGGCATTGAGTACAGTCACATTGTTGTGTAACCATTACCACCGTCCATAACTTTTTCAGACTCCCAAACTGAAATTCTGTGCCCTTGAAACAATAACTTACCATTCCCTGTTCCCCCCCTGCTGGCAGCCACCTTCTACTTTCTGTCTCTGTGGTAGAATAGTCTCTTGTGTTGGGTAGTCTCTTGACTGCTGTAGGAAACTCCTATCTGGCTTATTTTACTTAGCATAATGTCTTCAAGGTTCATCTGTGTTGTAGCATATATCAGAACTTCTTTTTAAGACTGAATGATATTCCACTCTAGGTATATACCACATTTTGTTTATCCGTTCACCCAGCATGGATGTTTGAGTTGTCTCGTTGTGTTTTAATTTGCATTTCCCCAGTAATTAATGATGTTCAGCAGCTCTTCATATGTTTATTGGTCATTCAGATAACTTCTTTTGCCCATATTTAAAAAATGTGTTTTTCGGGCGCCTGGGTGGCTCAGTCGGTTAAGCGGCCGATTTCGGCACAGGTCATGATCTCGCGGTCTGTGAGTTCGAGCCCCGCATCGGGCTCTGTGCTGACAGCTCAGAGCCTGGAGCCTGTTTCAGATTCTGTGTCTCCCTCTCTCTGACCCTCCCCCGTTCATGCTTTGTCTCTCTCTGTCTCAAAAATAAATAAACGTTAAAAAAATTTTTTTCTTAAAAAATGTGTTTTTCCTTTTTTATTGCTGATTTGTAAATATTCCTTATGTATTCTGGATACAAGTCCTTTATCAGATATATTGATTGTGAATGTTTTCTTCTTGACTGGCTTTACCTTTTTTTTCCCCCTCTTGTTTTGGGGCGATAGTAGAAGAAAGAACCATTGTTTTGCTTCTTGAAATGCTTGGCTTGGCCAAGTCTGGGAGGTAGCCTCCACAGAAGTGATTTTGGGATGTGGCTAGACTATGTGGAATATCTTCTTAAATATTTTATTATGTTACCATTATTTTAAATGTATGACTAACCCCATTCAGAGAATGATTTGGTTTGAAAAGAAGTTGAAAAAATATGACGTGGAAAAAAATAGTTTTCTGCTCTGGGACATTGTAATCAAAGCTAGATGACTTTACCTTTTTACTGATTGGGGCGTTATCCTAAGAAAATAATTTAGGACAAGCACTATATGAAATTGATCATTGCTGCATTAATTATAATTGTGAAAGATGGAATTCTCTAAATGTTCAATAAGAAAACTAAGTGGGGTGCTTGGGTGGCTCAGTTGGTTAAACATCTGACTCTTGATTTCCGCTCAGGTTATGACTCAGGGTTCTTGAGTTTGAGCCCCATGTTGGGCTCTGCGCTGTCAGTACAGACCCTGCTTGGGATTCTCTCTTCCTCTTTCTCTGCCACTGCCCTGCTCATTCTCTCTGTCTCTCTCTCTCTCAAATAAATAAGCGTTTTTAAAACTCTCTTAAAAAATAAAATGGGGGGCGCCTGGGTGGCGCAGTCTGTTAAGCGTCCGACTTCAGCCAGGTCACGATCTCGCGGTCCGTGAGTTCGAGCCCCGCGTCGGGCTCTGGGCTGATGGCTCAGAGCCTGGAGCCTGTTTCCGATTCTGTGTCTCCCTCTCTCTCTGCCCCTCGCCCGTTCATGCTCTGTCTCTCTCTGTCCCAAAAATAAATAAACGTTGAAAAAAAATTAAAAATAAAATAAAATAAAATGGGTTAGTAAGGTAGCTACCCCGTAGAATTGTCATGAGGATTGAAGGGAAGAATGCCCCTAAAGTTTTGGCTGAGTCATACTAAATGTGCAGTAAATGCTGGCTGCTGCTGCTGCTGTTGCACAACATGATGGTATGTGTTTAAAGACTGTGGGATTATGTGTGTTCCACTCACCTTTTATTTTCTTAGCAGTAGTTTTTTTCTCCTTCCTTTCTGTTACCTATCATATTAAATCATCATTAGATTCAGACCACCTATATGAAAGGTCAACTTCTTTCCATCTCCGTTGATCTGTTAACAGTTTACCATCAGCTCTCAGATGCTCTGCTCTAGTTGCCTCCCAGTTAGTCTCACTGAATATATATATTCAATATATATATTCAATATTATATATATATTCAATATTATATATATATTCAATATATATATATTTTGCATCTCTTCCAATTTATATTCTTTATGGTGACTTTTGATAATTAGAACTTTTACATTTTGATGAAATCTAATTCATCAGATTTTTTTTTCTTTTATGATTAGTACTTATTTGTGTTTTGTCTAAGCTTTTTCTCACCCAAAGTCACTAAGATACTGTTTTCTTAGTAGCTTTAGTAGTTCTAGCTTTTATGTTTAGATAGTTTGTTTCAAATTGATTTTTTTGTATCTGGTATGGGATAGGAATACAAGGTTATTTTTCCTCCTGTATATCTAGTTCTAGCACCATTTTTTGAAAAATACTTGAATTTATTGATTTATCTTGGTACCTTGCTTGGAAGTCAGTGTGGGTCTGTTTCTGGGCTCTGTTCTGTTCCATTGATTTCTTTGTCTAGCCTTGCACCAACACCACAGATTTTCTATAGCTTTATAGTAAATTTTAAAATGAGGTGGTATAAAACATGTAGCCTTGTTTTTTATTTTCATGATTATTTTGGCTGTTCTAAGTATTTTGCATTGCCATATGCCTTTTAGAATCAGTTTTTCAGTTTCTTCAAAAAGAGCAGTTGGGATTTTTATTGATATTTGTATTTGACTGGGGAGAATTGACAACGTTGAGCTCTTTGACTTATGAAGGTGGTACATCTCTCCCATTTATTTAGATCCTCTTTTAATTTTCCTCAGGGGTCTTTCATATTTTTCATTGTAGAAGTTCTGCATGTTTTTCATTAGATTTATCCTAAGTAATGGTTTTTTTATCCTAAGTAAAGTTTATGGTTTTTAATAGTACTACAAATAGTATTTTAAAATTTTATTTTCAGTTTGTTGCTAAAATAAACTGAGAGTACAGTTTATTTTATTTTATTTTATTTTATTTTTTTTATTTATTTTTTTTTAGTACAGTTTATTTTAAATTGAGCATGTATCCTGTGACCTTGCTAAATTAATTTATTAGTTCTAGTAGGATTTTTTTAGTTGGTACATTTCTTAGGGTTTTCTACATACACAGTCAATCATATGGTTTACAAGTAAAGACATTTTTAGTTCTTCCTTTCCATTATTTGTGCTTCTTATTTCTTGTTGCAGTGTAGAACCTACAGTATGGTATTGATTAGAAGTAGAAATGATGGAAGTGGATATCCTTGCCTTGTCCCAGTCTTTGGGGGTAAAGGATTCATTATTTCACCATTAATATGGTGTTCACTATAATTGTTTTGCAGATGCCCTCACTCCCCCCTTTTTGATTTCATGAATGGATATTGAATTTTGTCTGATTATCTTTCTGTATTTATTTATTTTTTAAAGATTTTATTTTTAAGTAATTTCTATACCCAATGTGGGGCTTAAACTTAACCCCAAGATCGAGAGTCACATGCTCCGCCAACTGAGCCAGCCAGGCACCCCTGTCTTTCTGCATTTATTGATATCATATGTGATTTCCTTGTTTATTTTGTTAATGTGGTAGAAGACATTGATGTTTTAAAATTTTTTTATTTTTTAGTTTTGTAATGTTTATTTTGAGAGCTAGTGTGTGTGCTAGTGCAGGGGAGGGGCAGAGAGAGGGAGGGAGAGAGAATCCCAAGCAGGCTCTGGGCTGATAGAGCCCCCCCCCCCCCATGTGGGGCTCAGTCTCACCAAGTGTGAGATCATGACCTAAGCTGAAATCAAAAGTCAGATGCTTAACTGACTGAGCCCAGGGGACCCTGATTTTTTTAAATTAAACCTTTTATTTGAGATAATTGTAGATTCTTATGCACTTGTAAGGAACAATACAGAAACATTCCATATACCCTTCCCGGTTTTCCTCATTGGTAATAACATTTTCAAAAACTGTAGTACAGTATCACTACTAAGATATTGACATTGACATTGATGTGGTCAAGATACAGAATATTTCCATTATTACAAGGATCCCTTTTATAGACCTTTTGTTGCCCTTTCATAGCCATCCTTATTTCCTTCCTGCCTCAGCTCCTTCCTAAACCTTGGGAACAACTCATCTCCATTTCTGTAGTTTGTCATTTCAGAAATGTTAACACAAATTGAATCAGATGGAATGTAACTTGATGGGGTTGGCTTTTTTTTTTTTTACTTTTTCTCTATGGTACTGCAGTTTGTTCAGCCATTCACCCATTGAAGGTCATCTTGGTTTCTAGTTTGGGCCTATTTGTGTGAACTTAAGTGTTGCTTTCTCTGGGATTAATGACCAGTTGTGCAGTTGCTGAGTCATGTAATAGTTGCATGTTTTTAATATTTTTTATAGATTGCCAAATTGTTTTCCACAATGGCCATACCATTTAATAATCCCGTCAGCAGTGTGTGAGGAATCCAGTTTTTCCACATCCTTTCCAGGATTTGGTGTTGTCACTAGTTTTTATTTTAGCCATTCTGGCTGATGTGTAGTGATCTTTCATGGTAATTTTTAACTGTATTTCCCTAATGGTTAATGATGTTGAACTGTTGAACATCTTTTCATGTGCTTGTTTGCTGTCTGTATATCTTCTGTTTTGAAATGTCTTTCTGTGTCTTTTGCCCATTTTTTAATGGATTTTTTTTCTACTGGGTTTTCAGAGTTCTTTATATATTCTATATACTAGTCCCTTGTCTCTTTCCGATATGTGGTTTGGAAAAATATTTTCCCCATTCTGTAACTTGTCTTTTTTATCCTCCTAACAAGGTCTTTTATAGAACAAAAGTTTTTAGTTTTGAAGAACTCCAGTGTATCTGTTTCTCTTTTTATAGATTGTGCTTTTGGGGTCTAAGAACTCTTTGCCTCACCAGATCCTGAAGGTTTCTCTTATATTGTCCCTAAAATTTTTATAGTTTGACATTTTACATTTAAGTCTATAATTATTTAAAAAATTTTTTTTAATGTTTATTTATTTTTGAGAGAGAGAGAACAAGTAGGGGAGGGGCAGAGAGAGAGGGAGACAGAAGCAGAAGCAGGCTCCAGGCTCTGAGCTGTCAGCACAGAGCCCGACACGGGGCTTAAACCCACAAACCATGAGATCATGACCTGAGCCGAAGTCGATGCCCAGCCGACTAAGCCACCCATGTGCCCCAAGTCTGTAATCATTTTTAATAAATGTGTACATTATGAGACTTAGGTCAGGGTTTAGTTTTTTACTGATGGATATCCATTTGCCCCAGCACCATTTGTAAAAACTATGTTACTTTGGTTGAATTACTTTTTCATTTTGTCAGAATCATTTTGGGGCATTTTTGTGTGTATCTATTTCTGGGTTTTCTATTCCGTTCCATTGATTTATATATCTTTCCTCCCACCAATACCACATAGTTTTGGTTACCATACCCATATAATAAGCCTTGAAATTGGGTAGACTGATGCCTCCCATTTTCCTGTCAAAGTTGATTTATTTATAAAAAGGTTATAGTTTGTGTCATTTGATGTCTAGGTAAATATTATCTTTACTGTTTTTTCTTTAAAGCAATTATAATATCTTTATATAAATTAAATTATATTGCTTATTCATTAATATAACAAAAAAAAGTAATTCAAGTATAGTTAACCTACAGCATTATATTAGTTTCAGGTGTACAGTATAGTGACTCATCAATTCTATATATTACTCAGTGCACATCAAGATGAGTTGTACTCTTAATCCCTTCACGTATTTCACCCATCCCCCCACCCACCTCCCCTCTGGTGACCATCTGTTTGTTCTCTATAGTTAAGAGTCATTTTATTTTATTTTATTTTATGTTATGTTATGTTATGTTATTTTATTTTATTTTATTCTATTTCATTTTATTTTTTTATTTAATTTTATTTTTTGCATATATATATATATATATATATATATATATATATCCCCTCAGCATTTTTTTTTTTTTAACTTACATCCAATTAGTTAGCATATAGTGCAACAATGATTTCAGGAGTAGATTCCAGTGATTCACCCCTGTGTATAACACCCAGTGCTTGTCCCAGCAAGTGTCTTCCTTAATGTCCCTTACCCATTTATCCCTTCCCCCCTCCCACATCCTTCCAGCAACCCTCTGTTTGTTTTCTATATTTAAGAGTCTTATGTTTTGTCCCCTTTCCTGTTTTTATATTTTATTTGCTTCCCTTCCCTTATGTTCATCTGTTTTGTTTCTTGAATTCCTCATATGAGTGAAGTCATATATATGTCTTTCTCTGACCAATTTCAGGTAGCATAATACCCTCTAGTTCCATCCACATAGTTGCAGATGGCAAGATTTAATTCTTTTTGATTGCTGAGTAATACTCCATTTTGTGTGTGTGTGTGTGTGTGTGTGTGTGTGTGTGTGTGTGTGTGTG